>NC_079411.1:9547260-9857598 GCF_029220125.1 Pseudoliparis swirei
TATCAAAGGTTTTAATCTGGGCTTCTTTTAAATTCTATATTCTTATTCCCTAGACCTCATGTGGCTGAAATGTTGATTGTCTTCTAAATTGAGAGCTTCGCCCAACGGTCTGGTTCAATGCTCGCATCATTGGCGACAACGCGGTGGTTTACATGTCGGTGTCACTCTGCAGCTCAGGAGGAAGTGCTGGGCAATATATCTATATTTTATTGATATTGTAATATGAGAATACATATCGTCTTTGATTTTTGGATACAACAAGTGATGTCTTTTCCTGGTTTTAAAAGCTACATTATAATCAAGTTATGTAATTTTCTGAATTTACTCTTCTGTTTCATTTCCTTTACCTATGTTGTTATTATATCAACATTGCTAATAAATATGTATTACAAATCTCATTGTGTAAATATGTTGTGACAGCACTCTCCAAGCACTGTCAATAAGTAAAGCGGATTATGAATTGCAGGGTTCGTTGGTGGCTCAATTAGATGTCAGAGCATCAAAACATGAACATCAAATGACATCACAAGCTTCAACGTGTCCTGATGGTTCAGCCTGTGCCTGGCACGGCTGACGTAGAAGCAAGCTGTAAAGCAATGCATTGACTTCCACTTATGAACACTCTGAGAAACCTGGAAGTGACAGTGACTCTCTCCCAGGAGCAGGGGCCGATCCACTGAACCGTTACCTCGGACACATCGGTGCTGACCCTCATCCTAACCATTGTACACCAGACTAAAGCTCGCTGTCGAATGACGCCATCAGAAATACATCTTTATAAAATAAATCCTGAGGCTATCAAACCGGACACGCTCCAATCCTTGGAATAAAAACTTGCAATCACCCTAAATTACTCAAGACATCCCACAAGACATCCGAGGGGACACGGTAATAAGCCTTTTTCAGAGCGTAAAATACATGCAACTTGGATTGCTAGTGTAATGGTAGAATATAGTAATGTCATATAATGTGAAAGTATAGTTTAGGTGATCAGTAGTTTATCGGGAGAGTGATTTGGGGTAGCGGGAACATAAGGGAAGGACCAGCCTGCCGTCATAAAACTAATGGTTTTTCACTACGGGGGGGTTTAGGAACCAGATAGTGTCAGGAGGAGCAGATACAAGTTCTCGGGGGCCTGATCAAGATAAGGAGCTGACCTTTGAGGATGTAGGAGAGAAGACTTCGTCTTTGAAGTTGTCATATAGTTTAGAATCAACACTTGTGTTTGTTTGACCAGGAGGTGTAACCTAAATCTGTATAAAGAAGGCTGTGACTGTTGTTCGTTGAATCTTGTGTCACAGAGTTCCCTGAGAGCTGCGACGGACTTTTCCTCCTTGCAAGGAATAAAACCGATGAAGGCAATTTCGATTCAGAGACTTCATTCCTTCTTTCCAGATTAACAGAGAAAATCTTCCACTCCTCTAGCAATCTGCATCCAACAAGGCCCCGCCTCCTCTGTCTTTCAACAGTTGGCGAGGGACACGAGGAATACCTTTAGAGCTGTGACTGCAGTCAGCCTCATTTAGACTTTCCCAAAAAATGTAAGACCACTTCGGTTAACACGAGACAGGCTGTTCATCCCAATCTATGTTCGAGGTAAGATACCTTTAACGGTTTGTTGCCACAGGGGCCCAAACAACAGCCAGAGAACTTCTTCTCCATGACCCACTCTCACATAAAAGCAACTCCCTCATTCTCTGGGGAAAATGGAAAGACGGACCCGACAGCGGGTGCTGTGCATAGAGGCGAGTACACAAGAAGAGGACGGGGTCACCGTGACGTCACCCATTTGTTTGAGGACTACCGTTTTGAATCCTTCAGTTTGACATTCTGGCCATCACCATCTTAGTTTTGTGCAACAAGTAATACCCGAATAGACCGAAGACCCATCGCTGAAAGACCAAAATGTTGCAGTTGACTTTCGTAAAGAGAAAACACACCGTGAACAGGTTCAAGTTTTAAAGCGAAGACACGGACCAGACAATACCGTGGTAGCAACCTGTCAATCACCAGCTAGCCTCATCCTAAAACATGCTGTGATTTATTGTCTCATTTACTCTTAATGAGACCACCATTTACAAAATGACCATTTTACTGTATTGACGAAGACTTGAAACTAACAATTAAGACCATAAACTCATGTTTTAAATGTTCACTGAGGTGTGAGAAGTAGTCATTTTCTCACAGAGATCTATATATAGACTTCTTTTTGCAGCCCGTTGTCCACTTTTTAACAGTACCTTGATGAAAGAATGAAGCTGCTCCAGCTGGGAGAAGGCTTGGCTGAGCTGTCTCTGAGTCCTGTCCAAGGCACGGGAGCTCTGCTGAGTCAACCCCTCCATTTGCTCCGTGGCCGTCTGTTCCAGTGCAGCCAGCGCCTGCTCACTGGCTGCCACTCGAGCCTGCAAGGCGTGCATGCGCTGCTCCTGGAAAGGAATTGCAGGCAGAACTGGTGAGCTGACGGCAAACAATTGTTTGAAGGAAGTAGAGCGTGGGCTAAGGTCTGTGAGACATTTGTGGCAATTGTAGAATTTGACATTTTTAGACTTTGCCAAGTCCTACTGGTGGTGCGTCTAATGATAGCAACATATATACGATTTTTGTTTCCATTTTTTTTATCGAGTTGTGTTAATTAACCAGTGGCGACCCGACCCGCCTTATCCCCCTCAAACAAGTGTGTGTTGCGAGACTCAACATGTGCAGGAGACCAGAGAGAAAGGTGTGTGTGATGTTGTGTTTTCTGCTCTTAGTTCATCTGTAGCTACCCACAGAATCTCTGTGGTTTGAAGTATACTTTCTCTCCTGCGTTCCTGTTTGTATTTTTTATTTATTTATTTTTTTACTGTTTTGCCTCTTAACTGGATAGATATAGTTGCGTTAAATTGCTGCCAACCCAACATTTTCGAATTTAACAATTTCATAATGAAAACTGTTTAATGCAAAAATATTGGGTGACTTTAATTGTGAACAATTTATAGAAAATGAAATGTGTTTAGCATAGCTTTGTTCGTGGCTATGTTACTGCAGAGCAGAAAAACAGGCTACAAGCCGCTCCCTTCACTGGTGGCAGCCGCATCCGCTTCAAAACATTGGATCTTCCGTACCGTGCTGCGAAACGGATCGGGCCCCGTCTACATCCGGGACATGGTCAAACCCCCCCCCCAGCCCGTTCCCTCCGCTCGACATCAACCAATCGACTTGTGACTCCATCACTTCGAGCTAATCACTCGACTACATCCAGACTGTTTGCTGTCCTGACTCCTCAGTGGTGAACGAGCTCCCCACTGACATCAGGGCAGCAGAAAGTCTCTACATCTTCCGCCGGAAACTAAAAACAAATCTTTTCCGACTATATCTGGAATAAAAAAAGATTCGCACTTCAGTGGCTATTCAATGGCACTTACTTATGGTATTTTTGTGGTTTGGTTTTCTTGAAGAAATTGTTACTTTCTTGATTTTTGTTGTTCTGAGTTTGTACTTATGGTTAAATGCACTTATTGTAAGTCGCTTTGGGTAAAAGCGTCAGCTAAATGACATGTAATGTAATAATGTAAATATAACAAACTAAGACAAAACGAGTGTGGAAAAGTGAATGCAAGCTGCAGCTATATTGAATTTTTCAACTGCCATTAGATTATTTATTAAGATAATATTATCACAAAGAAAAGCAGTTTGCACACTTTGAGCTTTATCTCATTTAATTGTTTTACAACTTGGAATACATTTTGGAAATGTTCGTACTTTTACTTTAACAATTAAGTCATTTTAGGTTGATCAGTGTCAAGCTTATTTAATCCACTGTGATGCAAGTAAACAAAACATACAACATTCCCAGGTTTTGAATCGTGCTATTTTACCTGAAGACGAAGGCGGTGTAAAGATTTATGGAAGTTACTTTCCCCAATACTAAAACCTATTTATTTTGAATTAAATGCTTTTAAACTGTGATATGATGTGTTTTTTCCATGTCGGAGCAGTGTGCCACAGGGGTGGGAATCTCTAGGCACGTCACAATTCAATTCGATTCCGAGGGCTATACGATGTGATTGTCGATTCATCTTGATGCATCAAAAATAAATAAATGGAAGACAAATAAACACTCTAGAGCTCCGGAACAAGTACTTCCTATATAGTGAAGTAACTGAACTGAACTTGCCTCTCAAATCGAAAGTTTCTAAAAACGTTTTAAATGTTTCATATGATATTACTCTAGTTTCCTACCTTTTTTTCCAGGTCCTCCTTCAGTTTTTTACAGGAGGTTTCATATTGGCTTTTCTCTGTGGTTGCAACATGCAGTCTCCTCTTCAGAGACTCAACGAGGGCCTTCCTGTTGGTGGCCTCCTCGGAGAAAGTCTTCCCCTGTGGAAAGTTGGAACAAAGGGGAAAGCTGAGCAATGGTGCAGGGGTACTGCAGTTCTGTTGTGATGGAGGAACTCAAGTCATTTATAGTAATATGATTACTCAAATTAATAAAGTTAGCTGATGCAACACCAATCACAATGAATTATTTTCCTTTCAAGTCGTCTAGGAAACATACTATCCGGGATACGAGGAATACCGAGCACTGCAATACCTCATTCTCTTTGTCATCCTGCCGAAGAGCATCACGTGAATTGGATGACGATGATAACGGTGCCAGCTGTAATTGGTTTACCTTCTTCTCCAGCTCCTCCACCTGTCCACGGTAACTCTTCTCCATCTCCTGCAGGATCTTCAGTCTCGTCCTCAAGTCCTCCACCAGCTGCCTCTTCATGGTCACATCGCGCTCTGCGTGGCTCGCCCTGGCACACACACACACACAGTATACATTAATGTGGATTTTTCAGATCAGTCACGCACTGACATAAAGTATCTATGTACATAGCAGAACAGACACAGACACACACACACATATATATATATATATATACAGGACTGTCTCAGAAAATTAGAATATTAATGCAATTTTTTTTTTTTGCGTGTAATTAAAAAAAAAAAAAAAAATCATATGAATTCTTGCAAGCCACAAAAAATTTAAAAAGCCTTTTTTTTTTTTTTTTTTAATATTTTTAATTTTTTTAAATAAATAAGAAATATTCTGATTTCAGTCCTGTATAATATATATATATATATATATATGTGGATTTTTCAGATCAGTCACGCACTGACATAAAGTATCTACGTACATAGCAGAACAGACACAGACACACACTGAGATAGAAACATGCACACACACACACACACACAAAGCTGGCAGGCACAGTGTCCCCATGCAGTGCATCAGGCATGACAGCTCATTATGACAACTAAATACACTGGCATGCTGTTTGGGTAAGTGGAGGGGGGGATGTGAAATAAGGATGCATTTATAATTCTAACTGGCATATATTAGAACAAGTGCTCTGGCGGGGAATGCCACACTAAGTGTGACTGGGGAGTCCTTTTGACAAACGGCATTTTGAATCAGCAGTGACACGACTTGAAAGACTGTTAACACGTATTTAAATGTGTATTATTAACAGCTCGGCATTACACCAGTCACATATAAAAACATGTCAGCAGGGGGACCTGGCTTGGGAAAGACTGATTATGGAGGAAATATGTTGTCAAAAATATTGTTTGTTTGTTTGTGTGCTGTATACTGTGATAATACTTCCCTAAAGAGAGGCAGTGTCTCTGCATTGTATTCATGTTGCAACTGTTGCAAACAAGCACCCTGTGTCACTTCCTATTTTGACAACTCGCCGTATTGACATGCTTAATATTCCAGCATCCGTGAGGCCTTGTACTAAATAGGCTCAGTATGTTTGTATGTTTTATTCTGTTTTCATAAAAGGCAAATATGAGGCATTTTTCATGGTTGTCTTCACCTTGGGGAATTAGAACAAATAGAATAAAGATCATAAGCACGCGCTTAATTAAAATGTTTTTTATTTATTTCAAAGATGTAGTGGATCTCTTAGCTCCCATACGCGTCATGGCTTCAGTGTTTTGAATAAACAGATGACGAAACGTTAGAGCAAATGCTTTCGTGTAAGTAAATGTCCCCGTCTCCCTCGGTGGATGGATGCCTGGGGGCAGACTGGCTAAATAAATGTGAGCTTGTCCTATTGGAGTGACATTAAATTAAATGAGAGGAGTCTAGCCTGGGGTCTTTGGGGGAAAGTAGTGCTGGCTGGTTACCCCATGGAATTGGCCATTAATGAGAAAACCCATATTGAACCTTTCAGATGACTGTCTGGTGTTGACTTAAAGACGGAGAGCAGCAATAATAGCTCCAGACCAGCTCCCTCTCTCCCGATGCTAATGGAAATTAGATCGACAACATTTATTTGAGATGTTCTCTTCTTCTGCACCCCAAAAAGAATAGAGGATAAAAAAGAATGCAGCATATGTGCTGCTGCTGCCAGAGCGTGTGATCTCTATTTATGAGTGTTAGAGGAAAGAGAGCCTCAAACTACATCCCAATCACTCACACGTTTGTTCCCTTTGTTCTGCGCTTGTTGGCCATATTGTTCATGAAACATGCGTGTATTGTAATGATAACAGTCAGTGGTCTGAAGCGCGAGTGCATACGAGAGAGAAACGCGGCGCACATTTCTGTGCATGTTGTTAAGGATGAAGTGCGGGTGGACGTTTCATGTGGCTGATAGACAACAGGGCGAAAGATGAAAGAAGCTGCTTCATAAATAAGGCAGGGCCATAGTGCCGGATATTGACTGAGGACATGCCGGTATACTTTGAAATTCATTTCCTCCCCCCCCCTCTTCTCTTCTTTAAGGCGAAGCAGCCTTGCTCCCTGTGTGTGTGCGGAGATGTATATTTCAGAGACGTCTAGACATGTCTTTCATTCTGAGAAGGGGTCCCTCCATGGAGGCACGAAAAGATGGCGAGTTACATGAGTGTGTGTGTGAGTGTGTGACAAAGAGCCAGAGGAGAGTCCAAAGCTGTCGTGGAAAGCTCAGGGATGTTCACTCTGTCCGGCTGTGAGCCGCTGTGCTTTGGTCACACACACAAACGCCCCCCCGCTGCGATGGTACACACGCCCTGGATGTATTATTGAGAAAGGCAGGCAGAGGACGCAGCAGACAAGACGAGGCGAACGAGAGGGAGGACAGCCAAGTTGTTCTTTGTACCTTTCTCTCAGTTCAAAGATCAGACACTAATGCAGAATGATGATGTACGCCTTCCTCAACACGGTTTAAATCTTGACACTTTCCCTGAGTGAATTGTTGACAGCTGTACATTCTGACTTTGTAATGCAGCGATAGCTACAGTAGGTGAACCACATAACTCATTAGGGCTTGTGGCCCACAGGCCAGAGTGATGCTGTGTGGGTTTTAGTGTCATGGGCCAAAATGATCCCTCCTGCGGCGCACAAGCAATCAATACGCTGCTCTGATCAGCAGTCCGTATCAGCTACCCACAGAAGTAACATCGCACTACATGATACACGAGACACCCACATGTGAGCATGTGCGTAGACACCAATTCCGTCAGTAATTTTTATTCACGTGCGTAATGTCACAAATGATTTACGCGTTGGAGAAGCCCGCCCGAGCGGAGTGCAGCGGAGCGCGGCCACATGGTGGAATCAAACACTACAGATGGGAGCTGCAGAGGACGTGCACGCATGCAGTCGGACGCACGGGGACACGGGAGAGACAAAGAAAGAGACAAGGATGCAAAAAGGAAAAAAACAGAACTGTTCCGCTGCGAGAAAGAAACACAAAGAGAAAGAAATAATACAAATGAAGGAGGGGGGAAAAAAGTGTGAAACTAACTTGTCCTGTAGCTGACGGAGCTTGTCCTCCTTCTCCTGGAGTTGGCCTCGCAGGGCTTTGTTAGCCGCCACCTGCCTTGTGACCTCCGCACTTGCACTCTGGGGGGGGAGGGCACACGGTGTGTGTGCTTGTTAATGTGTTTGAGTGTGCGATCGGGGGTGGGGGAGGTTTTTGGCGACACGGCTGATGACAGGTCAGGCGCAGCATGCCTCCTCATTATAGGTACAGCGGGAGGGGAGAAGGTGCTAAGAGAGGTTAAAGGGAAAGCTGTATTTTTCAAAAGTGGATGAGAAAAGGGGACTAATAGGAAAAAGACAACAATGTATAGAGCTAAACTACGGTATATATTTCAACAGGGACTATACTGTATATACGTGGGGGGAAAATACTTACATGTTAAACTGATTTTTTTTATTTAACAGCAACATTTATTGTTTATTATTCCAATTTATTTTTAGTTTTTTATAATAATAATACATAACATTTCTATAGCGCTTTTCATAATTCTCAAAGACGCTTTACAACACATAATTTTAAAAAAAAAAAAAAAGCTATGCATTAAAAATTACAATAAAAACAAACGATAAAAGCAAATAAGAACGTTCAGAGCACACAATCACACATTAAAAGCAGTTTTGAACATCTTTTATATCTCTGCATTGCATATTAAGACACACACCTCATGACGACCGCCTGACTTCTGATCATTCGTCTGATGGATATTTAAACGTGCATGTTCACTTTAGATTAAAGGGCCCTGTGTTTCTTGTGGGAAGTGTAACGGTACAAGCTTTTGACAATGTGCCCACCCCCACAGAGCATCCCTTTTGCTGTCACCTGACATGACTTCCTTTGCTGTGTGTGATGACAGCAGCAATCTGCTCGGTGACACTGATGAGCTGGCAGCAGAGCGGATGATACTACCATGGTACCACTCGCACCTCATTCCCTCTGATGTAGGGCACGTCTCTACTGTTATTCCCCATTTCTCATCTTTCTGACAGGTACCCCGTCATGAGATCAAATGATAAGAAATGATAATTCATGTCGGAATCATATGCAATTTCAGGTGATGCTGAGTGTAGATGAAAGACTATATGATTTGAAAGTAAAACCGTGACAGTTTCCTTCAGTGTTTCTGATCTCGTCATGGACATTTGGCTATCAAACAAGTGAGGTCTTAAAGTGACTCCGAAATATCAATGTTGTAAAATATCAAGGAAATGTTTTTTTTCTGAATTAAAAACATTAATGCCAAAACTGGTAAACTGAATTATAAGGAAAACGAGAATAAAATTCACTTTGAAATATGCACAATTCAGAACCATTATTTTCATTCCCTTTTTTCCATCGACCTACCTGTCTGGTCAGGAAATTCATTTAAAATTTTTTTTTTTCAGCCAAACAGCATAAAACATGTTTTAAATGTCTTGTTATTAATGGCATTATCTACTCAAGCGTCATAGTGCACACAATTGGAAATGAACACAATCCTTAATACCATCATCCGATTAAGAGATTTATCTCATAAGCCGTGCACAATAAGACAAAGAGTGAGGCTAATTCATTCACACCAGAGTTCTGCTCGTAACCACTAACCTTAAGTCTGGCTTGAAGTTGTTTGACCTCAGCCTCCAGGGACTGGGGGGCTGGATTAGCTGGGGCGGGCATGGTCCTGCCCTGGCAGGAGCACTGTGTGTGTACTGGTGCGGCTGGTTCAGTCTGTTGGGGCAACGTGATCTGCCTCCACTGTTCCAGCTCCATCTCCAGAACCTTTTTCTGCTGCGCCTTACCAGCCAGGTCAGAGGTCAGCTTCTGCAACCGGCAGACAGAATTGGTGGTCTATGCTACTGCGAATGATACTTCAACTAAAATACCAATTAAATATTTGATCAACTCTTATAACCAAGGAAACACTTTTGTTGTTATAGGATGTCAAGTGTAACAGTAAAAAGTAATGAGAAACATGAAGTAATGCCATAAACCGAAAATCTCAGATTTAAGATGCAAACATTTTTTGTAAAAAAAAGTCTTAATTTTCTATTTACATGACATGAATATGATCGACGCAGAGACAAAGTAAACACAATATGTTGGAAATACTGTATGCGTTAGCAACAGGGGGGCTGCAGGCTGTGCTTTAATATCTAGTCTGTGAGAAATCTCCTTTTTTATGCTAATCAGGAGGCAGATGAGGCTGTTGCCCGGTCAACAGGGCCTAATTCTCCCTGTGAGTGGCATGCATAATAAAGCCATCCTGCAGAATCAGAGAGCACTCCGGGACAGACCGAGATCAGTATTTGGTGAGCGGATGGGTTTATAGTGATGAACGATAATGCCACTCACTGATCTGATCATGTACAATGTACAGTGTATCAACGATGCTAAACATAAGCATCTGAGGTGAACACTTTTAACCGCATGTGAGCGGTGGAGCTAAAAAAAAATCTCTTCGTCTGCTTATTAAGGAAATATGGGGCAGAAGCACATCTGTTTGGTTCAATAGTGCCACAATTAGCTGACCTGGTATCATTTCAAACATCAAGAATGCTTAATGGCACAAATAGGAGACATGATACATGATGCTGCACACATGGGGTAAATGCTGGAACACACACACAGAGACACACGCACACACCAAAGTGAAACCACAGATTCCCAGGAGTTTGCTCTCTGCTCTGCATACATGGAGGTTATTGATATCTGGTTGCTGGCTGACACCTTTTAATAGAATCCCTCTTGTTTTAGGTTTCCTCTGCTCTGTTGAAGACGCACATGCCACATCCCCGGGGATGGTGGGGGAGAACGAAGTCGGAGTGATAGAGTGGGAGAGAGAAGAGTGGAGAATGAAAAGTGGGGCTCTGGCTGCAGTCGCCGTGGCGCACGGATTAAAGACGGCATTGATGACAGTTCCTGTAATACAGGCTTTGATTTCACGGGGTAATTTCTCGCCCTGGTGAGAGATGACACTGACATTGGCTGGTTTACTGGCGGTCCATTAGGCTGGAAGAGAGGACACCTCGCTCTCTTTCTCACCTCTGAGCATGGGTCTTTCCAAGTGATACTCGATCAGTAGCAGGATAAATAAGGAAACGGACTGCTTTAAAAGCCACACACATAGCCGCATGCAACAAAATCCCAGACATAAACAAACCATCATAGACACGAGTGTAATGTCTTACTGTATAAGTTCCTCAACCACTTTGTATCCAAAGTAAGCAGAAGAGGAGTCGTACACAATAACCTTATACAAGTTAACACCATTATTTCAGCAGTGCAACAAAACAGGACTATTAAATGTGGTCTCCCAAATAATCGATTCTTCTGTCTCTAAAAGCTGTGTTACTGAATGATTTAATGATATAATATCAGATATATTATGTTTGACTGAACCCTGCTGACTGATGAAGAAAGAATATGTCTGAATGATGAATGTTCCTCTCCATCCATTATTAATTAATACTCATTAATAGTCGAGGAGGAGGAGGGAGGTGTAAGCCATCTTTGAATCCCGAGCCAATTAATTACCAACTCAACCAAATTACACTTTCACCTGAAAGCCTTGTTGTTACCTTTTCAACACCTCCTGCCCAACCACACTAAAGCTAATTGCCAGCCATTTCGTATCGGCCACACCACCATATTCAGTTTATTATATGAATTCTCAGAATTTATATCAAGTTTGGTTCTTAAACCGACAAGTATTATATTGTTGGATTTTAATATCCATGGATGATAATGATGGATGTAGCTTAGCATTGCATTCATCATTTTTGTGTCATGGCTTTGGCTTCAGTCAGCAACAAAAACCACTCACTTTGGCCACACGATATCTTGTTCTTGTTCTTACTATGTGACAGCATTTGAGACAACGTCTTCAGAATCTTCTCTTCATTCACACAGACAACTCTTCTGTTGAATTTATACTACTACTGTACTAAGAATAAAAAGTGTCTATACTGAATCAATAACTGAGTGCTGATTAAATTAGAAAAAAAGAAGATTCCTTCTGTATTTGATTCGATACTCATGTCAAAAAAACAGAGGACTCCTGGTCTAACTTTAGTCCGTCCAGATTGATCATTCCGTTGACAGTGCCATCTGCTGGACTCTCTGAGAACTGACGACAGAATAGTCCTGAAGAAGAAAGAAGACAAGGAGGAGAGGTTTGCTGCAGGGTATAACCCCAGACACTGAAGCCAAGCAACACAAGCGTCACGGAAGAAAACTGGCGTTCAGTCAGAAAAGATCCCGCTTAGTTTGAAGATAGTCTAGAACATAAGAAGAAAGCCTCCGTAATGCCATAGCAAAAAAAATCATCAATATAATAAAAAAAAATAGCTCAAAAATAAAGTTTTCAAGCCAGCACTGTAGCCAGGCAAAAGCAGTGTAGCCAGGCTGGCAGAGCATTCCTATAAACCTTAGTGGTAAATGAACTATGAACTTTAATGAATTTAATTTTTACCACTTAAAGATTAATATAATCTTGCCCATAACCAGCCCCAGTCCCAATCTGAGTGGAATATGGCTAAAACCCACCTGCTTTCAATTGTGTCTATTTCTGTTGGATTTTCAAACCTTTCCACAATTACACGTATACCTTTCTCTTTTTACCATCCTCTTCCTTACCTGGACCCTTATCCCCACAGGCTGCTTAAGAGACTTTTTATATTCTGCTGTCTCTATTATATATTATTAATGTCTCTGCTAACAGCCATAAACTACACCCAATTAAGGCTGTTATTAAACCTCTCCTAAAAGCCCTCCCTTCTGATCCAGAGGCTAACTCTCTCAAGATCCTTCTCTCTACGATCCCTTCCTATTTCCTAACTGAAGATCTCAGAGATTTTGTTTTCTTTTATCATCATTTCTATTTATTTGACTTTGAGAAATTAAAAAACACACTAATCAACAGCACAGCACCGACCACAATGGTGAAAATTACAAATGACCCAGCAATGGCACCTTCTTAATGACAGTCGTCTGATTAGGTGCAGTAGACCTTGACCACGAGATTCTTAGTCTTACATTGACCATAGGCGACCATGGCATTTGACGATAATTTACTGTTTCAATTTCGATTATTGGTTTTTTATTTTATTTCCTTATCGATGCGTTATGGACTATTAATCAGTGACGCCACGTTCCATTTTTTCGTTAATTACCAATGTTAATTATACTCCAATTACATTTGTGCTTGGTTTAATCTTGTTTCTTATACATTATATTTTATGAAACAATTATTCAATACAACACAACTATATTTAGAGATAAAACAACCAGTAAAAAACCAACAGCACAAAAGAGGATAAAAAAAAACTCTAAAAAAACAAACCCATGTTCAACTCACATAAATGATGTTAAACTTAAAAAACATGAAAATTTACTCGGAGCTTTACAGATGTATTTTAACTCGAGATGAGCATTGTGCATTGTCAATTATCTGGTAATGACACCACTGATCTGACATGGCTGTCCTTTTGACGGCATCTTGTCTTATCCCTTATCCATTACTCTGATCTCAGAAATCTCTTTGATCTTACTTCTCTTTTCATTCAGGTAAATCTCAAATCAAACTCAAAATATTCAAAAAAATTTCAAATCTACTGAAAAATGATTTGGAAAAATTGGTTCATGCCTTAAGGTTGCTCTGCAGCCCTTTCTATGCCTCCCTCCAGCTGATCCTGCTCTAATAAATCTCTTAGGTCAACAGTTGATCTGAAAAGAGATCACATCACTAGCTCCTGCACTCACTACTCTCACTCAGAAATCACTGCAAGCTCACATCACACCTGCACTAGTAGCCTCTTTTGGTGATGAAATTCTTCTCTTAAATATCTTGACCTATGGATTAAGGAACTGTACGCGCCCTGATTGTGAAATGCGAGTCTTAAAAAGTAGAAGAGTTAAAAAGTTGGGACTTATTGTAGTTCCTTTAGTCTTCATCTCCTAGTTTATGGAGCAGAGGGCTTTGGGTCCGGGCTTCAGACACAGTCACCCTAAGAGACAAGTAGACTTAAGACCTTATAGACTTTTTTTCGTTTAGGAGGCAGAGGTAGTTAGCTTCTGAGTAGCTTTTGGGCCGCCTGCTGCCTATGGATTTGCCTGCTTTGGGGCCTTTTTTTTATTTTATTCCTCTCTTTACTCTCTATTAGGATCCTTTCTCTCCTCTTTTTCTTATTTCTGCTTCTTATCTCCTCTCTTTATCCTCTTTTCTCCTGGGAAGTCCTTTCGACTGTGCCATCATCCTGTCTATGGACCCGATGGGTCGTGGGACCTGCCGTCCGCCTGAATCATCGCCTGCTCATGTCATCTGTTGAGACTCCCACCCTCCTCCCCTCGCTCCCCGCCTCCTCCTCCTCCGCCCTCCTCCCCCTGCACTGGATCGTGGAGGTCCTATCGTCTCCATCCTGCCTTATTTATCTGATTTATTAACTGTATTTAATATTCATATTATGCTACTGTACATGTATTTCTGGGTCCATCTATAATCTTACATCTATTGCATCCCTTCCTCTCCTGGTTTTCTCCTCCTTTTTTTCCTTCCTTTTCTTTTTTTTTCCTTTCGTTTTTTTTGTTTTTTCCTTTCAGGGCGAAGTTTGGGGTAGGGCAGGATTGGGTGTTACATAAAGTAATAATGAAACTGAATTTGTAATTTGTGAAATTGGATTTGACAATAAATGAATTGAATTGAATCCTGTCGGCCGGGTTATTTATGTGATTTGTTGTTCAAATATCATTAGAATTTAAATAATTTCTGCATCTTTTTAAATTCAGACGGTTGTGTCTGTTTCACACCCTAATCCTGTGGTAATCCCAGCCCCTTTACATGTTAGAGGAGGGTAGTACACGCGACACGTTAAGCGCTAAAACTGCTAAATTTGCGAGGCGATGTCACAGTAGACTGCAAGTGAAGTAAACGGGGAAGTAATGACGGAGTGAGGTCGATAATCCGAGCAACGAAATGATCCTGCATTTGGATGATACGCATGACTGGCACATTGCGTCAAGAGCCAGCCTTGGTCGAAATAGGAGGGCATGCTTCACCTATCACCCGAGTTTATTAAGCTTCTTATGCCACCTCAAGGGATCATTCCAGTGTGTTACAGCTTGGGTCTTATTTTTGTAGTTTATGGACCTTATTTCTATCAGGAATAATAACATTTAGATCTAAGAATATTCGTCATATTCCTTGATCTCAAAGTTAATAGTTGGGATCTAGGAATATGGCACATTAGTAATAGAAACACGGCTGATCAGTTAATCTGACAATGCAGGGGACCTCACTTTAGCGTTTCCCTCCAAATTAAGTGGTTGTGATGATCTGGATAAAACTGTTGGCTGTTTTACAACCATCAATGTATTTTATTGCAGTGACATTGCCATGGTCCCTAGATCTCAGCAATGGCATCATAACCAAAGCAAGTCATAATAAATAGGAATCATCCTTTGTGATTGATATGTTGGAAAGAAAGGGAAGCAGCCACATATTTGTGCAATGCGAGTCTGAAAGTGCGGGTCACATTGTGTTGCATCCGTCAGGATACCGTTGTGCGGGGGACTCGGTGATTAAAGTTTCAACATGCTGTCGAGCACATGCCCCCCTTAGGCGGGGACAAGGAGAGCCGAGGGCAGCATTACAAAGCGCATCACAGCTCTCCAAATGCAGGTCTATTCCGCTCTCATGTTAAACATTTAGCAGCAAAATGTTGTTTAAATAGCAGCTTTTAAATTCCGTTGTTAAGACAGTTAGAAACTCAAAATCAAAACTCATGAGAAGACTAGATAAAGAAGGTGGGGAAAGAAGCAGGGGAGGGACAGAATGGCTAAAACTTCAGGAAGACACAGCGACTTGGCCGATAAATGTGTGACCGAATATTTTTTTCAATATAGATTAAATAAGAGATTTTTTCAGAAAGCATTCTTCAAATTATAATTATATTTTTTTAGGTTAGAACATTTTTTACACGCCGTCTTTTGTTGCTGCAACAAGCGTAGAAAAGATGGTTTTGGTGAGTTTTATTTACTTTGTCAAGTTTGAATTAGGTGTGTTTTACGATTTTAGGACGATTAATCAGCTTTTTCCTGCTCCAAACATATTATATTGGCCTTGAAAAATCCACTATGGGTCGATCTCTAACAGCAACAACAACAAGTTTCTGAGAAACTGCCATGCTACTTCTCACATGATGGCCCCTGTGGAGGCTGTCCTCGGCCAATTACAAGCAGAGAGCTTTAGTTAGAAAGTTGGCAACGACCGCCTGGAACAAGCCCAAAGTCCATCACCTCTTGCCCTTTCCAGAGAGGGCAACAAGACATGGCTTTGGCCAGCCAGTCGGCTCCAACTTTCGCTGGTGGAGTGGCATTAATACTGCAGGAGGGAAGAGGAAACAAACAGGAAGACAACAATTCTCTCTCTGTCCACTCATTCAGTGTGTGTGCGCGCGCGTGTCTGTGTGTGTGTGTGTGTGTGTGTGAGCGCACTTGTGCGGCTTTACTGCTGTGCCTGAGTCTAAGGTCTCGTTGGGCTTTAGAAATCAGATGCCTGGGTGGGAGCATAAAAGCCACTTCCGAGGTAGCAGGACTATCTATGAGGGCTGAACTCTGACCTGTGTGTGTCCAAGTCTAATCTACTGCATCTGCACTATTCACTCAGTGAACAAACAGACACACAGACACATGTGCCTAATCAGGCGTCCAGTGGGCCCTCGCTGGCTGCTGCTATGATCAAATTCACCAAACGAAGTCTCCTACCTGTCCGATTAACAACTGTATCCGTGTTGGTGTGTGTATTTGTGTGTCTTTGCACAGTATGTGTGTGTGCATGTTGTTGGTTAGTTCAAGGAAACCCTGGCAGGCGAGGCACTGTTTAGGGCCAAAGTGCGTGGTGTTTTATTTATAGTCGAGACCAAGTCTAAGAGTTTCCTACCTGGAGGCAGGTACTAAATAACTAAATGTGTGTGTGGCAGTGGTCACCGTGTGTGTGTGTGTGTGTGTGTGTCCGCACACACAAGGTGCTTGTAATTGGAGAAATGTAACTGCGAGTGACACAGATTGTTGAAACATTCAGCGAGACGAGACAAGAGCAGAGTTGGCCGGAGGAAAAGAGAGAGAGAGGGAGATCCTCGTCCTCGCTCCGACTCCGTGGTAATGATCTCCACGGACGAGGCTCGGCCTGTCAGATGCACTTATTAATAAGCATGATAAGTGCAAAGGACCTGCTGCTGCTGCTGGATGCTCAGTCCTCAGCAAATGCAAAACAATCACAAAATGAAAGACGGTAAATTAAGAAAACTTCCCAACACTCATAAGACAACGATTCCCACACTCCGGCTTTCTGATTTACTCATTTCCTTGTTCCCCCCCCCCAAGTTACCTGTGTGAGCTGCTCGCTGCTGCAGAGTTTCTCCGTGAGGGAGTGGAGGTGTGCCGTGATCTTCTCATTGGCCCTCCGCAGATCTCTGGCGGAAAGCAGAGCGTCTTTCCTGGCACTTCGCAGGATGTCAATGTGATGCTGCAGGGACTCGACGCGCTGCTGCAGAGAAGAGGAGGAGTAGTGCTGGGTCTTCATGAGCATCCTCTTCTTCCTCCTCCACCTCCTTTCCTCTCCTCCCGTCCCTCGGTCCCAGGGCTCACGCTGTTCAACGTCTAACGGGAGGAAAGTACACGCAGGCACCTCAGTTGACAAGTGCACAGAACAAATCCCTATTTAGAAGCTGCTGCCGGGAGTCAACAGGCGGATGTAAAAGTGTCTGAGTATGCACGAGTGAAAACGGTGATATATTTTACGACTTGAATGATTAACATTTGCCATTTATAACCAATTCAGGAGTGTTAAGTTCTGAAAACAAAAAACAAAAAACAAAAACAAAGCTTGTTAACTTCCTAAATACTTGTTTCCGATCGACAGCATGTGCATACATCGAGTGCTCTTCCTGCTTCGGTTAATAGTCGATGAGACTTTTGTAGTTTTGCACAGGTGTGAAAAAGGAAAACTCGTGCTACCTGGGACCAGAACGCCGGGTTGTTTTCTGCTGCATTTTGCTGCCGGGGCCGCCGTGTTTGAGACGAGTGAACACCTGCGGGACTGAAAGAAGAGAAAAGTCCGAGAGACGGAGATGAGAAGCAGCCGTTGGATGGAACGCAACCGGTTGACACATCGTGCTTCCTGAAACGCAGCTCACCATGACACCACGATCACAGGCTGTGCTCAGTTTAACCCGACGAGACGAATCACCCGGCGCTTTAATAACTCACCCGAGTGCGTTCCATTGACTTCAACGCGAACGCTCCTCAGCGCGGATATCGCTTCTGACAGACGCCGGCTTGCAAATACCGCCTTTGTTCAAGCGCGGTGGATGTGCCGCGGCTCAATCTTACAGTACCACTGCTGTGTGTGTGTGTGTGTGTGTGTGTATGTTTGACACCTCCCAAATGCACCGCATCGTTTGTAGTGGCATCAAAGAAAGGCACTCCCTCCCCCCCTTCTGCCCTGCCTGTCTCCTTTGTAGAAAGGGTCAGGTAGGAGTTGATCAGTGCCAGGTTTGATCACACGGGGCCTCGCAGACAGAGGAGCGGAGGGGGGGGGGACCCTTTGGTTTGTGACATAGCGTGTCTTGTGAGGGGCCCGGGCTGTCACAGCGATGAGCACATTTAGTGGATCTGTAGCGGTGAAACTTAAGGGGATCTGAGAGAGAGGGTCCTGACAGCTCCCTGGCTCCATGTCCTACAACAACAACCCTCTCTTCGTCTCCACCTTCTACCTAGCCCCCCCCCCCCCAACTCTTGAAAACAGAAAGCGAGGGAGACAGAATATCTGTAGCGGTTCCCTTCTTTCCCGACTTCTTCTCTCTTCTTGACGGACATTCCTCTCTGGGGTTTGGAGCTGCCATGTCCTGCTATGAAGGGGTTTGATATGGACAAGAAAAGGGTCCAGGCCGATTGATTGTAATGGCGTGGAGAGGAGATGGAAAAGAAGGAGCACCGACAACCACACACGGGCAAGGATAGGGAGCGAAGGGAGTCGAGATCATACATATATTATTGATAACATAAATCTCTATAATTGTATTACCTTTATCGTAAACATGTGCAATTTAGTAGGCTTATAAGATGGAACATGTAATGTTGTGGTGGTATAAATAAAAGACATGAATTAAAAGACTCTTTTCACTGTCAACTCGCAACAACAAGGCAGACATACTGTATGTCAGGGCTATTCAACTTCAGTAGCAAGTGGGCCGAATAAGAAAATCACGGGGGGTGTGAGGGCCGCACAGAATATTGATCAAATCAGCACCCGAGGCTCACCTGTGCGAGCATCACAGCTGAGCGTTGCGCGCGCCGGCATCAAACCGAGAAGAGTTCGAGCCGAGAAGGATTGTTGATGGGGGAGGGGGGGGGGCGTGGCTCTGAGTTAGATGTCTCAATGTATAAAAGAGGCGTGTCCGTCAGTTTTATTTTTTCTTACCAAGCTATAGTGATTTGCAGGCAGTCTTGCGGGCCAGAGTTAAACTCAAACGGGCCGCTAGTTGAATAGGCCTGCTGTATGTAATACTTCATGTGCTGTGCGGTTCCTTTCTTACAGCTCTAACACTCACCCTGTCGTAATAAATGTGGAGACATTGAGGACATTTTAGTAAATAGTACATTCCTTGAATTACTGTATCAGGCTCAATAAAACGCAACCCAGACTTTGTAGCTGTAAATAACTTTCTGACTTGAATGAAATACAGTTTGACTTGCAATTTTGTTTGGTAAGTTACGTCGACAGATTCTATCTTAATATACAAGTATCAGTTTATTCTAAATATGATGAATATCACATTGTAAACACATCTTAAAATGTTATATTATAAATTTAGGACCCAACAGTATTATTTTGTAAACTGTACAGATACAGCGTATGCTTCAATAGTTATATAGTTTAGAATCAGTGTCGGGATTCAGAAATATTTTTTATGATAGTCTTAAACCACTAAAATAATTGCACAATAAAAACAAGCATGTCACAACTCCAACAAAAGCCGTATTTGCTCGGAAGCCATTCATGGGCGAGACATTCACATACATCCTCCTAAAATGATGCGCTCGCAGTAGTCTGCAAGGGGATGGACACAACATGACTTCAGAAGGTTTTATGAATTCATTTTTTGACGAACCTTTTTGTTGGAGCGTTGTCTGGAAGGCATTGTCCCTGCGGCCACACTGTTGAGACTGTCCTCGTACTCTTCATCACTGTCCGTGTAGAATAAGTGAGAATGGTTATTACAGGCCAGAAGTTGAAGCCACAACCGTACCTCTGAAACTACCACAACTGGACAAAAAAAATAATCAAATTTACCTTTTATGGTTCATTTAGTTGACATCAAGCAAAAATATGTGCATTTCGCCACCCCACCCTCCTCCCTGCCTTCCAACGGAAAATCAATGTCCCATCCAATTTCTGAGCTGGAAGTGTAAATGAAGTGAAAAGCTGCAGTGTCTGCCGCTGATGGTGAATGCATCAACATGAATGAGAGCGGCTGTGGCCTTCATTAGCCCTCTGTGTGTGACAGACGTGTGTGAGAGGCACGGCTGAGCGGAGCCAAGCTAAGTTGCATCTGATGGACATGCGGCGAGGGCTTCCTGGGACACACACACACACACACACACACACACACACACACACACACACACACACACACACACACACAGGTTTATTGACAGTGACCTTTGACGTGAAGGTGGAAGCCAGTGACATTTACGCTGGCGGGTTTATTAAGGTGGGGCCCGGGAGAAGCAGCGGAGGTAAAGACCACAGAGAGAGGCTCTAACTGGAACATGACAGGGCTGTGGGGCGAGTGAGGGTTAAACCCGATATGGAAGGGGCACAGGCACCTGCTGAACATCTCATCACCGCCACAGACCGGGGTTACACGCATTTGATGGAAAATGAAACACGTTTCATGTGAGGCAGCGAAACCGGTCAGACTTTAAATGTTGCCTGGTGATCACAAGTCTGAAGTCATCTTACTAATTAGGGATGCACCGATTTGATCGCCGATATTCCCATTATCGGTTTTGATCGGCGTTCTCAAACCGCTTGAGCGTTTTGATAAAGTTAGCGGAAGGCTTCACGTGACACAACATCCGGTTTTGCAAAGTTAGCGGAAAGAACCACGTGAAACAACATCCGGTTTTCAAAATAAGATGTCGACAAATCAAACACTAACATATAAAAGTAAACAATTAACTGATTTTGTATCTTTATAGATCGTTTCTGAGATTTAGCTTAAATTATGCCAACATTAAAACATTTTTACTGTACCAAGGAAGAGTTTATAAAAATAAATCAGACTTTTGTATGTTAAGAAAAGTCCTGTAAATAGATTTCCCCAAGAGTTCCAGGAAATGAATGATGCAGATGTGTTCCATACATATCTGAAATCCCCATCACTGGCAATCAATCAATTTTAATGTATCAATTAGGACATTTTTCAAAGTAAAAGTCCTAAATGTTTAAAGAAATCGGTAATTTCTTTAATGTTTGAGGTGCTTTATATTTGTATTTCCTCATATTCCTAGGCAATAATGCTACACAATAAATAGAATGCTTCAATCGACACCGTGATTGGTGATCGGTATTATCGGATCGGCAGATACTGATTTCGGTGATCGGCACCAAAAAACCTGATCGGTGCATCTCTATTACTAATAATTTGAATATACTTTTCTTCTAATTTCGCATTATTTAAATTGACACATACGACAGACAGCAGAATACTAAGTCTATCCACGGTGAACATGAGATCAATCAGACAACATGAGTTACGGTTACTGCACCCACAGTCCATGGAAGTTTGCTGGATGTGTTCCTACGAACAACACGGCCCAGGATGTCGTGCTGCCGATGTTTCAGAGGGATTGTGTGTTACAAGAACACATGTCTGGTCATTTAAAGACTGCATGCAAAAATTGTGTGGGTCAAATCACGAGCAATGGCGAAAGATTCTTCGATATGAGCCGCATAGGGATGAGTATGAAAATGAAGTGAATCATATGTCACCTGACCTCTACCCTGATAAACATTGATGGGCGGTAGACGGGATCGATCTTGGCACACTTGGACTTTATTTTCCTGAATACTTTAACCTGCTGGAAATTCACTTTGGTCACTGCCTTGTGTATATATTGTGTTTCCTCTATATATTTAGTATTAGTATTTAGTATTGTGTTTTATTTTTATTAATTCTCTAATGTGAACCCGCTGCTGTGATCCTGAAATGTCCCCACTGTGGGACTAATAAAGGATTATCTTATTCTCCACCACAATCTTTAAAACACTAAATGAACATCTTACGAGAGATGGCATACTACGATACACATCTTCCAGTTGAGGTCCAGTAACTCGTAAAGTCTAAAAGACGACAGACTGAACTTGTTCTGCTGCCTCATCCCCTCAGCAAGACCCGAGAAGTCGGTTCTCCCTTGTCAATACAGTGTCACCCGTCTGTAATGAAGTGTATTCCAGAGATCATTTTACTGCAATTACGAACACACTCCGCATTCCTACTCACAAAACAATTCAACATGTTTCCGAGCCCTATTCCTCTTGCCCCCCTGCTCCCATTCCGTCCTCCTCTTTAACAGAACTGCTGATCTGCTCAAAATGGTCAGCTGCCTCCAGCAGCTCAAAACGTGAGAGAGGGAGCCAGAGGCAGCGATAAAAAAGGAGGGGGAAATAACAAAGACTTGTCAGTAGCCTTAACGAGTCTGACATCTTTATTTGCCACTATTTAGGCCAAACCTCCTTCGGCAGAAATACTGTATTTCCGGGAGAGCCGACCAGACATATTGCTGAGGAAGACCGCTGCGAGATAAGAGACGCAGAAGGCTTTACAGTAACAAATCAGTTGACAGGTGCCTTAAATATGACAACATCTCAGTTTAGAACCCTTCTTCACAGATCCACTTCGATCCTGCTCTCAGGTAAAGCCGCTATTAGACTGCTGCTGATTAGCCACATGGAGAGGCATTAGGAAAGCAGGGGGCATAGCTGCACCCTGTTAAACAGCCTCATGTGGGTTGAGATGGGGTGGATTACAGCCTGATGAGCGAGTTGGTGAAGAAATGGGGAGTTAGTAGGATGGAGCAAAAAAAGAGAGCGGATACAGAGAGGTGTACGAGGAGAGAGAGTGAAGGGAAATAAATGAAGTGTTTGAAATCAAATCATTCCGACCATCACTCAAATGTTGGCTCAGTGGCTTTTTTGCATAAAACATACATGAAATAATTACTGTCGATGGTTCTTAATTTAGAGGGTGTTAAACAGCTTGTAGACATCTGGTACAGAGCCGAGTCGGGTCATTCAAAATGTATCCAACGAAATTAGCGCGAGGAGAGGAAAGCGGAGGGTGGGTGAGATGGAAGTGTGTGTGTGTGTGTGTGTGTGTGTGTGTTGGGAGGGGTTTATAGGGGTGGTTGGGGGAACACACTTGTGAATTGACACTCCACAAGATATCCAACATGACTCGACGCAGCGGTGGGCTTACCTTCTATACATGTACGCATGTGTGTGTGTACGGGTGGAGGGTGGGGGTGGTGGGGGCTTGGTACTTGCAGGGGGATCCTTAGCGCTGTCAAGGGGGGGTTAGTGAATATGCAAAGGACCAGTAAATTAAATCAAACTGCCAAACTGTCAATTTCGAGGTAGCGTGACTAGTGCATGAGAATGGCACCACCGGAAGGTACCGGGCTTTGGCGGCCCCCTTATCCCGGGGCTTTCCTGGCATCGGTTCAACTTTGAGTGGAGCGGTGGCTAATTTTGCATGCAAATTCCAGTCAATAAGCTCCAAGCGAGGCATCCCAGGATATTTCAAAGGATCTGACAGTAGTTTCCCCCTCCTCTCTCCTTCTCTCTATCATTCTTGCTCGCATTCTTCTTTTGGCTCCTGAATACCAACTAGACAGAAGATGAAATTCAATCACCCATTTTCTTACACTTTGCATATGCACGTTGTCCCCTCGATGCTGCGTGGGCCCCCCCCCACACACACAATTCAGCCAGCCCATCCGCTCTACTTCTACCACCAAAAAAATAATGAGGAGGGTGCCCGTGAGAATCAGTGCATCTGTGTGTGCGCGTATCATTACCTATCGACGCTCATATCCTCCCACTCGTCCTTAGTGGGACTGGGGCTGCGGCCTTGCCAGCTGATGGCTTGATTGGGGCCGACTCTTCGGTGGCTGCACTGGTGCAACGGACCTCTGAGCCTCGTTGTTTTGAATTTGACCTTCCAGCTAATGTTGCTTGGGATTGCACCTGCCTGCGCCGGTGCTGCTGCGCGGTTCCTGTAGAAGTCCCTGGCTGCCCTGAGGATCCCGAGATCCGGCTTCAGCTTCAGCAACTGCTGATGAAGTTTGGTAGCCTCTTTCTGAGAGGCAGCCAGCCGGCCTTCGAAAGCCACGATCTCGCTGCGATGGCGCATCCCCTGGGCCTGAGCCTGGGCCTGAGCCTGGGCCTGAGCCTGGGCATGGGCCGCCTCTTCACGGACAGCTTCCTGGGTTCGCAGGTGATCCAGGGAGGCTTGCAGTCTGCGGCACTTGTGGGCCGAGTCTTCCTTGGCCTCAAGGAGCTGCTCGTTCTCTTCCCTCAGCCCCTCGGTCTCCTCCTCCAGGGACACCATCCTCCGCTCCAGATGTTCTATCTGCAGGAGTCAGAGATATGGAGCCTCAGTCGTACAACAGAGGGTTTTTTTTCTTGCGTATCTGTTTTGTTTTTTTAACCAGAAATACTGAAACTTCTGAACATGCTGCTCTTGGAATGCGAGTGAAAACAACAACAGTCACATTTGTGAGTTCACCCTGTTATTTTTTTTATGAAAGAAAATTACGATCAGAGGCCAGTTCCTCATTTAACCTGTGTGTGGTAGCATGCACACAGTAGTTTCCCTCCCCAGACATGTACCCATGGGTGTATGCCCCAATGAGGGTTGTAACACCCTCCTCTCCCTCCTGGCAAGGCTATGGACATCCGACTGGCACCCCGTACTCGGATCACCATCATCAAGCGGGAGCACTTAGTCTATTTGTTAGATCTTTGGTGGAGACTGTTTAAGAGAACAGTGGATGCCTGCTGGGTTTCTGCCTCCAGGCAATTTTTCCCTTTTATTTGGTTCCTACTCTGCCTGCTGGTGGAGCCTGGTACCTTTCAAAGAAAATTAGATGACTACCCCCTCTTCTGATGATTCACTGCCATGGAGGTAAAAGGAGGATGCCAAACAAATTCATGCAAGCGTTTTTTTTTTTTTTAAAGAATATGTGCACAAACATGTGCAACCAGCAAACAGCTCCGATTCAGCATTTATGTGAAATGACCGACTGTTTTCTGGGATAACTTAATAAAATGTCCTCTGCTCCCTCCATACAGTTGATACTTGTCGGAATTTGTAAACTATTTTTAACTGTGGGAAGAAGAAAAAAACTACTCCTCAGAGTAAAAACACTTTGAAATCTTTCTCGAAAGAGAGAAAACACTTTTTTTCTGAGAGGCATTGTGCTTAGTTATGTCTCTGTCGGGTTTCCTTTATTGGCAATGACAAAGAACACTTAGCGACGGCAGTGCTGTACCTTTTTAAATGACTGTTCCATCCGCTCTGAGGAAACAGAAAGCTTTTTCGGTGTGCTGCTTTTGACCTGGCGCTCCTCCAGCACTTTGTGAAGCAATTCTGCAAAAGGGAACAAAGCTTGTTATTGTGACATGATGTGTCAAACTCAGGCGGCTCAATCAATAGAATGATTATAAAGAGGGTACATTAAATCAATTAGCATTACCAAGGTCTAATTTCCTTCTGAAGGTCCAGTTTCTTTTTTTTCCTTCTGTTGTCAATCGAATCAGAAGGAATGCAGGATCACCGTTGCTCTATTTTAAAGGACTTAAAAAATCTTCGCAGTGCTAAAACCCACCACCCGTTTCTAGAACCTTATCAAATAGACTTTTTTTGTTCTCCTTCCTGATTAACAGAGAGGTGTTTTATTTAGTAGTCCACGCGGGAAATAGGAAAACAGTTTTCAAAAGCACACACTGGCACAACCTCTCTCTGGAGGGATGGGAAACAAACGAAGAGAAGTGCTTGAATCCCCCGTGAACACACAGCCCCGGGCTGCACTGCTTTGTAGGCGCCTGTGTTTCCCCAACGGACGGCTAATCTCCGCAGACTAGCACGCCGCTTTATTCTGAGAACTTCGATAGTGGCCGTGGCAAACATATGATTTCGTCTTTATGATAACAGAATGAATGCAGTGCTTGGGGAGTTGATGCAGACATTTTCATGTGCGCATACACTAAAAAAAACGATTCAAGCCCTTCTTAGAGGTGACACATTTAAATATTGTTTGATACATTTAAATAAATCAATTACAAAACGAAGATATTTATATTGAATGGGTGTAACACAAAATGTATGAATACTTTCATTTTTAGATTTATTTAGGTTACACTCACAAAAACGATTCAAGGCCTTCTTCGAGGTGACACATTTAAATATTGTTTGATACATTTAAATAAATCAATTCCAAAAATTGATATTTATATTTAATGGGTGTAACACAAAATGTATGAATACTTTCATTTATTAGATTTATTTAGGTTAGATGGTGTGCATATCAACTCAAAATATATGTGTTTCATTGGGGACTACCCTTTGCGCATGCGCCAGCTGAAAATCAGTTGTTTACATGAGGTGAAGACACTTTCAGGGCTGTACGGTGGTGTAGTGGCTAGCACTGTCGCCTTACAGCCGGATGGCCGTGGGTTCAATTCCCAGTCCTTCTGTGTGGAGTTTGCATATTTTGTTTGTTAGTTAGTTTATCTTTTGAGTTGGACAAACACAAATTAATTTAATTGAATGAATATCGTTATTTTATTTGAGATGTATTTGATACAAATGAGTTGGACTAACTTAATTACATTTTATTGCACTGATGTGCTAAATTTGAGTTGGAGTTGCATATAATTATTGGATGGAAAACCTGCCAACAATTTAATTGAGTTCATCCAATGAGTCATTTCTTTGAGTGTACGCAATCCAACAGGCCTCAGTGTCACTGTCTGACAGGATAAACCCGCGAAACAATCTGCTCACCGAGACGTAAAGGGCAACGGAGGAAACAATATCAAACTTTCTGGTTTTCATTCTTTCCCGTTTCACATTTATGACGCAACGACCAAAATAATTTCTACAATGAGGCAGGAAGCATTCAATATTTAGGACCTTGACTTCTCAGGTCAGTTGATCTTTTGCAGAGCGAGTTGGCGAGGAGGGAGCGCCAAGGAGTGAGGACTGTGTCGTGAGGGGCTGCTGCTCCCTTGCTTTGCATTTGACGCTTTGCCCAGGGAAGTTTGTTCCTTTGAATCAGCCAGCTCTTTTGTCTTCCCGGCATGTCACATCCAATCAGACAGAGCACCAAATAGGACAGGAGGGCTGCTGTGTTCGCTGGGTACATAACCAGGTGGGGAGACAATTATCCGGCTCCAGTGCTGGTGGCTTGGGAGTTGACACCTCAGCACTTCCTTCCTAAGAAGACGTGGTGGCTCCCTAGTCACCCACGGTTGGAGGAGGTCCTGGCACAGCGGCATACATTAAGGTCCCTCCCACGTCTCCTCGTGGGCTGCAGCACAAAGACCCCGTTCCTTTCATCTGCTGCCTTTGTTGGTGTGATCCCGGCGCGAGCGTTTCAACCCGCCGTCCCTTTGATCGGGTCACAGAGATTCTTTAGGAGCAAATGTTTTGGCCGGTCACAATTTTTTGTTGTTAATGATGTCGGGTTGACTTTACGATTGACTCGAAACATATTGGTTTCAGTGCAGAAGTGAATATCGCACATTATATGCATGACAATACAGCCTTAATTTTAGTACGAAAAATAGAAACATAGCTGGCATATTTATTCACAGTTTATGGTAATCTTCTCCAAAACTATATAAAACTAAAATTGAAATGAACTGGCATTGCCTCCATGACGTAACACGTTTTTATATTTTCTTCTTTATGTACTGTGAATGGTTTGGCATTGTGCCAAGAGTGCAGATTTTACACAGAGAGACTGCACCTTTAACATGAGTGGTAATACAATACAAATACCAGTACTGGAGAGCACATTGCATAAAGCCACTCTCAATGTGTACCTGATAGAAACTGGGAAATTATTTGGACATCACAAAAGACACTTATTGTCCACCTTTTGTGTAACATATATATATATTCAGTGATTATTTGTCTCACAAGATGTGAAACTAAGTATGTCCTTGAGAATGGGCTCATTTCCTAGTATTCCTGACTAGACTGTCAATAAAAGAGGATTCACTATTTTAATTAGTGGCATCCTTTAAATCAAAAGCGTGCATCTCAACAGACCCAATCATTGGTTGTGAAGAAAATTAAAGCGATCGAGGACAGATTTGCTATTGAACTAGTTAATTAAGGCCAACAGTTGCGGCGGTCAACGTCTGATAAAAGGTTGCAGATTGGATTAAAAGCGATGTGCTTTTCAACATCGGGAATGATATATGCAGACAAGATGAACACGACTTGATCTCTCAATCAATTTGCAAGGAGTTGATCAAGTCTTAATTGAGTTTTCGTATTAATTCCCCTGGGAGTTGTCCTATTAATTCTACTCAGTAATAGACATGGCTCAGAGGTAAAAGGATGGCTTAAAGGTGCCGTCATTTAAACACTTACAGATGATACATTCAATGCCTTTTATTAATATATTTTGTCCTTTAAGTCTGAGGCAAGATCCTTGGCATTGTAGAGAACAATATCGGAAACTATTGCAAGAATAATTGCATTATTTTAAAAAATGTTTTAATTGAGGCAAATTATTTCCAGAAAGGAAAAAAATAGGCTGAAGACACAAAGTGACTTTGAAATGTCGTCCCAAAAAACTTTATGAAGAAAAAAAGGGTTCACCTTGGTGTTCATTAGCAAGACACAAGTGGAGCTCCTTCACCGTGGCCCGGTCCATAGCAGCTTGGACCCGCACCATGTCCAGCTCCTCTTCGACGCCGGCTCTGCAGTTACACACATCATTCACTTATGAATGGCACACATATAAATGGCTTAACATTTTAAATAGATAAATATGAACCCACTACCAACACACTCATTGTATAAAGAGTATCTTTCTGGATTCCACTGTGGACTCTGTTATTATATAAACCTGTATAACACACTTTACCTTCAATCTTATGCACCGGCTTTCTCTTCGCAACAGAAAAAACGACATTGTTAAGAATCAACTAATTAAAATGCTTTTTAATTCATCTGGAAATCAAAGTGACAAGCGACATGAAACGCCAAGGTCGAAAAGTACACCGTGCGTCTGTGTGTGTGTGGATCATAACAGACAAACAGACTGGAAAGTGTGCCCAATTACCTCTCTGCAATTAGCTTGATTCCTGCTAAAGGCTAATTATGTGGAGCCATGCTCGAGACTTTGCACTTTCAAGTTATTATTAGGACCCCGACTGAAGTCTACTGAGGATACACACAAGCCCTCTGGGACAACCACACCTGAAACACACACCTCATTTCCCTCCCCTCTGCTCCACGGAGTCAGAGAGAAACACTAGAAACTAGACCGGGCACTCGGTAGAGCGCATACCTTCGCATATCACAAGATTGGGCATTGAATTGTGAACATTTTGGCATTAGTTGCATGCCAATTGGATACAAATTATGGTAAAAATAAGATTTTGACCTTGCCATGACCTTGACCTTTGACCCGATCGATCCCAAAATCTAATCAAATGGTCCCCGGATAATAACCAATCATCCCACCAAATTTCATGCGATTCGGTTTAATACTTTTTGACTTATGCGAATAACACGCATACAAATAAATACACGGCGATCAAAACATAACCTTCCGCATTTTCAATGCGAAGGTAACAAGCTCCCTGCTACTGGTGGCATTGTTCCCTCAGTTAACCTCATTACGACAGCAGGTCTTCCTCGGGGCTGACTTCTAAAGATACACTCGGAAGTGCTTGAGGAGTCACAGGGCATTTGTGGCGATGGTGAACTGTGATGAGCATGATGGCAATTAACTCAAACTAGACACCGGTTTCCGCCAATCTAATTTCGAGAGATCAACCAAGAATTGTTTCCAGACGTATACCAAGACAATGACTTGGGGAAAGTTATCGCCACAGCACAGGGAAGAAAAGTTAATTAGCTTTTTAGCCCACACAGTCGGTAGAGGTCTCGTCTAATGGCTGACCGCAGCTTAAATAAGTACACAAATGACTCTCCCTGAGGGGGGGGGGGGAGCAGATGGATATGTGTCGCTCCTCTATAGATTTTCCTCCATAAATGAACTCAAGTCGATGAGACACCGGCACTGCCTTATGTGTCGGGGCTGTTAATGGGACAAATGAGCTGAAATATGCAATATGTGAAATGAGCCCGTTCCATCTCATGTTCCTCTCTCACGCCTTTTCGGACGCTGATGGTATTGACGTTGAACCAGAGTTCATATGCAAAACATTACATTTTGTTGAAAGATAAGCATACTTTGTTCGATGGAGAAGGGATTGGATTGCAGATGGAGCTCATTGGCCACAGGCCTCCGGTTCCACATCGTAACAATTTGCAGATGGAAGACTATTGCATCCTTTCCATTCAGTTGTTGCAGTGTGTGCACCAGTCTGCCGTATATTGGGAATTAGCAAGATGTTGCAAGAACAATAATACACATTTGGTGACTTATCTTCAATATCTACCAAGATATATTTAGGGAAAGTAAAAATAACAATACATATAAACCTTGATTTGTAGGCCAATTTGTATTTTAAAAACTGTAATTTCTTTCACATTTACTTTAGTTTTGTAAAGTTCAATAAAGTGAGTGACAATATTACTGTGCTAAGAGTTTACATTTATAACTACATTTAGTAGATAGATAGATATATACTTTATTAAATTAAATTTGTCGTCACAGTAGCAGCACCAATAAACTAAACACACGAGAATAAAATATAAAAAACAGGGATGAAAGATATAGATGTATTCAAGTAAAATATAAAATACAAAATGAAGTATATATATGTATATAAAATGAAACATATGTATATATATATACACACACACAAACAAATATAATAAAATGACTGTGCAAAGTATACAAAGTAAAATATAAAATACAAATATATATGTATATATATATACAACATATATGCATACACAATACAATACAATACTAATGACTGCAGTGTAAAATTAAATTAAATATAAAAATATTAAATATAGAGAGAGTGTGCAAAATGCAAAGTGTGTGTATGTGTGTAGTGTAAATGAAAATGAAATGTGTGTGTATGTGTGTGGTGTAAATAAATGAAATGTGTGAAGTGCAGATCAACATAGTGTAAATATTAAGTTATTATTGTAGTTATTGCACTATGATCTGGCAAGAGGTGATCTGTTCTAGAGCCTAATAGCCGTCGGCAGGAATGTTCTCCTGTATATGTCCTTGTGGCAGCGGAGCGTGAGGAGACGTCTGGAGAAAGTCCTCCTCTGTCCCTGTAGGAGGTGGTGGAGAGGGTGGTCCGGGTTGTCCAATATGGACACAAGTTTCTTCAACGTCCTCCTCTCCACCACCTGTTCCAGGTGTATTGAAGGATCTTTCATTTTTGGGCAAAATTGATCAATGATGATTGATGACATCGTTGAAAACAAGCATCTTTCCAGTTTCCTTGAATGTTTGCACCAATCCTCCCACAGCCTCACAAGTTGCTTCTTGCGTGAGTCCATCACTTCCTAAACAGATGCTTACTCTCTTCCACCTATTGGGGTCATGATGATGAGAAGCGAGTAGCTCTTAGAATTAGAAGAAGACAAAACCTTTTTCAGTCAGACTAACCCCCGTTACCTGCAATGCATGTGAAATGATACCGCAGAGGAGAAACGGTTCTCTCCAGCCACACCTTCGACAGCTCCATGTCAAGTCTTTTCTTTTCATTTTTTAAAATCTGAATACTAAATCAAATGCCTCTCAACTTGCTCCTTCGCCTAAGGTAGAATAACACTCAGCAGGCATAACAGCAAAAGAAGTTTCTGTGCAGAAACCGAACTAAAAGGCACGAGACGGGTGTTACCGCTGGTAATGATGTGGTCTGCAATGTACGTCTGCGTCTCACGCCGCTCTTTTGGCCCCCCGCTTTCAAAAACATTTTCTTTCTCATGCAGCATGAGAACTTCGGCCCGAAGCGATCCGCTCCATGTCATTTGATCTCGTCTCTACCCGTGTTGCACCCGACACCGCTTAGAGCACACGCGGCCAGCCTCCATCCACGAGGGTGTACAACGCAACATCGTCCGCAGCCATTGTGCTTTCACATGCCAGCGTTCTTTCACTTTCCTGCTCGACACATAAAAACACACACACACACACACACACACACAGGAACAGCAGGGAATAGGGTGAGAAAGCGGAAGAAAAAAGAACCTCTGGCATTTTTATAGCTGGGGAAAGAATCTTGTTTTTGGGGTCTGTGTGTGTGTGTGTGGAGGGGGGGGGGGATTCCCCTCTGGTTAAACTCAGACTAGAGGGCTGTTCATTCATGGCGGGAGTTTGGGTGGATAAGCCACCGCTGTCAGCAGAAATGGTGACTGGTGGAGTTTACATGGCTCAGCCCAGTATTTTTGCTCTGGGCGAGCAGCAACAATGGTTCTCCTGCCACAGGCCACTGATGTGAGCGGTAAATGGGGATTCATGTCATAGCCACTGGTGGAAACAACATAGGATGGCCACAATATTCTCTGTTCGAGAGGCGTGTTGATGCTGCAAGGCATCCTAATATGGAATAAAAACAATATAATAATGTTGTAATTATTAAACACGAGGAACAACTAAATACCACGGCATCAATGACTATTTAAATATGAGGGGACATAGGCACACTACATTCTCTCATGTACTGTATGTGTGAATTGGGTTTCTGAGATTCGGTTCTTTGAAATGGGGTTCTTTGTGCTCAAATTTCCTCTCGTTATGGGACTGGTTAAGAATTGATGGCACACGGAAGCTTGTATCAGAATTACTAAGTGTAAAGCAAGTTGGGTATTTTTTGCCCAATAATTAATTTCCCAAATAATTAATGAAGGGAAAAACCGTAGTTGTCTGATTAAAAAACATGCATAAAACATTATGTTTGTGTGTGTTTGTGTGAGCAAATGTGTCCCTCCTCCAACTAAGCCCGGGTCATTACTTCTAATACCCTTTAGCAAATCAAGATGAAACGAAAAGAAATAGAGGAATATGAGGAACATCAGGGTAAAATGTATTAAACTTAATTAGTGTCAACGTCGCTTATTGGGGAGGTTCACGTTGGTAATGGTCACTCTCTATAGAGGAGCTTCCACTGCCGCTGCAGTGCAAATGATCTCAAAGGCTTTCCCCCCAGTAATCGCTGGCTAATTTATGCTTTGATGTCGTCGCAGTATAGCATCTTAAGTCTGAGGGTGCGCTGCATGTGTTTATTCTGTTCATGGTGCCTAAATAATCCCTGCCTCTTTTTACCAACAGACCTTTAACAACAATTAAGAAGCACAGACATGGAGTGCCGCAGACGGATGCGTAATGATAAAATGATCCCACTGTAAATGTTCTTGCCCACCCTGCCCGTAGTTGCTTGCCAGATATTATATCTACTACAACCAGAAGGAAATCTCCTTTGAAAATCAGCCTTGGTGTCAACTAGTTTGATTGTTTGCACCCTTTAACTTAAATGCACTCCAGTGTGCGTCTGAGAGATATTGATACACTGATGAAAGGATGAGATATCGGTCCTCATGTCAGATTCTGTCAGCGGCTAATCACGTGACTATATAACGGGGAAGCTATTTTAGTTGTGTGCATGTTTGCTGACTGAGTAATAAAAAGCACCAAGGCCGTTTCATACTATCAAGAAACCGCTATTGTCATGACTTGTCACGGTTGTCGCAGCGAGAGAGGACCCAAATGCCGACATTACTGCAAAAAACAATCTTTAATCCAACAAACCAGAACGGACGGCAAAAACACAGACCAAACAGTACGAAGCCACACTGGGAATGAGACAAACAGGGTTTACATACACAGGCAGGCGGAGGTGATTGGACAACGGGGAACGAGACACAGGTGAACACAATGAGGGCGGGGCCAGCAATCACACAGAAGGAAACAATCAGGGCCAGGGCAGACAATCACAGGGAGACAGACGACACAAGGACTTCAAAACAAGACACAAAACGAGACACAAACTCCAGATCATGACAGCTATATGTTTCAGACAAATTGAACTTGCTTATTATTATTTTTAATCGACGTCAATTTCTGAGTTTGCCAGGATAACTAAGTTCTTGACATCTTTTTAAGCAAGGAAATATTTTGGCACATATTGGCAAACATTTGCCAAGTGTGATGCTAAAACATCATGTATTGATTGTTTTGTTTGTCAAGACAAATGCTTGAGTGCCCATTACACCTGTTAGCGGCCCTGAGAGGTCCAGCCCATCATCGGTGGAGGTAACAGCTCCACCACCTGACTCCCCTGATCCCGGTAAGATGACAACAACGCTTCTGGAAAAGTTGCAGTGCACCTACATTTGTTCTGGTGCAGCTGAAAATTAAAAGTTGGGCACAGCAGTGCACCAAATGTAAGAATTTAAGCTGCAACTTCTTCAGTAAGCCGCAGCACCAAAACAGGAGCTACACGCTGTATTAACACCGTCGGTACAATAACAGTTCACGAATCACACATGAGTGTGATGTAATGTCTTCGCCATGAGTTTCTTAAATGTACTGACTAAATAATGAGCATATCTTAACGATGGTCAAAGAGAACATAACCCACAAAACATAATGCTAATAATTCTCGATCATATTCGTGTAGAAGGTTGTCAAACAAAGAGCAGGTTGTTGGGAGGAGCTGCAGGGAGACAGACCCGTCTCAGTGGGGGCCCGCTGTGCAGGACGTACACAAGCAAACGGTCATTTGGGCCTCAAGGTGGTGTTTTACAAGTGCTGTTTTCGGAGAAGGTGATGGGGAGCATCTGTGCACAATATGATGATATGACAATAAGGAGGCAGGATGCGATTACACAGAGACTCTCCTCTAAAGCCAGCCACTTGGCGTTTAAAGCGTTATAAGGGGCCTTTATTTGGCCCTAAATTCTTCAGCTGCCAGGAGTTAATTACCCATTAGTGGATCATTGCCAACACTTATCTAGCATAACCTTCACGAGCACATTCATTATAACACGATCAACGGAACAACCAGTTGCAATGGTGTCCTGGTAGTTACGCTTTAAACCACTCTTTGTGTTGCTTCTCTGTGATGGACACGCCGGTGCCTTTCCGTTGCTTCTCAACAGACATTTGCATTGCACGGAAGTAAAGCTGTTTGTTAACCCTCCTGTTACCTTTACATTTACTAACATATTTTACCCTCGGGGTCAATTTGACCCCAGCAATTAAAACCTCCAGAAAATTATTAGAATTAATACCGTTTCCCAAGTTTAAGTGTGAGGTACTTTATGTTTGTTTGTTGACTACCTAAATAGCCCTTGAAATATAAAAAAAAGTTGATATTTCTTATCTGTTTGACACAGTGAAAAACAGCCTGGGGTCAAATTGACCCCAAGGAACACCGACGTTAAACATTGAATGGGGTCAAATTGACCCGAAAGGTAACAGGAGGGTGAAGCTGGTACGGTATGGGGTCGAGATGGGCAGTAGGCTCTCGCTCACTGAGCTGTGTGCAGATGTGTGCCCTGGAAACGAGAGTTTAAAAAAAAAAGTTTAAAGACCCCAGCCAAGTTTTCTTTGCATCAGCCACCCGGGGGGGTGGGAAGGGAGGAGGTGATGGGGCCGGTCCGAGGCACATGAAGGGGATCAACACTAACCCTGAAGAACGGGCCGGTTACACCGCGATCGGTATGAGGCAAGCCGCTCTCCGTCCCTTGTGGTTTCCCTCGCAGGTCAAGTCCGAGGGCTCTACGTGCTCACAGTAGTCTGCTGCCCCCCACCATCCACCCCCCCACCCCACCCCACCATCCAGTGCTCAGCTCTGCTCAGCTCTAGTCGTGGCCGGGCAGGCAGGCGGACGGACATCCCTTAACAGGCAGCATCGGCGGCACCAGGGCTGCTAGCCTGTAATTAGCTCGGACAGCTCAGGCTTGGAGAGAGGCAGCCGGGCTATTTCATAATGAGCTCAGCTGGGATTAGGAGGACAGGGCAGGAGGGTGAGCAGAGGGGAAGGGGGGGGGCAGGTACCAGAATTCTGGACGCAGCCTACTGCAGCATTACAGAGGGCCGGAGGGAGACAACTGGGAAGACAAGGCAGAAGAAGGGAAGAGGAGGGTACAGAGGCATAGGATAGAGGAGGAGAGAGGTGAGGAGAGGTGAAGGCGAGGGGAGAGGAAGACAGTGGCTTTAGGCCAAGCTTTGTGTAGCATCATAGAGGGTCAGTGGTCGCGTTACGGTTACAGGGGCATCTCCAGATCAAACAAGACGATGCCTACACCACACCCAGAGACAGACGGGCGGGAAGAAAGATAGAAGTAAAAACTAAGTAACAAAGAAAGCAATTAAATAAAAAGTAAAGCGTAAAACACCCCGAAACAATTCACGTGTCTTATCGACACAAAATTGCACACACTGGTCTTCACAGATGGACTGTGATGTGGTTGACCTACGTCCTGCATGGTTATTTTCTGTTTATTTGGTTCTTTTCTGTTTGTCTGGTTAGCCCAGTGGGGTCAACTCTTACCCATAAATGGACTTATGTCTGCTCAGCATTTCTTCCTGTGATGTGGATCGCTGACCTTTGGGATCGGACCCAAAGTGCATCCATGACTGGACATGAAAATGACACCCATGTGTCTCCCCCCCCCCCCATGTGATGGAGGGTATAAAACATTTTTACGGTTTCCTCAGAGTTGAAGACATTCTGCAGTCCAGCAAACTTCGCTTTTCTTCCCATGATTCATGTCCAATAAAAAATTCTGATACATTTATCTTCGACTCCAACCTCATCTGTGAAAACCCACTCCCACTACACTCACGTAACAACACCAGCAACAAGTCTACAGTTTGCAATTATTTCATAAAGACACCACCAACAATTCTGATGATGTGATTTTCGTGTTTGCACTCAAATTTGTGAATTTTTGGGCAGCCAATTTTGAAAAATGAGCACAGAGCCTCATGATCTCGCTTCGGCCCCTGCTGGCTGGGCATGATGCGGAGAGCTCGGTGGAAGCTGCAAAGTTGAGAAGGGCACCCTCAAATCCTAACGCCCAGTCAGGAGAGTGGGAATGCTTGTTGGTGTGTGTGTACACGTGTAAAGGTGCGTTCACACCAAAAGCAAAACTAGTTTTTCGCGACCAAATCCCATGAAAAGTCAACGTACAGACGCTTGTGGCTGCGATAGACGCGATATTTTCCAGGGCGGCGCGATGTGGTCGACGCGTTGACAGCGGCGCGTTTCCAGCGGCGCAATTTTCGCCCAGAGTTGAAATATTTCAACTTTGAGGCGGTCATCTCGCAACTCGGGCCAATCGGCTCTTGTGTTCCGACGAGACACGGAGATAAGTCCCGCCCCTCGCGGAGCGTCTCAACGCTCATGGCTTGAACACGGTGAATGGTCGAGCGAGTAAACTCACGCGTTTTGGGCGACGCGAAAAAATAGTTTCGCTTTTGGTGTGAACGCACCTTAAGCCACCGAAGGTTTCAAAAAGACGTGCACACAGTCAAACGCCCAGCGCTGCTATTATCTCCGGTTCAGCCACGCAGCTCACACACCACGTGACTTACTTTTCAATCGAGAGTTTCCTGGTGAGGTTCTTCAAGTAGGCCAGCTCGTTCCACACGGCCTCACTGTCCTCATGTCTCAGCTGCCACGGCTCTGCGCGCTGCTTCCTTCGTCCTGGCCTGGACGCACAACATATACGAGACAAAACGTAGAAAATGTAGAGGCAAGCAAAGGCACACATATAAATTGAACACTTACACGCACACACACACGGTAAAGCAAACATACTAACAAGGGAAAATGGTCGGTCCTGTATCTCATCTTGCTGCCGCTGGCCAATTCACATCGGGGTAACAAGGCCCCTTATTCTCACTCTGTTTTTGTTATTCAGCCATCTTTAGCGGTATTCAAATGAGCAGCCTTGACTTTGACATTTCAGCGGCAAATCGTGTCCACACGTACGCACGTCTGTGAAAGCCCAGGGCACTGCCCGGGTGGCAGGGCGTTGGACCATTCCCTGTGTGCCATGCAAATGTAGATAATGGCGAAAACACGCTCGCAAACGAGGTCATTCAAATGTCTACACCTCACTTATGAATACTTAATGACACTTTTTGCTCAGTGGCTTCCCCCTCCATTGAACTTCACCACTTCACCACACACACACACACACACACACACACACACACACACACACACACACACACACACACACACACACACACACACACACACACACACACACACACACACACACACACACACTGTCCCTACTGCGCTCGCCTGCATCCCCGCTCACACCCAACTCATCAATCAGTCTTAGGCCAACACACTAAATTCCAATTAGCCTTTCATTTGCAAAATAAAATGCCTTTTCGTGAAAAATCCACAGATTGCAAAAATAGTGGATGAGAATAGAATTGTTGTCTCTCTCACTCACACACAGACACACACACACACACACAGACATCACAGAGACACACACACAGACATCACATAGACAGACAGAGACACACAAACACAGACACACATCACACACACACACAGACATCATGTAGACACACACACACAGACATCACATAGACACACACAGACACACAAACAGACACAAACACAGACACACAGACATCATGTAGACACACACACACACAGACATCACATAGACACACACACACAGACATCACATAGACACACACACACAGACATCACAGACACACACAGACACACAAACAGACACAAACACAGACACACATCACACAGACACACACAGACACAAACACAGACACACACACACATAGACACACAGACATCATATAGACACACACACACATCACATAGACACAAACAGACACAAACACAGACGCACACAGACACACAAACACAGACAGACACACAGACACAAAAACAGACACCCATCACATAGACACACACACACAGACACAAACACAGACACACACACACAAACAGTAGAGTTTCACATTGTGACTCAATCAATGAGGTAGATGTGTGAATGGATTGGGAGGGTCACTGCTCTTGGGTTCCTTTTCCCGTGGTCGTTATTGGCGATGTAGATACAGCCACACGCCGCTAATACTACTTAAACCCCGCTGTCTGGGAGTTGGAGGCTACTGGAGAACGGAAAATGTTTTCATTTAATACTGCTGATGCCCCTGTGAGCAATTTGGAGCCCTTGAAATTCTTCATAGTGTATGCGTGTGTGATTTTACATCTGTGCCATCTGTGGGCTCGGGTTAGTTTCCCAGAGTGCAAAGCTACTTCACATATAATCTCACTGTATGGTCACAGAGATTGATACACGTTTACACATTCTACAGCCAACACACAATTAATTCAGCCTGAGCTCTCGTAACACTGCACGGAGCTGTAAAAGCACATGCTATTTTACCCACAGCTCCGTTTTTAATTCGCTCTGTGTGATTTGTAAGTGTGCGGTGTATCAACTGCATTCCTTATAAAAGGTGTGTGAAGCATTCGTAAGTCACGGTAAAGCTTTTTAAAGCATTTTAATGCGTTTACAGTGGGCCAGAAAGCTGTTGAACATGGAGCCATGAGAGAGCGATCTTCTTCCTCGGCCTCAGTGCTCTCTCCCCTATGGTATCGTGGTTTCCATTATTAAGCAGGAGGAAATAGAGAGAACTTTTCCGCGCTGCTGCGGCTAATTGCTCTGATTCAGGGGGAATCTGTTTATGGGCGCAACTTTGATCAGAGTACGGATGCTTTAATAACCTTTAATTTTATTTGCTCACCTTCATCATCCCCAGTCTGATTAAAAAACGTTTTCCCTTCCTTAATATAAATAAGAAGTTGGCTTTCCCCCCCCCCCCCCTCTCCTTCATGCCATTTTAGGAAAATATGGTGGTAATGGTAAATGGCAGGATGGTTTTACTGGGACGAGCAAAGTGCGCACCACCTGCATGCTGATGAGCCAGTGGACCTTTTGTCTGCTTTGTGATTGGCTGGGAGTTCTATCTGGAGTGGGACAGGTTATCACGCATACTGGTGACGTCACTCGGCAGGCAACCCATTGTTTAATTCCATACTTATTTCTGCTGATGAGCGGTGAATATTTATATATATATATGGTAAACTGAAATCCGGTGAGGTACAGAAAAATTACTTAGTTGACGTAACCTGAGTACTATATATAAACATAAGAATTTGAAAGTACAGGCATGTTTGTGTGGCAGGTTACAGTGTGTGTGTGTGTGTGTGTGTGTGGGGAGCAAACAGAAGGGGAAATGAAAACGACCCCCTGCATCTTTCCAAAAATGCAACAACTCAGCATGGAAGCCACGAGGAAATCCTTAACAAGCTTGAAATGCAATGAGCCCCGGTGCCTATCCCCACTGACTTGTTAGGGCCCTGATTTCCCAGCACTAATGGGAGTATTTAAGTCATTTCCTATTGTCTCCCATTCAGGATGGCATTACCCCCAGTGGGTTTTACAGCTATTTAAGGATGGGGCTTAATGCCAAATGAATGCCAGGATCATAACATTGAGTGACTGGCTGGTGCCATGCAGGGCTCTGACTGAAAAGGGCAACGCTGCCTATTGCATCAATTTGATGTCAGTCTTGAAATACAAATACACTGACACTGATACTACAGACATATTATTATGGATTGTTTGTGTCTTCTCAGCGCTTTACAGTTAACCACAGCCTTAGCATACCAGCATACATGTTTTCTCCTCATCACATGGAGGCGGTCCTCCACGCAGCCTCTCGTTGCCAACCTGCTCAAATGAAGACCGGCAGCACAACTGGTGTCGACTCTGAGAGTTTTCCCTCTCGACATCTCCCCCGTCTTTGTTCCCACTCTCTCAGACACATGCTGTTGAGCCGCGCTGAGCTGACATGAGCCGAGTCGAGCCGAGCGCTGAACACGCGCTCTCTCTCACTCCACTTTCACACGGGCTCACATTGCACTGCTGGTTTTCTTTAATTAACCCGGAGAGAAAACAGCTGACAGGGTCAACACGTTGCTCCCGTGCGGCCATCAAAACATATGCACCTTTAGTTACATTTTAGAATGGACTCAATGACGCTGCTGGAGAAAAGAAACAGCGACAGAAAAAGAGGGAAAGGGCTGGGCTGGGGGGGGGGGACAACGGAGAGAAAAGACCCATATATATATTAACGGCATTTTCCAGCACATTTTGGGCTTTGTGTAAAAATCCTGTGGTTTCTTGTGAAGATAACAGGTCCGTGGCAGGAAATGGACCCTCCTCTCCCCTCCTCCTTCCTCAGCAGGCCTTCTCAAACACCTTGCACCCCCCAGGACCAGACACCTCCAGCCTCTGGCTCTCACAGTCTAATGAACGCTGGGGGAGAAGAGACGCAGAAGCAGCGCACACACACGTGGCACAAAAAGGCACAAATTGACTGGGCTTAAAACCTCAGAGCTTTAAAAAGGCAAAGGAAGGAATTTCTTCCACTTTCCCAAATCCAACATGTGGGGAGCAATGAGTCCCTAAGACGCTTTGCGAGTGGTTTAAGAGGGTTGTAGCATTTCACAAGGGCTTTTAACATCAGGCAAGGTGAGTTATGTGCTTAGAAACATCTCATTCGCTGCCTGCTGCCGGGTGGAGCTGGACGTTATCCAAACGACTTTGTGTGTGCAGAGGACCTTTGTGGTTTATCAGTCAAATGTGTGTTCACCAACAGGTCCTGTAACACCCGGTTCTGTTTCTCCTGTGTTCCGTGTCGCCTATGTCTCTTGTTTAATTCCCTGCACCTGCCCTCAGCCACTCTTGTCTCGTTAGTGTCTGATGTCGTACACCTGTTTCCCCCCCTATATATTGTGTCAGTCTTTCTCTTGTCTGCTGTCGGATTGTCGTCTCTAGTTCCGTGTCTTTTTCCCGTCGTCCTGTCTGTCGTATCTAATCCTGCCTGCCTGCCCTGACCGACGATCCTCTGCCTGCCCCTTTTGGACCTTGTTTTCTTGTAAACTGTTTTGCCTCATTAAAGAGTGCTTTTTTTCTGCGCCTGAGCCTCACCCCGTCACAAGAACCTTACAGGTCCGGTGAATTCAGTGAGTGTTCAGTATTTATTGTGTCACATTTATAAATCTGTGTTGTGCGACACTTAAACCCGCGTAGACCGTTTACTCACAGGCCATTTAACTTCTCCATCTCTTTCAGCTGGCCTCGGACTGCCTTGTAGTGGGTTTGAATCAGACACAGGCGTTCGCGGCGCGTATCATGAGCCCTCTTCAGCTCTTCATTCTCCTCCGTCTGTAAAGGCACACAGCGACAAGGCATTTGTTCTCTCTCCCAAAGTCGTATGTGTCAAATGAAACGGAACTTAGCGGACATAGGGAGTCCGCTTCATTTACACTGTCACAGCAGTGTGTCAGGGAAGCTGAGCACAGCCCCTCACCCACTACATATTTAAACTGGTCTGCAGCTGAAACACCTTTGCCTGACAGGAGCCAGCAGAGTCTTTTCTGTCTTCGCTTTCCTCTTTGACAAGAGCTTCCACTCTCACTGGGCTACTGAGACATCATTAAGGGACGACATTTACACAGAGTCAATGGGGTCACAGAACACCGAGCACACACACAGGATCTTTAACCAGCAAAGAAACTCGCTGGAGTTACCAACTGATGACCAGCGCGTGTTGTGTTGGTGGGTTTGTTGCTGCCACTGTTGTTGACAGCTATTAAAACACTGAGATTGGGCTCCAGCTTTAAAGAGGGAGTGAGAGAAGACAACATATAGATTTTTCTTGTCAGGGGCAACTCTCTTCCCCATCACATTGACCTTACTTGCGGCCGGCGGAGAAAACACTTTCAAAAAAGGTAGGACAAACAGAGGTGGAAAGAGAGCAAACGAAGAGAGAAAGACAGCGTGTGAAAAGAGAAGAATGAGAAAAAGAGAGAAAACGGAGAAATTAGAAAGAGAAGGAAGAGAAAGGACGAGTGCAGGACAGGTTTCTGCTTGAGTGGCCAGGGCTAGGGAGAGTTGTCGAGCGCCTTCTGAAGGGAAGGAGCTTGTTTACTGCTGATATGACACGGCTGCCCTGCAGAGAGGGAAATGCGAGCCCTCAGCCCTGTTATTATTAACAAGGACAAAGAACAGAGAGCGCACAAACATGCACCAGACACACAACAGGTGCACACTCATACACACACACAATGCACATTCACACTTGCCACTGTGACAAGTATGGATTTTCCCAGGTGCGGATTATTCACAGAGGACATCTGCAAGACATCCTCGGCCCCTTCGAGCTGCCCCCAACCTCTCAGAAACAAGGCTCTAATGAAAGAGGCCGGACCAGGGCAGTGTTAACCGGTGGAGCTATAGGAGCTGAAGGAGGACACAGAAGAGATGTGGCTGACTGATGGGGGGGATGAGGGGGGGCAGGATGGAGCAAGTGGCAGGGCATTAGCCACATCATGGCTTCTCAGGCTCCTTACAGAGCTTCCCCAGGGCAGCCCAGTTCTGGTCATCAGGCCACAGACCCTTGCCCACAGATCAATACACCCCCTTACTCAGCCAGCAGAGACGACTGTGGACGTTCTCAAGCTGAAAAATAATTACACAGCAACAGCCACTGTTTACTTGAAAGTGTGTGGAGTAAGGAAGTAAAAAAAAAAAAGAGGAAAAAAAAGGCCATTATTATGAGAATTGTTTGTTTGTCTGCTGCTGTTAACTGCTAAGGTCAAAATGTCAACACTGGCGTAGCCAATTTGAAAGGCATTCTTTTGGAAATAATTAGATAGGATCAAATGGAGAACAACAGACTGGACAGAGTGAAGTGCTGTACTGGAAGATCCTGGAGGTGAGGTCTCAGCTATGGCTGATGGAGGGCATTTTTCTCAATGCCACATCCAAGCAAAGGACATGACCACTAAATCATGGTCTGAACTAATGCTCTCAATAATGTGGCCACAGATGTGCGTTGCCAATCACAGTTTTTCTATACATACCTTTGCTAAATAAATGCCCCTCAACTGACACATAAATGGCACCATTAACTAAGACAGCCATGCGTGTCGTCTGGATCTACGTTGAGCATTAAGGTCTGACTAGTTGTCTGCCAGTGATATAATTCAGACACTTCAGATCTGACAAGAAAATGATGCCTAATGTGTTCCTGCGATTGTGTTCAAGGGGAGATAACCTCTACATAATCACTCACTTACTGGTCAGCCTCAAATACGGAAAGGGTAAAGAAAGTCAACGAGGAGGACAGAGGAAGGGGGAAGCGGAAAACGTACTCTACTGATGAAATAAAATAGAGAAAGTCTCATCTTGACACCTGGAAAGAAACACAGGAGAGAGGTGTATTTAGTCTGAGAGAGAACAATAGACATGGGACTAAAGAACAGTGTGAGAACAACGCCATAGAGCACATGAAGGTTAAAAGAGCAATAAAGCAGATTCGTTTAAGGAAGAAAAAAAACCTGCTGCATCTACTTCCACTGGAGCAGCTCCTCTCCTGCTGCTTCACTGCCTGCGCTGTGTTTATGTGCGCACACATATGCATTTGTATGTGTGTGTGAAAGACACCGTGAGAGAAGGTCATGGAGGAGGCAGCGGTGGTGCAAATGAACCCTTTGGAGACTGTGACTCTTACAGAGCTGCAAACCTTCCCTACAACCCAGCGGCTGATAGCAGCAATCAAATGTAAGACAGTGGCGCCACGCTGCCGGTCTCGCGCTCCACACGACCAGCTGGACACCTCTGCGTCATGTGGGGGAAACATGGAGACGGAAGATCCGGGTTAGGCTCACGCGGACACGAGCTGACGCGGAACAACGAAGAGTCATACATTCGGATCTTTTATACTCTGTGCCGGTTTCTACTCACGGCACACAAACATTCGCAAAGCTCCTCAATGTTGCAGGAAACAAAAGGACATAAAGTTAGAAGGAACCCCCCCCCCCACACACACACACAAAAAGAGGATGATCGATTCATGTAGATAGAGAAAGGCGAGTACATCATGTGTATTCATCTATGTAAGCTAGTTACCTTCAGTTGCAGCAGCTTCTCAAGGTCTTGAATCCTCTGTTCTGCCCCTCGTCTCTTCCTGCTCACCAACGCCACACTGCTGGCTGGGGACAAAGACCTGGATCGCTGCACCGGTGCACCCTGGGACGGGAAAGCAAAGAAGCACCGGGGTGAGAACTTGAGTACACTTCCTTTTCACAGACAGGCACAAACCCATGCAACAATTAACATCTGGAGAAACACTGAGTGAATGCCAATAATGGAATCATCCATATTCTTTCCACTCCCCTCTCACCTTGAGTAAAACATGAACATTGTCTTCTTCAGCGCACACATAGGCGCACACAAACAAACATACTATCGGAGGAATAAAGCAAGCTGGCTGGAGCAGCAGTCCGCAGAAGCTGAAGGGAGGAGGTTGAGTTATGTGTGTGTGTGTGTGTGTTTGGAAGTGGGAATTGCAAGCTGAGAGCGGCAAAGGTTTTTCCCTGCGACTGGCTAATGAGTATGTTCATTTCCATTTACATTGTTTCTTTGACAATAATGATGTCCCATTAGGGGAGACTAAAGGGGCTATAGATTCCAGAATGAGCTGGGCTTCATTACAAGAGGTGGGCAGGGAGGCCGCTCTAATTGCTCTACTAGGGGCCTCCAGGTTACACTTGATAGGACAACTGGAAGAGCCGCCGATTAGAGGGGAGGGGGGGAGTTTGCACTCCAGCCTCTTCTGTAGAAATAAATAAAGAAGTGGAGAAGCACTGGGGCCACGATGTAGAAAAGCAGTGGGAACAATATGCTCGTGGAATATGAATATGGGAGGATAGGAGGCCCCATGCGGTGCCTGGCAGAGCTGACCAGATGGCAGGCTAAAATATGCAATGCGACTAAACGTACAACAGTCCTTGGGCTGGAGTGGTTCAGGAGTACAGGAGGAGGAGGTGGAGGAGTGAGGAGATTTACGATAGGATGATGGGTAAATAAGCGCCCTCCCTAAAAAAAAGTTATTTTGGCTTTGTTGTCTATTAAAGTTTGTGGTCTAATAAAACCACAGATTGGATGAAACGACAAGTGCATTTTAATAACACAAGTACTGGTGTTCCTTTCGAAATGATCCATGTATCAACTACAGGGGGAAGAAGGCTTAGCGGAGTAAGAGTAACTCATAAACTAGTTTACACTGCAACTAAAAAAACTGTTGGCTGTGAGGATTATTGTGGGATGTTGACTGAAGAACACAGTCAACAATGTCGTCCGGCCCGGTTTATGAAAAGGGCATGAATGCAATAGCATTTTACTGCTCTGCATTACATCTACAATGTACCTCATGCGTGGGTATGCAAATGTAATCCTGCACAGGAGAGGTGAACCCTGACATTTTTTATTATAACCATAAAAGGAAATGATTACCGTAATGGCAATACAAATCCCGGGGCTGTAACAGTTTAGCTCCACGCCTTCCTTTTTGTAATAGTTGTTTTCATCCTGTCACACCATCTCGTCAATCCAACTCCCCTCACCTGCCTCTGATCACTCCCTCGTTAGTCCCTCATTCCCTTCACCTGGTCCTCACGCCCTTCTCACCTGCAGAGCATCCCCTCATTAGTCCCTCACTATTTAGCTCCCTCACTTCCACTCATCCTCTGCCAGATTGTCTTGTGTTTTCGTGCCAAATTCTCCAGCGTTATTAGAGTATATTCCTGACCTGCCTGTTCTGACCCTGCCTGCCTGCCTGCCCTGACCTCTGATTCTCTGCCCCGCCCATTTTTGGACTTGTTTGCTTCTTCGACTGATCTCCCGGTTTTGACCCAGCCTGTTTCCAACCAAAGACAGTATTCTTTGTTACTCCTGTCTGAGTCGTGCTTTTGGGTCCACTCTAATAGCACCGTGACAGGGGCATGGGGTTTGATATTGTAAACATATCAATATAAATATTAAGGATTATAACAATAACAAATACACATTTGTCACTTTCCCAGGGTCTATTCTGATTTTATCAATATTATTATATTTGTAAAAGCATTTGCCTGTGACCAACATTTCTCAGCATACCAGTGTGTTTGGGAATGTGCCTCCAGGCTACAGTTGACTCCGGTAACCTGGAGGGCTCGGTTCTGCTATCATGCTTGCATGGGTGCCAACAATGTGTTCTGACGCTGCCTTAATGACTCTATGCAACTAATTAGCAGATTAATCTGCATATTTCTGATGAGTGGCAGGCCAACTGGCTTAGCCTGTGCGTGCATCGGGAGAACCGAGAGGCCAAAAAGAGAATCTAAATCAACCTAACGTCCTGAACTTGAAAGTAAAGAAGACAGGAGAGGGAAATATGATAGAAGACGTACATTTTGGGAAGGATTTTAACAATGTGCTGAATATTCCATCATAACTGTTTCTTTGTATGCGAGAACCAGACGACATAAAGCGCAGTGTGCCTTGTGTGAAGGCGTACAGGGGAAGGCGACGCTGACACATGACTGAGATCTGCCGCAGGTGTTCGCTCTGGTCCAGTTGGACGCAGGTACACAAGATACATGAACGCCTTCTGCTTGTGTGGGAAGGTCCACGTTATAACAACCTTGTTTATGTTCTACAAGACGGGCCTGGAAGATAACACGAGGCAAAGAACGATGTGCCCGCTGTCAAGCTCGGCAGCTGGTTGGCGGCCACGACCTGACCCGTGCATTACACCCTGTTACAGCTCTGTAAACATGGAAGTGCAATGCAGTCGGAGGGGAGGGGCGGAGGGCATCCAGTACGAGGGAAATGAGAAGAGAGGCTCGAGCTTGAATGCGAGAGAGTAAAACTCTCAAAGAAGAAACATTTCACCGACTGCCTCCCTCCTCCAACATCTCTCTCTCCGTCTCCCAGAGAGAGGGGTCAGTGTTATCAATGGGCTGCTTTATGATCGCAGCAGCACGTCATGTGTGCGTCCGGAGCTCTCAAAGCTGAACTCGTTCAGGTTCTCGGGAATGTCGTACGCACACACACACAAACTAACAAACACACACACACACACACGCACAGGACAGGACACATACAGACCTACGTGTGGAAACCCATGGGTGCCCACATAACACAAAGCAAATATACTCCATTTAACAAAGACATCTATGAACTAGAATGGGCACTCGGTAGAGCGCATACCTTCGCATATGACAAGATTGGGCATTGAATTATGAACATGTTGGCATTAGTTGCATGCCAATTGGATAAAAATTGACCGTGATATGGTAAAAAGAAGAAGTTGACCTTTCCATGACCTTGACCTTTGACACGATCGATCCCAAAATCGAATCAAATGGTCTTCGGATAATAACCAATCATCCCACCAAATTTCATGCGATTCGGTTTAAAACTTTTTGTGTTATCCGAGTAACACGCATACAAATAAATAAATAAATACACGGCGATGAAAACATAACCTTCCGCATTTTCAATGCGAAGGTAACTAGAACGGGCACTCGGTAGAGCCCATACCTTCGCATATCACAAGATTGGGCATTGAATTATGAACATTTTGGCATTAGTTGCCAATTGGATACAAATTTACCGTGCTATGGTAAAAAGAAGATTTTGACCTTTGACCCGATTGATCCCAAAATCTAATAAAATGGTCCCCGGATAATAACCAATCATCCCACCAAATTTCATGCGATTCGGTTTAAAACTTTTTTTGTGATGCGAATAACACGCATTCAAATAAATAAATAAATACACGCGATCAAAACATAACCTTCCGCATTTTCAATGCGAAGGTAAAAAAAGAGTACAATAATTTAAGATATGCTGCAGAACACATGACAACTGTTAGAGGCGCTAACCTGAGAATACACAACTACGATGAACCCACCGAGGACAGAGTGCACAAACGAAGACGCCGTGAAACCAAATAAATGTGTGTGTGGGAATGCCTGACTTGCAGTGGCAGAAATATTACTCAGAGAAATGCCCCTGAACAGGGCCCATGAGGTAACCATGGTGGAACCAGCCAAAAGGCACGACGCAGCGTGACAGACACTTGAAAGATAGTTGAAGAGAAGACGCCCAGCATACAAAGAGCTACATACACGTACAAAGCTGCATACAAAGAGTAAAGTGTAAAACCCAGAAGTCTGGCTCGCTGAGGAATTCAAGTGAGAATGCCGCGTTGGGGGCGGCGTGTGGTTATAAACGGGGACGGGACGCATCCCATCATGAGATACCAAGCAAGGTACGACAGAGAACTGCAGAGGTTTGATTCGAATCATCAATCATGCTCACAGTGGATTGCTGAAATAAAGTAAATAAATTACATATTCCAGATGGTTTTTAATTAACTAAACATGAATAAATGTACCTTTGATGAATCATTGATACATTTTTTCTTTATTACTCTTCTTTTTTTTTTACGATTAAAAGAAAATCAATTCAACACTTGCTGCATGTTGCAAAACGTGAGTCATGTAGCACTTAGAACTGTGCGTCGCCTCCGCCTATATCCACATTTCACTTTCGGCACTTGGAGAAAGCTGCAAATTGTGTCCTGGGTGGTAGCAGTGGGCTGCACAGAAGGCTCATTTCATCAGTTTTTGACCTTGCAGATGGGTATTATTGTTTAAATGGAGTGTAATGAAGCATAACAGGTTTATGGTTTCTTTGAGGTATCATCATATTTGGATATTAAGCAGCCAACAGAGACACCTACTCAAAATGTTCGCGGTTTTTTAATAGCAATAAGGTTGTGATGATGAAGTTGACGTGTTGTTTACTTACCTAAAGCTAGTAACCTTAGGTATTACAAATAGTTTGACCTTGTGTTAAGAGGGAGAATCAGGTATTGGCTGAAAAGGTGAACATGCCACCGGTGGCTGGTTGAGTAAAGATTCATACTGTAGCAAGAATATAAATCATTAATCGCCGATGCGAAATAACAGATTATGTGTTTGTGTGTATGTGTGTGTATGTGTATGTATGTGTGGGTGCGTGCGAGCCTCCAGAAAAGAGGAGAACATTGAATGATGTCAATACTGTTTATTTATTTTGTACAACATAATTACATGACATGTATGTTTTGCCTGAACAGAATCACCTCCATTGGAGCGATAATGAGGACAGCTGTATACATGTATACAATGTGTCTTCAGGCCAGCTTTAGAGTGAGAGAGGCCATCTAGAAACATGGCCTGCCAAACTAATTAAGTGGAATACTGAGAAGATCAAAAGCTTCTTTCTTGTTCATAATGTACCGTTGAAGCGGTAAATTAGCCAGTGCCTAAGCCCAAGGCCAGCGTGAAACCAGCAGCACACGCCGGCCTGGTCACAGTAGGAGGGGCATCTGTGTGCATGCATGTGTGTGGGAGAGTTCAGGACAAAGGTTGGCGGGAGCACGGTCTGATAAATCATGATTCAGAACAGACCGTTTCCCTCGTATCTCTTCTCTCCGGCTTTGATCTGTTCTGAGCGAAGTAGCAATGGGTACGTGTGGGCATGTTAGCCACTCACCCACGTGCTCTCTTTGACCTAATTGGCTGCAGTGTGTGATAACCGACCTGCTGTCCTCCGACGGAACTGGTGGACCTCCGTTGATCTGAGCCTCGGCTGGGGGCCCAGTCAGAATCAGGGCTAGACCTCTGAGCTGCAGCATCAACCTGCTCTGACATCACCGCCTGCAAGAAAAGAGACACGTGCATGTGTGTATGTGAGTAAGACAGGCGTGTAGGTGTAGAGAACAACGTAAAGGTGATGAAAGTCATTTATAATCCAATAGGACCGACGCCTCGTAGTTTATTAGTCAACTGATGGGCCGTTCTGGTCGAAATCAACTCAGATTCCTTTAGTCCGTTTGTCATTTAGATGCTTTTCTCTTTCTCTGCTGATTCACTTTTTTGCCAAGAAACTTATAAGCACATCTCTGGTGAACACAAGATTTAAAGCGGTGCTTTTGTGTGATTCTTGGGGGAGAAACTGAAGCCCGGCTCAGACTACATTAGTTTAAAAATAACCGATTTTGAAATTGGGTTCCATCAAACACGGTAGGAGATGTGCTCCAAAGATGTTTCTCTCTCAACTCCTCAACAAACATTACAGGATGTGAACATAATAGTGCATCACACACACACTAAAAGCTATTGTTAAGATTATCATGCCAGAGGGAGCAACACACACTCTACACCAAATGGACAGGGTTGCTCTAATAATACTTTGCAGCCAAAGAACGACTAAAGCATAAGGCGTAGGGTCGAGTTTGGGTGGGAAAAGGTCCGGGGAGACGCAGTCCACATGGGATGGCTATTTTTCAGCGTCAGTCTCCTTGGAGCAGACTTGACTCTGTAACAGTTTAGCTCCATGCCTTCCTTTTTGTAATAGTTGTTTTCATCCTGTCACACCATCTCGTCAATCCAACTCCCATCACCTGCCTCTGATCTCTCCCTCGTTAGTCCCTCATTCCCTTCACCTGGTGCTCACGCCCTTCTCACCTGCAGCCCATCCCCTCATTAGTCCCTCACTATTTAGCTCCCTCACTTCCACTTGTCCTCTGCCAGATTGTCTTGTGTTTTCGTGCCAAGTTCTCCAGTGTTATTAGAGTATATTCCTGACCTGCCTGTTCTGACCCTGCCTGCCTGCCCTGACCTCTGATTCTCTGCTCCGCCCCTTTTTGGACTTGTTTGCTTCTTCGACTGATCTCCCGGTTTTGACCCAGCCTGTTTCCAACCAAAGACAGTATTCTTTGTTACTCCTGTCTGAGTCGTGCTTTTGGGTCCACTCTAATAGCGTCGTGACAGACTCAGTCATGACGTAATCATAACCATTATCATCCAGATTCTCCTAAATATCAAACATGTTTGAAATTATTGGGGTTGCTCCATCATATCTTAAGGAGCTTGTAGTACCATACTGCCCCACTAGAGAGATGCGCTCACTAAATGCGGGGCTACTTGGGGTTCCTAGAGTCTAAAAAGTAAGATGGGAGCCAGAGCCTCTTTTATGGAACCAGCTTCCACTTTCAGTCCGGGAGGCAGACACAGTCACCTCATTTAAGAGTAGACTGAAGACTTTCCTCTTTGATAGTGCTTACAGTCAGGGCTGAATCAGGTTTTAGGATACACTGAGCACCTATTTTTTTTTTTCAGATTATCTGGGCCGAACAGGATCTCTCCTCCGATTGTCGAGAAGGGTCCAAAAGTCTAAAAGAATCTGAGCCCAGATTGAGTTTTACAGATCGGTCAATTAAATCAAAACCATATTTGTGTTAGTCGACGAAAAATATCTTTAGTCGAGGACAATCCTAGAATCCAAAATTAAGATAAATTGGCAGTTTTCATTTTGTGAAACAAGTATAATTCCCCACAACAAACTTGCATGTGTTTGCACGAGTATTTGTCTTACACCGTAACTGAAATGTGATACTTTGAATATGAACATGTGTGGAATTTAAAAGGACAATGATCTCATGTGGGTAATAAAAAGTAATGAATAATCCATCATCTATGGCATGTTATGTATGATATCTTGATCATAATTCATTTTAAAATGTCAAACTAGCCTCAGTTTATCCAAAACAGTATATAAACCAGAAATACATATTGATCTGACAGGTTCAGAACCAATGTTCACTGTCCAACAGTTTTGATGTACTGTTGGACACATTTACAAGCAATTGCACAAAACAGTCATTCACTCACTTTCTGGAAAATGGCATAGTGGTAAATGTTATTAAGATTACTAAACTCCAAATTGTTTTGATAGGTAATGCAAAACATATGCTTAAGAACTAATTGTGGTTACAATCCAGACATAAGATTGAGATCACACACATCTCTGCCATTTGAGAACAGTGAAGATCAAGCTATTTTCTTTGTGTACTTTATAGTTTCCTCTGTAGATAAAAAATTATAGTAAAGTATAGAGAAATCTAAAGTGGTGCAGATATCAGTTTAAGCCCACAAACAGATCAGTCATGCTCAAGTCCTCACCAACTAGTGGGCCAGTATTTCTACCTTTGATTGACTCAACGGCAAATTGAATGAAGGGAAATGAAGGAAGATCACAAGCTGACAAGAGTCTCAAGTAGTTCAATAGACTTACGCTTGTGTAATGATTGTCCACGTGACATTTTCATATGCCGAAGTCAATAACAGGATGTGTCATGTGGCAGTGGGACAGGTAAATACCGCCCCCAGCATTGTGGTGTGTGTGCTATTATGGCCCATCTATTTATCAGTGTCTATTAGGCGGTGTCTTGAGGCATCTGCACAACTCGGCACACAGCGGGGACTACCAAAACAAACGGAGGGGGACACTGATAAAGCAGATGACCCGCCTACAGGGGAGCAGAGACACACACATGCACACTCCACAATGTATCTGTGCAAGTATTGAGTTTATAATGTCATTGAAATGTTTGCTGCTATTGTTATTAAAAGGTTCATACAGCTTTTGATGGTAAGGTGTGTGGACATAAACTTTAAAAAAAAGGGACATTCTACATTCTCTTTTCGATACACAAAAGGTTTGTCTAAGCATAGCTGATGCCTGAGTCCTTGATCTTGAAGTTAACACTTACATCTTGACTCCATCCCCGTGTTGCATAAATTCTCACTTTTCTTTTCTTATCTTAAGTCCTTCGTTAAAAAAGTGTGAAACACACAGAAAAATAAAATAGAACTCACCTGCTGATATCAACAACATGTCTACTAAACCCATCAAATCAAAGCCGGTGTTTAACTGGGAGGACAGGTAATGAAGGAAAGCGCACAGGATGTCATCACCTTTTTTTCTATCGAGTCCTGATTGCATTATCAAAAAGCTGGCATCTGGGCGTGACCTTGTTAACTGCCAGGGTAATCAACTCGAACCAAAGGGGAGGAGAGGGGATGATAAATTATTAGTGAGAAAGATTTTGTTCATGTTTTATTAAATTGGCCTGTCAAAGGGGGTTGGTCAAATTATCTGGGGCCTCGTTTATTGGAGGCCGGCCATATTGGCGCATCTGTTACAATTATTTATAATTTCCAGGCAGTCAGGAGGACGGACTGGGTTTTTCGGCATCAGCCACATAAAGCAATTTAGGAATTAACTGATGCGGGAGTGTTTTGAGTTTTTTCCCCTCTCGCAATTTCTCTCATCCCCATCCTGGTTTTCATCCAGAATTATTTTTTTTGAAACTTTGAGATAGTAAAAGAGCAAACATACAAAAGGGAGACAAAAATAAACATATAATACAAAACTTAGTGAAAGCAATGGACTGGGAGAGAGCACGAGATTGATAGAGAGGAAGAGAGCATGCAGGTGCAGTGGGAAAAAAAAAGAGCAAGAGAGTGCGAGGAGCTGAGGGAGGGAGGGTGGAGAAAAAAAAAGAAGAAGAAGAAAAAAGCCAGTCTTGGTAATTACTGAACACGATTAGGTTCTTGGGGGAACTTGTCTGGCACTCGCGGCCCTAACTGCTGAGGATGCGGCAGGCAGGACCATATGGAGGGAGGCTCCCTGAAGCTCGTGACCCGTCTGCTGCCGAGCCCTTGAGCTGAATGTGAAATGAGACTTGCCAGGCCTAATGTTCTACACATGCACCATTTATGCCACAAAACAAATCTGATCACTGTTAATTATGGAGCAGCTATAATCAGGAGGGGCCTCCGCCACACGACTCCATGCATACACAAATACACGCTCGCACATCTGTGGCGCGACAGCATTTCTTAAAGGGATTGGATCGGCTCCAGGAGTGAGGGCTACGAGGTGTAGGTGTGTGTGTGTGTGTGTGTGCCCCCCCCCCCCCCCGGGTCAAGTGCACTTTGCATTCAAGATGGTGGTTTTTGTGTGTAGGTGAGTTTATGTGTAGGTGAGTTTATGTGTGTGTGTGTTTGTGTGTGTCTGTGTGCGTCCGTGTGTGAGTGTGTTTGTGAGTGTCTGTGTGAGTGTGTGTGCGTGTGTCTGTGTGTAGGTGAGTTTAAGTGTAGGTGAGTTTGTGTGTGTGTGTAAGTGTGTGTGTGTGTGCGTCCGTGTGTGAGTGTGTTTGTGAGTGTGTGTGCCTGTGTGTAGGTGAGTTTATGTGTAGGTGAGTTTATGTGTGTGTGCGTCCGTGTGTGAGTGTGTTTGTGAGTGTCTGTGTGAGTGTGTGTGTGTGTGTCTGTGTGTAGGTGAGTTTATGTGTAGGTGAGTTTATGTGTGTGTGTGTAAGTGTGTGTGTGTGCGTCCGTGTGTGAGTGTGTTTGTGAGTGTCTGTGTGAGTTTATGTGTAGGTGAGTTTATGTGTGTTTGTGTGTGTCTGTGTGCGTCCGTGTGTGAGTGTGTGTGCGTGTGTCTGTGTGTAGGTGAGTTTATGTGTAGGTGAGTTTATGTGTATGTGTAAGTGTGTGTGTGTGTCTGTGTGTTTGTGTGCGTCCGTGTGTGAGTGTGTTTGTGTGTGTGTGTCTGTGTGTAGGTGAGTTTATGTGTGTGTGTAAGTGTGTGTGTGTTTGTGTGTGTCTGTGTGCGTCTGTGTGTGAGTGTGTTTGTGAGTGTCTGTGTGTCCGTGTGTGTGTGTTTGTGAGTGTGTGTGTCTGTGTGCGTCCGTGTGTGAGTGTGTGTCTGTGTGAGTGTGTGTGCGTGTGTCTGTGTGTAGGTGAGTTTATGTGTAGGTGAGTTTATGTGTATGTGTGTGTGTGTGTGTCTTTGTGCGTCCGTGTGCGAGTGTGTTTGTGTGTGTGTGTCTGTGTGCGTCCGTGTGTGAGTGTGTGTGTCTGTGTGCGTCCGTGTGTGAGTGTGTGTCTGTGTGAGTGTGTGTGCGTGTGTCTGTGTGTCTGTGTTGACTGGCCGTGCAGTAAAGAGGAACTTTATGGAAGGACAGCACACAGTGAGTGTGATGAAGAACGCCTGCACGTATCTGTGTGCCGAGTCCTCCCACACAGCCTGTTTGACCCGAGTGCATGTGCTGAGCGACTGAGTGCATGTGCCTGAGCGACTGAGTGCATGTGCCTGAGCGAGTGAGCGCATGTGCCTGAGCGAGTGAGCGCATGTGTCTGCGGCGGCACATGGCTGTGCTTCATTAATGAGGCGAGCTGTGCTACATAGAGTTCCTCATCTAATGAGAGCAGTTGAGCTGGTAAAACACTCCACTGGAGTCCATGTCATTAGTATGTCTCTGGCCTTGGACATGGCTCAGCTCCAAAAACACGCTCATCCACAAACTCATGTTGACAACACTGAGAACACTAATAACACACTCGGCATCCATAGATCAGACAGACATGGCATTATGAGTCATGAAACATTTATCAGGACTATAATTCTAAAACAGTATGTAGAATCATTACACAATGTTTTTGGAACGGAAGGATGACTGATGTGTCTGAGGAGGAAAGGAATATGTAAATACTAGCAGCAGGTTGCACTAAATGTTTAAAATACTTCTAGGGAGGTCCTGACAGTTGAGCTAAAGAAGTGCCGTTCCAAATGGGGAAAAACTGAGGCTGCCAGAGTCGAAACAAGACCCACGGGAAAGACAATTCAAAATATATGACTTATAAAAGCTTTCCATCACATTTCACTGAAACATTGGCAGAGAGTGAAAGCACACTCCATCCTTCTCCTGCTCCGTGCTGCACTGAGAACAAAAAAACATACACAAAAGAATCCTCTGGCTGACTCCAGTCCGTTTGTTGGGCCCTCGGTTCAAGAATTAATATCCACGTTTCTTTGTATAATCATGGTTTCATTTTCTTTCACTTCATGGTTGCTATTAATGATGAAAATGATCAAAAGAAACACCTTACTTGAGCCAAACGTGACCCCGCAAAGCGACGGGAGCATTTATGAGCACACGTGTGTGTAACTAGCACTTTAATTATACATAAAAAAGGGTTTATATTGGCTAACATCAATAACAAGCCGGAAGCAGATGTAAAAAAAAAATTATATATCTCAACAAGCTATGGGAGATGCACAATCAGGGCTTCTTTCGATTTATTAAAAAAAAGAAAGGAGAAAAAAAGTCTGCTCACCTTGGGAAATGATGTTTCCGTGCTTGAGATTCAGTCTATAAACCCCAAATGAGGGACTTGTGTGTTAACAACATTTTGCGTATTGTATGCTAAAATGTACGCAGAAAAAAGTTAATGTAGGTGTAGGTGCACGATTTCTCCATCCTTTACGGAAGGTTATAGGAAATGGACCAAAATGACGTGAATTAGTGTATTTAATTGTATGGAGAAAAAAAAGGTCATTTTCGGAGAAGACATGTTGACATACTAAGCGGTATTGATAATGGATGGATGGATGGATGTTGACATACTAGGAATAGCACTGATGATACTACTAATATGTATATGATGGCTCTGATCTATTCAAGGGTACCAGTGTGAGAGAGAGTCATCGTGCACAATACCAGGACCCTAAAATTGAAGCAGTTAAATGGAATTCATCCAATATAATCTTAGTTATTAAGACAATAGCTTACTGTCAAAATGTTCTTAGTGAAAAAGCCTATTGGACATAAATAAAAGTTGCAGTATACATTTAAAAGACATGGGGCTTCTTGCAACTTTTCTGGACTGAAATACAAAGCCTAATCTTCTCTTTCTAATGCTGATGAGCGAATAACCAGTGCTTTGAACGACTGCCCACACAATTAACAGTTTATCACCCATCTACTATGGTGAAGGTTCCAGAAAGCCCGAGGTCTGCTATGGATTCTAATGTTGGTCTTTAATCACCGCACAGCTCTGACAATAGCCAAACACAAGACTATTATAAATATTTTAGATTTGTCCACTAATGAGGACTCTCTATTCTGCCTCTACATCGTGATGGTGACCACCCAACCTGGCAGTCTGTATCTGCATCTCGTTGGATGTGGAGGTCACCCAGGTGCCTGATGATCAGCCAGGCCCTACAGCTAGAAGATCAGGGCATGGGGCCATCTGCAGGCTGACATGATGGAGATAACATACAGAGACACACACACACACTACAGAACACGTGGAAAGATACAGTGCGAGTAGTAGTGCTGAAACCAGTAGTTGATTTGTTGACTAATCAACAGTTATTTTGATCATCAATTAAAGGATTCCAGCTTTTCCAATATGATGATTTGATTTTTTCTTTGTGCTTTCTAAATTATATCACACTGAATAATTTTAATCAGACTAAATGCGAGTTGCATTTCCCACTACATCACAAATCATTAAAACAATTAACAGATTTATTTTTCAATAAAAATGATAGTTAAGACCAAGGGGAAACAATATTATATACTTTTTTGTGAAGCTGAAAGATTATATTTTTAAAACAATGTTTTCATGGTGCTAAATATCAACATCCAGAGCATAAATATAGTAACAAAGAACTACTTGCTTTGTAAAGATAAAGTCACTCCGTTCATGTAGCATGTGGCGCATGCACGTCGAGAGCCATGTAGAGGCCAGAGATACGCTCTGAAGTCCGAAAAGAAAACCGTTAACCTTGAGCTGACCTTGCAGGTCAATTAATATTGGAGGTAAGAGTATCCAAAAAGCAGAGCATGACTCACATTAAATTAAAACAAGCAGAACCTCCTCCTGTCCTTCTGTACACATTACATCTATTGCATCTGTCCATCATACAAATAAACTGAATTGAATTGAATTGAACTGTAGCTTTACACCTTCGTACGGTCTCCTTACGCTTAATGCAACCAGTTAACTTGACATAAGACAGAAGATAACAGGCAGTCAATCTTGGAGCGCAGCATGGAAGTATAACACACAATGGGTGTTCGTCCTCTCACCCACCCTCCTTCTTTATTCCTGCCACCCCCCCAAACCACTGTGGGAGGGGTGTTCAAAGCCGTCGCTCTGGTCTATATTCAAATGAGCGCTGCATCTCCCCCCTGCGCTCCCGTTGCGATCAGCACTTTGATCACCTCCGATGGTAACTTCCACCAAAACATTTAAAATGTAAATCAAATTTGCCTGAACAACCTGAGCAGTAGAATTTAACAGGTGTTCGGGAGGAAGTTGTTACAGAATTTGCGATTATATGCCCGGATACACACACCTTTAGTCAAACGCACACCTACGCAGACACACACACACAACCTGTCAGTGAAATTACAGAGTGGGAAACAGAAAGCCCTCCTGACTGAGTGCTATACCTTGGGATGCCTCAACTGTTTGATGTCAGTAGGTAAGAAAGTTAAAGAAACAAATCAGCCAGACAGCAGCTACATGTGTTCAGTAAACAAAAGTTCATAACAATTCTTAGCATAGGTTATTATGTACAGAGTATTTTTATAATTAACTCTGTCAGGTTCTTGTGACGGGGTGAGGCTCAGGCGCAGAGAGACAGGCTGGACGCAATATAAATAACAAAAAAAGCACTCTTTAATGAGGCAAAACAGTTTACAAAAAAACAAGGTCCAAAAGGGGCAGGCAGAGAATCCAGGTTCAGGGCAGGCAGGGTCAACAGGCAGAACCAGGAACACGGACAGGACGACAGGAAAGGGACACGGAACTATAGACGACAATCCGACAGCAGACCAGGGAAAGACTGACACAATATATAAGGGGGAAACACAGGTGTACGACATCAGGCAGTAACGAGACAAGAGTGGCTGAGGGCAGGTGCAGGGAATTAAACAATTAAGACAGAGAAGACACAGAGAAGACATAGGAGACACGGAACACAGGAGAAACAGAACCGGGTGTTACACTCTCAGCCCCTTAAATAAATGTGTGATGAGTTTGTTTTTTACCTGGGTGGCGAAGAGACATGGGGAGGAGTTCATGTTCAGTGTGATCAAATGAAACGCACACATATGTGTATATACAGACCATTCATGCAAACCCACACTAGACACACACACACACCACTAACTGAATCTTCTATAAATGTAGTATTAATTACTGGGGGAACCACTACAGTACTGTCTTTAATTACGGACTAAATGATCCATTTATATTTCACCGCTGGTTAAATTAGCAGGGTTAAGTGAGAAAGGGCGATTGTAACTCGCTTAACATTTGAGCTGATATCTTTTAACTTTCAGTCTGGGGGCAGCACTGTCAGAAAATATCAACCAATCAAATTACACAATTACAGCCTGTGGAGGCACAGAAATTACTCAACTGAAGCAGAGATGTTATCTTCCGCTGCGTCAGCTACAGAGTTGTTTTATCTGAAAAAAAGATGTAGTCTAAACTGAAGTAAAAGTCAAACTGAGGAAACAAATAGAGATCACATTATAGCAAAAAGTGCAATGCCCTACAATGTTATGCAATGAAGTTGTGTGGATGTAGGTACCTGTTACTATTCTAGTCTTTGACACTGTGTGGTCCAAGAACCACCTATCACCATATCATTAGGAGTTGTTAAAGCCCACTTAAAATATGGCTGCAGCATTAATTTAGTTTATATTAGAGCCGCTATTGCCTTGGGGGGGGGACGGTTCAAAGGTAGTGAGAAAAAGCCAAACCCCTGCTGACTGACAGATGTAGAACTGTCACGCCAACATCATCTTCAGAAACATAACTAGGCTCCAATTAAATCACCTCTCTCCACCTCGTATCTATCTTTGCTTACTGACGGGACTGTGTGAAAAGGACTTCCAGGTACCCGGGTGGGAGGATAGAAAGAAGATAGATAAAGTGAATAAGTCAGAGAGGGCATGCGTGCTCAGAACAGAGAGCTGGAGAAGATCATAAAGTTGACATGAAAGATGCTGGTGCTCAGAGAGATGCAAGTATCAAGGGTGAATATAGCGATATTATGAGAGTGATTCTCAATTAAAGCCCCCCACCACAGGCCGTGCTGGGGCTTGTCAGTCATTGCTGTGCGTACTAATCCACCTACACATGGCTGCCTCTGTACCGTCGGACAATTAGACACAATCTCCAGACAGGTAATCGAAATAAGTATCATTATTGTGTATACAATGTAGGAAAAAGCTGCATACATTAAGAAGGGCATCATAAGCATACATATATTTTGTTGTCCACACCCACATAAATGCATAATGTATATGTACTATTTATATATGTTCAACAACTTAGAGTAGCATCATAGACAAACTGTTTTTTGCCTGGATACACTGGAAAAGGAGAGGGCCTCTGTAGGTGGCCCTTAGGTTAAATCCATATTTTTGTGGAATTAGCCTTATAAAGTAAAAATGACAAGACTGCAGTCCAAAAACATGTTTGCTCTCCAGCTTGTCGGCAAGCATGCACCTGTATGTTTACCCCTCTTTTGGAGGCTACTCGCCATCACAACCACCAGATGTTGACTTTGAACTTTCTGTCTATATATTCATTTTTTCTTTGTTTGTTAAAAAGGAAAATCATTTGCAAGATCAATATTCATATTGTTGTCGGTCCGAATTATGACATTGACGTCCAATATGAGCAAAATCTTAATTGTCGGCTTGTTTTTATTAGCATTCGAAATTCAAAGAAATCAAAACTGTTGCATAAATAAACTAGAATGGGCACTAAGATTGGGCATTGAATTATGAACATTTTGGCATTAGTTGCATGCCAATTGGCATGACCTTGACGATTGATCCCAAAATCTAATCAAATGGTCCCCGGATAATAACCAATCATCCCACCCAATTTCATGCGATTCCAGAACATTTTGAGACCTTTGACCAAATCTAGTCAACTGGTCCCGGATAATAAACAATATTTTGACCTGTTCATGACCTTTGACCCGATCGATCCCAAAATCTAATCAACTGGTCCCGGATACAATCATCCATTTCATGCGATTCGTTCAATACTTTTGAGTTCTCAAGATTTTGTACCAAAATCTAATCAACTGGTTAATCAACTGGTCCCGGATAATAAACAATCATCCCACCAAATTTCATGCTTTTGAGTTCTGCGAAGACCTTTGACCTTTGACCCGATCGATCCCAAAATCTAATCAACTGGTCCCCGATAATAAACAATCATCCCAAATTTCATGTTCAATACTTTTTGAGAACATAACCCACCGCACTACAAAATACAAACAGTTTTGAAGTCAGTGCGGATAGCCTCATGAAGATAGACACTTATAATATTGTAATTGATCTATGTGCACACGTTTTCCGTGTTTGGTTTGAAAAGACTTGAAGAAGGATGCTTACCTTAAAGTTGGTTTGTCTATTTGGTGAGGGGTGTTGCTGCTGCTGCTGCTGTTGTTGTTGTTGCTGCTGTTGTTGCTGCTGCTGTTGTTGTTGCTGTAGTTGTGTCTGTTCCTGCTGCTGCTGTTGTTGTTCCTGCTGCTGCTGTTGCAGCTGGGCCTGGAGTTGCAGGATGTGTTGGTCCTTCTGAGCCAGAAGGCTGCTGAGCTTCTGGTGACTCTGACGGAGGTTGCCCTCACTAGACACCAGGGCCTGGTAGCACTGACTCAACTCCTTGTACAGCTGTCAACAAACACAAACAGGACAACGGGTTGCTGAAGCAGGCCAGGAGGGGTGGTGAAGAGGGAACGGGTCACGTCAAACAGAGATGCGACGTCAAACGGAGTCAAAATCGCTCACGAGATTGGGTGACATGAAGACTGACATGGGTTTTCTTATGGCGATGTTTTTGTGTTCATAGTCACAGGAAAGACATACAAGTGAGGAGAAAGAAAAGGAAAAATAGCGGGATACAAATCCAACAAAAAGAAGGATGCAATGTTATAATATATTGAACTAAAATGTTCCTATAAATTCATGTTTTAAGATGCTTAATTGCTCCAGATGTCTCCCCCGACCCCCTGCCTGTGTAGTGCTGAGTATGATACAGTGGTGTAGTCATCAGGTAGAGGGGTGGTAGGTTGAGAACACATTCGCAGTCACAGGATACGATGAGAAATGTCCTTCTTTTCTGGCACTAGTCAAATAATTGTAGGTTACACCTAGCGTGGAAATAAATCACCACAGCGGGTGAGGCCTGAGTGGAGGGCAACAAAGTGGTTCTAATAATGATGAGTTTGAGCTTTGGCGTATGTGTGTGTGTGTGTGTGTGTGTGGGTACCCTCTGACAGGAGCTGGTGTCAGCAGTATGTGCCTCTTCTTGGTTCCTCAGGACTTTCTGAGTGTCTAGGTTGAGTCCTTCCAGTTGCTTGATCAGGTGGCTCTGCTCTGCTGCGTGCTCTGTGCTCTGTCTGTACAGAGTCTGCACCTCTGCAAACTCACCACTGCACACGGGCAACATGTTCAATACCTTCACACGGTACATGCAATGTGACTGTGACTAATGAGTCAAAATATTGTTCGTCAATACACAATAGAGCAGTACTGGCATTCATTTCTCCATTAATAGCCTAACATGACATGACCATTTAAAAATATAGAAAAGTAGCATCTAAAAGGGTGTGAAGATTGTATAATTCAATTAAATGTGTAGAAATGGATTAAAAAAACAATGATTTGATATAGATGTGAATTAATATAAATACTGTGAAAATAAAAATAAATGTGCAATATTGGGGTGAACCCAGAACAAGGAAAAGTGTATTCAATCTTTCTCTACATTTCTCTTAAAATAGCAATATCAGCATTCAGGTTTATTTCTGAATTTTATTTTGTGTCCCATGGAATTACCGGAAAATGCTCCACTAACTAATGAGGATATTTTTATTCACCCAGCTAAAACCTAAAGAATTGTCTCTGGTCTGGATGTGACTGACATGTAAGAATGCCTCTGGCATTAAAACAGAAAAGTATAGTTAAAAAAAAAAAAGGTTAAGATTACAAGTAAGGCTCCTACGGTTCTCACAGTTTTTATCATATCGACTAAAGCTTAGCCAAAGCCTGCAATGTTTCCGTTTTCTACTCCTTTTAAAGCACATCCACTACGCAGGGTTTATCAAGTGGCTTTAGGTGAGCCAGAGTGGAAGAAATCTGTGTCACCCCGGAGCCTCTCGGTGTAGCGAGCAATATAGCAACCGATGTGGAGTTATGTATACGTCTGAGCACAGGACAGATGCGTACTTCCTTCAACTAATTAAATGACTGTTACAGGAAAACAGAGGTGTATTGGGCAATGCTCAAGTTGGAAGGGCTCACCGAAGTTGATGCAGTTGCCCCTCTTTTGCTGCTACCTCCTTCTCTTTGGAAGAAAGCCTCGCCGTTAGACCGCTACTGTGGCTCTTCAAGCTGGACAGCTCCTGACATGCATTGTGCAGCTCCTCCTCCAACTCCTGGTGTAGAAGAGCAACAGCGGTTTATTTAGATTTCAGGAACACATAGCTGGCCTGTAACAGCTCACATCTTACAAGTTACACATGCAACTATTGTGCATTGGGCTGTAGGCAATGTCAAAACACTTGTGAGTGCACAGATCCAGTGAACAGACAGACGTAGGACTGCAGCTGCTGCTGCCGCTGCTGCTGCTGTGCAGCAGGTGTAGACAAGGTATTAGTGACAGCTTTTTCTTAATAGGAAAAAACCATTAGAGCAGGGCAGGGTGCACAGCATCAAACACACAAAGGTCTCCGAACCTTGATAGATTAAATGTAATTAAAAAGCGCTTCACAGGGCCAGAATTAAACATATGCTAAATTAATTAGTCTTCAGCAATTACAAGAAAGGACATGAAACCTGTGTGTATGAGTGCATACAAAAGCCATCATTTTAGTTTGGCGTCTATATATGGGAGGACAAAATACAAAATACCCCTCACAGTAGATGATGGTTATCCAGCAGGAGAACTCACTGTTTGGATTTTGAAGAGAATGTTTGTGTCCTTGTCAAACAGGTAGTTTCTTAACCCTTGTGTTGCCTTAGGGTCATTTTGACCCGAATCAATATTACACCCTCCCCCCGCCTTAGGATTAATTTGACCCCATTCAATGTTTAATGTCGGTGTTCTTTCGGTAGTCAACAAACAAATAAATAAACAGCTTTCGGGCTATCACATTGTGTTTCTTTTATTTTGTCCACCCCCTGTGGGTCTACCTTAACAATACATGCACTGGAATACAGGATTTGACACATCTTTGCTATGTAAAACAAATTGGCATGATGTATGATACCCAAAAAAATGAGGAACAGGTCAGCTGTTTGAGACTGTGATGGATGTGCATAGACTAGTTGCTGGGCTCCATCTTGTCCAAGCGTAATCACTCTGCCCTGACTTATTTAAGACTTCCCGACTCCATTTGACGAGCGTAGCAATATGTTTCATGACAATCAGTCGATAAGGAAGGGGCCGAATGTGAGGCTCTTCTACTGCTCCAATGTCCTCAGACTCTATTGGCAGGCAGCTGATTTCTGTCAAGGAATGGCAAAAGGCGGCTGAAATTAAACCTCCGCAGGACTTTGATTGTGATGTGAGCCTCCTCTGCATCCAACTTCACCAACCAATCGTGTAAAATATGTGTGAGCTTTGATGGAGGCATAAATGGTGAATGACTTCTGAACCTCTGCGAGAGTGGTCACTCTTTCCTGACTCCTCTCTCTGGAATGTAATGCACATTATATTTCTTAATTGTATCATTACGTACTTACTAAACATTATCGAGCGCTTAAAGGTACATTTCCACTCCCTCCCACTCCCCTAACACCCCATTCAACCCAGTGGTTCATGTTTAAAATAACAACACGGTCACTGTCTAAATCACTGTATTTCTCATGTCCACAGAGATGGCAAGTATTGATTGATACCAATAACTGGAGCAATGGACAGATTCTGAAAATGACCTGCTGGCATTTGTAGAGAATTAATGACTCACAACTACCAACTCTTGCACCCACACAAGAAAAGGACTTCACAAATGTTCTTTTCACTCGTGGTCAGCCCAATGCATGTTTTACCCCACACAAGGAAGCTCTGCGTCCTCCATGTTGAATAATGATGGTTCCTTCCTTTGAATATAGACCCTGCATATTTAAATGGCGTGCTTTGCAAGAGATATCTTTTTTATATTCACAGGCTGAGGAGAAAAGGGCACGAGGGATCAGAGAGTTCAAGGTGTGCAGAAGAAATGTAAAGCTCGAGGCCGACGCCCTTCCTGTACACAGCTGTGTGTGTCTGAATGGCCTTGTCCCCGTGTTCATACCGTCACTCTGTGCTGGGCAGCATCCCTCTGGTCTTGTTGGCTGTTCGCCTGCCTCTCTTTCTCCTCCAGGTCAGCTCGCAGGGCGGCACAACGGGAGGTTAATCCCCCTTTCTCCTCCTCTAGAGCCTGCGCCACCTGCCGCTCCTCCTTCTTTTTCCTCCGACACTCCGTCTTCATTTCCTGGATAAGAGAGGTGGACGTGTGCGAGTGTAAGGAGGAGAGTGGGGGGGTCACGAGGGCCAAATAAACAACGGTGACGGAAGGAGAGGGATAGAAGAAGAAGAAAATAGCAATTCAAACAGAGAATATGAAAGGAGAGGGATGGAGAAGTACAAGAAGAGAAGCGGCCCGTGGGGTTACGGCTGAAATGAATATGTAAACAGTGGACCGACTTTGCTGCGGGAGCCCCCCCCCGCGTGAGCCGCTGATTGGCCAAGGTCACCTGTGCTGTACGACTGCGCACACAGGGCCAGATGTTGGCTGGTGCGGACAGAGCCGTGCCGCAAGAGCCGGTCTCATGCAGGTACAGGGGCCACTGAGTCTGCTTTAATGACAGGCCCCTAATGAGAATAGTGCTGGCTGCAAGACCCATTAGACTCAACCGAGGTCTCCTTTGATGCTGTCCCCCACAATTTCTCGCCGTGAGACCTCACCAAGACTGCGTAAGGACCATTCCTTTATCAATTAATCATAGCCCGGTCCCAACTAAGCATAATTAGGGAGAAGCCACACCATCACATGAACACTTTTCACTTTCCCCCACTGAATCGGTCATTAAGTATTTATCGGAAAATTAACAGGCTGCTTTCCTATCTCTCCCTCTGTCTCTCTCTAACACACACACACACACACACACACACACTCCAGCTGTTAAGTATTCTCTGTTGTCAGTAGCAAGAAAGAAAGCTAAAAGCAAGAAATGGAGAGATGAAGCTCTGGTGGAAAGCGAGATGAGAAGACACAAAGACGTAGAGGTTGTGTTCAGGAGGGCTGAGCAATCCTCTTTCTCTCCTAAATGATTCAAATGCCTGTAGCTATTGCCACGGGGGACTTGTCGTGTTCAGTGCCACACAGAACAGAGACTTCTTGACTCTGAGGCCCGGACCGCCACGGAAAATTAGTTCCACCAACCTTAAGTTCCTGACTGGTATTGACCAGTTGTTCCCGCAGAGCTGTCAGCTCCTTCTTCATTAAGGCACTCTCCTCATCCACTGCCGTCCTCCTCTGTCCCGAGTTGTTAATCTCCTGCTGCTGCCCTGTCACTTTCTGTGGCAGACAGCGAGACAGAAAAAAAAGAGAGAGAGCGGCACAGAGAAAAAGAAAGATAAGGAGAAAATGAGTGCCCCAGGTTTCATTATGATTTAAGACTTGGAATACTGTTACCAAATATATGATCTGCATCTAGTCCTGACCACTTCTGGAAAACATAAAACCAATATGTTTAAATTTACTAGGCATTAGAAATTAAGCTCAAAAATATATTTTAAAATATGAAGAAGATAAAGTGTGATTATTTCTTTTACATGAACGTATTAATACAGAAATAGGGTTGCAAATAAGTATTATTTTCCCAATTATTTTCTTGATTGTTTGATCTAAGAAAACCATGACAAAGAAAACCCATCGCTATTCTCGAGAGCCAGAGGTGATGTTCGTAAATGTCATGTTTCGTACAACTGATAATCACGAATATCTTTGTTTGAAAAATGACTCGTTTGATCGATTGACTAATCAATAACTCAAGTATCGGTTAATCCACAACCCTTAACAGAAAGCTAGCATATACTCATAAGATGTAACTATTGTGAGTCAGAAAATATAATGCTCCATGATTAAGAATTCCATGTTTCGTTTGGTTCATCAAACCAGACCGGCGAGGCAGAAATTGTTCAGGGATTTTAATGAGTATCCACTTTTGAGGCTGGTATATGTTCCCGCCATGTTGTATTTTGGCAGCCTCTGTGGCGTTAGTAGAAGGAGGCTGGCCTATTAACACTGCATCAGCTGGGGTTTGGTTTCAGCTGGTAATCCACAGCCTTCTGTGGGTACACCCTCCTCTCAAATAACACCGTGCTTTGGGACGCAATTAATTGCCATGTTGAGGGAAATCGCTCGGCTGTATCCAGATAGTGGATTTAGCGTTCCTCGCTACTCCTAGCTCTCCGTGGTAAGAACAGAGGGGGCTTTAATAGAGATTTATACTGGAGAGCAGAAAATACATTCAAACGTTGATAATGAGGTAGGCAAGAACAATTTGAACCCCAGTAGTGCTCAATTGATAGAGGAGGGGAAAAAAAGGGGGATTCCGCCAAGTTAAGAGTTCTCGGAAAGAAAGATTAGCATTTCAAAATTCCCAGTGCTGTTGAAAAATGAAAGCTAATTATGTTACAAAAACAGAGTAGCGAGGGAAAGCATATAGAAAAAGAGGTGGAAGATAAAAAATGAGGCTGGAGCAGAAGAAAAGTTGGAGAATGGAGATAGCCAGAGGAACGTAGGATCCTGTGTGGACTCAGTGGACCGTCACTTCTCCAAAAAAAAGAGAGGCAAAACCAATTAATCACTGTTCGGGTGTTAAGGCTCAAGATTGCGGATGAGATGATGACAGTCAGAGGGCCACATGACACAGCGCAGAGTTCAGTGCTCCTCATGAGATACTCAAATAGCCTGTGAGTCTCATTACCAACAGTCTGATAGGAGAAGACCATTTCAAAACGCATTGAAACCACAAGCATTCATGAATGAAAATGGAAGAATTATTTGACAACATGTTATTGGCTTTTCTGTACTTTAAAAAGAAAAACAATTTGGAATTCGTCAGCTGAGCGAATTAGACAGATAGTGTCACGAATTCCCCACCTTCCTAGTTAAATTCATCCTGCTTACACATTTAATTAACTCTCCTGTCATTCCAGATCCTGTCATCCTCACCTGATTGTCCCTCATTCCCTTCACCTGGTCCTCACGCCCTTCTCACCTGCCTCTCATCACCTCGTTAGTCCCTCATTCCCTTCACCTGGTCCTCACGCCCTTCTCACCTGCAGCCCATCCCCTCATTAGTCCCTCACTATTTAGCTCCCTCACTTCCACTTGTCCTCTGCCAGATTGTCTTGTGTGTCACCGCCAAACTCTCCAGAGAGTTCCTTGTACGAGTTCTGATCTGCCCGTTTCGACCCTGTTTGCCTGTTCACCCGACTTGAGATTTTTGCCTGTCCCTTTTGGATTTGTTGCCCTGTTTGACTGACCACCCGGTTTTGACCCTGCCTGAAACATTAAGTAAACAGCCTCCTCCTGCATTCCTGTGTTTGTCGTGCTTTTGGGTTCCAGTACCTGTAACCATTACAGATAGCTTCATACGCTTGCTTTTAAACTATTTTGGATGATGAATAATGGATGACGAATGAAAGAATCACTCAATCATAAAAACTGTTAGAAATGTGACACATTGGAGAACATGGTCGAGTTGTGTGGCTACTTATCTGATGGCTGTGGACAGTTTTGGGCCTGCCTGCCAGCCATGAGTTTGAGATGGTAATAACAGTTACATTATTGCAGACCAACACAATATGCAGTTCACCAGAGCCTTGTTAAAATCAAGCAGACTTCCCTGAGATGTTATAACCTTTAGAATTTTGAGTGGACCCTTCTGTCGTGTAAACAAGGAAAGCATTTAATTTCTAAAGTGGCATTCAGAAAACAACACAATACATTTTCTTCTGCATGGTATGCAATAACAAGCCTTTCTTATGGACACAAAATAAATAGAACACACTTCTTTTCTTTCCCGCCGTGCATGCCTATTATTGCTAGAAGTACAACTTAAACACAGGAGTTAAAAAAAAAAATTGCAATTCTAACATGCTCATTGCAGAGTGTCTCACCCATGATCCTGTGTTCTTTTTTTATTGTTTATAATTGTGGACAGTGAGTTTGTTCTCAATACAGCAGCCTATGTTCTTGGCTTTTGTAGCATTGGGGATTACTATGCTCATTGTTCATCTATTAAAACTGGTCATTGTTTGATTAAACAACTAGAATGGGCACTCGGTAGAGCGCATACCTTCGCATATCACAAGATTGGGCATTGAATTATGAACATTTTGGCATTAGTTGCATGCCAATTGGACAAAAATGTATCGTGCTATGGTAAAAAAAGATGTTGACCTTTCCATGACCTTGACCTTGACCTTTGACCCGATTGATCCCAAAATCTAATCAAATGGTCCCGGGATAATAACCAATCATCCCACAAATTTCATGCGATTCAAGAAGATTTTGACCTGTTCATGACCTTTGACCTTGAACTTTGACCCGATCGATCCCAAAATCTAATCAACTGGTCCCCGGATAATAACCAATCATCCCACCAAATTTCATGCGATTCGGTTCAATACTTTTTGAGTTTTGCGAATAACACGCATACAAATAAATAAATAAATAAATACACGGCGATCAAAACATAACCTTCCGCATTTTCAATGCGAAGGTAACTACATCCAACATGTGCTCGACTGTCTCTGTCCTTGTTTACATCGCAGCGCTGAAGGAATGGCAGAATGTGCAACCTGTGAGAAGTGAGTAGACTAGATGTTCACTGGTTGCACTGTTTTACTGCCCTCAAAGGCCCAAATAATACACTCAAATAAAGTTGGACATAAACACACATCTTGTGCTCTTATGAGTTAATATTATAGGTCGTATATCGACTGGATAAAGATGGCTAAGGAGGGACATTTTAAAAAACACTGCCAAGCTGATGACTCCATTACAGCCGGTCTCATCAGAAATGAACATGATTCTGGATGAGGGACGCTAATGAAGGAGGCTGATAGATGCTTCAGCGAGGGGATGATGATGATTCGGAGTAAATTACATTAGTGATGTCATTATTGTCAGCCATTATACCATTGAGAAATATGGCTCAGAGCGGGGCGCAAAGGAGAGCAGGTAAGAGAGAGAGAAAGAGTTTAAAGGTGCAAGTCCAGAAATTGGGAGCGTTTCTATTGCCTCGCAACTGCTCTCAACGTAGCGAACAGTGTCAACTATGGCGAAAGTGCTGACCGAGCTGAAAGTGTTTAGAGGCGGTGTTATCAGCTGTAACTGCTGTATGGGAGCAGTGCCGCGCAGCACCGGTGCGCTAACCAGTTGGGCACACTAATAGTCCCCGACAGGCACTAAAGGCAACCCCCTCCCAGCCAATAATATGTCTGAGAGACAAACAGTACTGGACCTGTTCCAGCTCCTGGATCTTGTAGTCTTTGGACTGGAGGATCTCCAACACTTTTCTGTCCTTGATCTCAGCTTTGTGCTTCTCGCTGGAAGAGAGAGAGAATAGAAAAACAAAGAGGCATGTGTTCATAGTCATCTACAAGACGTATAGGGTTAGAACAATTAGACATGTCATGCCTCCATAGGGCTGAGCAATAATGTCAATGGAATTGTATTGTGATAAACAAACACGTTGCCTAAATTAATAATAAGCAGATACCAACTCAGGTTATTATCGAACCACTCCAGACACCTTTGTATCTGGACCCAGGCTTAACATTTATAGATAATTGAGAATGATTAAATTTTGACAGAATGCTGTCGCAGCTTTTGCAGCCTTTACGGCTCTGGTTGAGCGGTCCAGGGAACACACCGGTCCAATTACATGCGTTGTCAATCGCATCGCGCGATGCTACTCGGCCAATCAAATATTTGTATTCCAATACGTACCGCCCTGGACTCGAACGAGATAAACGTGTGAGGGACGGAAAGAGAGAGCCGACAGTCGGAGAGAACATGAGTCAGGGAAGTTATTTCACGTGGCGTTGGAATGTGGCCAGCGAGACCGGAGCCTTCAACCAAGAATGGGCACGCTTAGATGTACGGTCTTCTCAAAGGCAGTTCTGAACCAGTGTGTCTCCGATGTTCAGAGGCAGTGGGGATTTTACAAAGCGGCAATGTGAAGCGCCACTACGAGACAAAGCACACATCTTTTGAGAAAATATACACACTCACATCCAAAATGAACGAGCCAAATATGATCAGAATCCTAACAAGTTAGTTCACTGCCCAACAATGATGTTGACAAAGACGAGAATATCGCTGAAACAAGTGGTTTTAATACCCACTGAGATAGTTGCTGCACACCAATAAAGAATCGTGGCTTTTATGGGTGACATGACTTCACACCTGAATTAGAAGCTGCAGGACGTTTTTACTTTTTTTATTCTTTTATGTAGTACTTTCATGCACATTTTTAAAAAAAAGTTTTCTGTTATGTGTTATATATTTTTAATCCAGTCCATATTTTACTGAAAATGAGAAGATCATTTATTTATTATTAGAGTATGTATTATTTATAATTCATCCAGTTCAATTTGAGATTTGACAATAAATGATGTTGAAATATTATGCAATTGAATTTTCTATATTTTAAATTACAGTTGACTACATACAGGCGTTAATAAAACTGTTAGGCGACTTTAATATATACACAATAATATCAAACAGTGCAAGTTTGATATTATTGTGTTGTTCCGTACCTTTGCATGAGGAAATTGTTGAATTTTAATTGAGTACCCCTGGTGTATTAGGTCAAGTCAGTGTAGGTAAATCTAACTATTATCTTAATCAGATTAGTCTGTGTGCATCCATCTAGTCAGTGCATAGATGGAAACTTGCATTTATTATTTCTCTAATTATTTCACTATTAAGTTTATTTTGCAATAACGCTATTTATAAAAAGAGAAAATACTCAATACTTTTCATTTGTCAAGAACGTTATGTACCCAAACTAGGCTTAACCATGTGGATATTTCATATAGAATATTGAATTACGAGAAGACTTGCTATTTTTATATATATATGGTTTTTGAGATATGAAATTACCTGTATCTTGATGGAAGATTCTGGCCATATCTGCCAGCCACATGCTTACTTTGAAACGCAGTGGGTGTACAGTATATTAAAAGAGAAAAACATAAACTTCAGAACCCTGTATAGGTGTTTTAGTTAGTTTGATGAGATCGATGTCATACAGTATGCTCCGTTAGTACTAGATCACATTAACTCCATAGTACTTTCTCACTTGGAGTGTAAATCCTTCTTTTTGAAACCGTCATCTAATGTAAACTATCAATTTCTAATTATTTGCGTACCTGTTGAACTTGGCAAATAAAAAAATAACCCTTTACATTACTTTAAATTATTTCCATATAACGTTTATAAAAAAAATTTTCTTTAAGAAAAATTGTATCAATGTAAATAAAAAAAGAAATATCGGTTTTAAAATTGCGAGCTTCTGTATTATCCTGCTGCTGCACCAAACTCTGAACTTTCCTCTTCAGCCCACTGAGTCTCTTTTATCATCATGAACTTTTAGGGAGACAAAAAAAAGGCATCAATTGGGGACCTGTTTGTTTCAACTGGTGGAGGCCACCAGGGGCCACCCCAGTTCCCCCCACTCATCTCTTGCTCCTTCTACACCTCCTATCTTGTAAGGCCTTTTCTCTCGTTTCTTTGCCTCTTCTGATCAGCCCCCTCCCCTGGTAGACACCAAAATAAGTATCTGGTGTCCCTGGAGCAGCTGGAACGCAGGCTGGCCTATAGCTACATCTCCTTGTGTATTGGGCTGTGTTCACCATGTCCTGAGCAACCAACCAATCACTCGACAAGCTCCACACAGGAAGGGGAGGGGAGGCTGAATGGTGGTTCCCAGTAGGCACCTACGCTTGACTGGAGTCGACACAATTACCATGTCAATATCCTCCTGCGCATCAGGTGATACGATACACACGCACTCTCTGGGTGCATGTTCCCCCGCGAGTCTCAGCGGACCAACACACTTTGATGGGTTTCCTGTGGAGCCATAAAGGAACTGAAGAGGGTGTGGAGAAGCAATGAGACGCATAAGGAACTCTTGACTCGCTGCTACACTGTGTTGTACCCATATTACGGTTCTCCTGACAACTGAGAGACTTCAAAATGTATGTGATACGCACCCATGATGGTGAAAAAACAGTTTTTACGGAATCCTCAAAAGAGGAAAAAGTCAGTTAAAAAGGATCGTGTAAAAGTATTGACTAAAGCGTTTGAATTTATTTCAAAGTATGCAAGTGGAAATAACAACTGGTGTTCAAACTGCACTTGTAGCATCATCAAAGACAATTTAAAGTGCGGATGCACCGATACCGGGTAGCTCATCCGATGCTGTGCTCATATACTCTCACTCGTACGCGACTCCAATACCACTTTATGTCGACGTGACATTAGCCAACACGGTTAATGAAGTGCCTAATAAGCTGCCCAGTTGCAATGATAACCTGATGGACCAACAGGTTGATTCTATAATTTACTGACATCTGCGGTGGACGCACACAACAGGCCCCACCCAGGTCAGCTGTCCGGGAGAGTTAGCAGCTACAATGTTGCGTGCATTGTGTGGACACATACAGCCGCTAGTGCTACATGCTAACTAAAGTGAAGGGGGTTAGCCCAGAAGTTAGCCACAACTCTGGCTTAGCTGCACCTTAGGTGGCCTGACCTTTAAGGTCGACCTGTACGCAGGTGACCTTTACTTGTGACCTTTCTTTCCTCAGGCCATCAGGATTGTGAACTCCGACCTCACCAGGACCCCCACATAGACCCACACAACTGCCCCTCTTTAGCACACACCACACACACACACACACACACACACACACACAAAATTGTGTGTTTTTTTTTTTTTTTTTTTTTGTAAATAGTGTGTTGCACATCCCTGCTGCCCACATTCCTTCATTTTTCACTCACTGTGTGTGTGTGTGTGTGTGTATGTGACAAATAAAACATCTTGAATCTTGAATCTTGAATCTTGAACCTTTACGAGTGGTATCGGTGCGTCCCTAATTTAAAGTCTCTTTTTTTTTTTTTTTTTAAACAGGAAAAATATGTTTAATTTATCCAAGTGGGCATCAAGTGTGAAAAGGCCTGATCATCTGGTCTTTTCTGAACGTTCCCATGCCACTAAGCCTGCAAAAGAGGTCATATTCAATCTCTCACAATTTATACAGACAAGTATTTGGCAGGAGTGTTTCAACTGTCCAGAATGGGTGTGGTAGAGGAGTGTTTTCATGAAAAGGGTTTCCATGGTTGAACTGCTAGACCGGGGATAAGAAGGCTTAAATCAGCATCTGCGCCAGATTTCGTCGTAACCCCAGTCGAATGGCCACGGTGCCTTTAACACCCCTTGAACGACTTTCACACATATTTCTCTTCACTTGTGAGATAAAGGAATTTTCAGCTACTGAGCCTCTCAGGTAGCAATTTGAAAGATGAATCTACTCACCGCTCAACCACCAAACTGACAGCCTGGGTCAAATCGGGATTTGCCACTTGCAGTTGTTTCCATAGGGACCACACAAACTCCTTGTCTGCCTGTAAAAAATAAAAGAATCAGCGAGTCAACGGCAGTTTTTCTTAATTGAGATGAATCACTTTTGATTAATTTGTCTGAAAATACAATGAGGCCCACAAGGAAATCTCTGCTTTACTCGCAGAAAACCAAAACAAGAAATAGGATGCTTAATGACATCATCATACAACAGAAGTCAATCAATAATTTAAATATCTTGTACAAAATAGTTTTGATCTGGCCTGCCCTTGCTAATCAAAAGCCTCTCGCAACAGGATTTTTCCTCGCTGAGATGTGACCTTCGACTCAAGGGGAGCCAGCATTGACACTTGTCATGATGCACTATTTATGACTGGGGAGAGCTGGGATCCAAATCAAAACACGGCAGTCGAGCTTGCATTTTCTTTATTAATCAGTTGCGCTGCGGATATGTTTTCCACTACAGCTCCAAAGTAACTCGCCCCAAAGAAAGTCAAAACTGATGACGGGGAGAGTCGTCTTCAAGTAGAAAACCCAGCCAGCCCCCGACGCATTTCCAATTCAAATTGTCCTCGCTGTTTTTTCAAACATTTTTAAACCACATTGCATTTTATGAGGGACATCTAAAAACTACATTTTCTGACATTAAAAGACAGAATTATACCAAATCGACTAAATATAAAATGTCTGATGAATTATGTTCACATCATCATAAGATAAAAGTCATCCCTCCCACTGGAATCTACTGGTCTCCAATTAGTACTGGAATTTTAACCCCCTTTTCAAAAGTGTCATCAATTATTTACTAAAATGGCAGAAGCAAACCTTGATAAGACCATGAGCTGAACACATAAGTGGAAGGACTGTAGATCTGTCTCTGTGTGCATCTGTGTGTGTGTGTGTGTGTGTGTGTGTGTGTGTATAAAGAGGGAGAGTAGGATGAAGGAGGATAGAGATCCCACCAAATCAGGCCCTGCAATGTAGTTAACGATGGAATTAAGCAGTGTGGATGACTTGAGATAGGTGGTCTCCCCCTGCTTGGCCTTTGGCTGCCATTAGCCATTCCACAGACGAGTGTTCAGTGAGGACCCTCATCAGGATCTCTCCTTTGCCATATGTGTACTTAAAGATGTATTGAATTTGCGTTTCTGATTTAATTAATTTGAATCTAGACACTGCACACCCACCATATACCATACCAAAGAAAGTATCTGGAATTCAGCCACATATTAATAAAATTAGCGTGGTCTAGTAGGAACATTTGCTGGCCGACAGATGAGACTCTTTGTAGTTAATGGCTGTCCTGAAGTACATCTTGCAAGAGACTTAAGACATCAGTGGTATTCAAATGCCACTATGTAAATTGTACACTTCACAACTAAAGGGTCCCATTAGATCGGCAGAATCGCTGATGTTCTGCTCTCCACAAGACCACCAAGGATGGCTGCGATGTTCAATGTAGGGCGGCACTAATTTTATGAAGTGAACAAAGTCTCACTGGTAGAAAGTACCATAAAGCAGTGTTATACAAGTGAAATGAACATTTGAACACAGATGCTACAGTGCTCTTATTTGCTTGATATTAATAAATAAGTGATGCACACGTTGTTCAGGGTTGTTACAGTAAGTGAGGAAACACCTCTGATTATACCTTTCCTGAACTTGCCCCAACACTGGAAACACTATAGAAAACATTTAACAAGAAAGAACATATACATTGTGGTCCCCAACAAAGTGTTTCATAAATTAGAATTGTAAAACGTGAGAATAGACTCAGATATAAATGTGCCCGCTTTAGGTGTTTTGTTATATTCAGTATAGATCCTTTTAGCTATTGATTATTCATACACAGTATAGTGAATTGGAAGCAAATTAATGCAGTTTGTTGGTTTTGTGAATCATGTAGGTGCATGCATGGATTTTTCACAACTACACAAGTTTGTAAGGGGGCCTTGTGGCTGAAGGTATACCTTCATAAAGTCCTTTTTTCTGAATAAACTCTTAAAAGTTCCTTGAAACACTATAGAAAATAAATATGGCAAAAGGCATACACGTAGTTATTGCCCAACAGCACAACAACACATGTTCAATGTGCCAAGTGGTATCTAAAGTCCAATAAAAACTCAAATGTAACACATGATCTGCTGAACCTCACAGCTGTCTGTCTAGTACCTGTAAAACAAGGTACTGTGAATATGCAAAGTGAGAGATGCCGGTTAAGTTCACTCATGTTATTAGGCACCACCTGGTGGTGAGTATGCAAGGACACCCTCCCTCCATCACTGAGGCTCATGAGCTTTTTCTGTGACTATGTGTATGTATTTTCTGGATAGATAGAAAAATGAGGAATGTCTGCTGCACAATATTGACTGTCTTTGATGAATGTTTCATTGAGTGTTGACATGTAATTTATAGACGTTTGCAGCTACACAGCAGTGGCAACTAAACAATTAAAATATGCTTAATGCAAATTGATAACAATCAACTCATCTTTAAACAGTAACTAATTCCTGATGATAGATATGCTTTACAATGACCGGTAACTGATCATCCTAAACCTGTAAACAATATCCATGAGTCCATCCGTGTGATTAGAAATGTGTCGAGGTGAAACAGATCCTGAGCCTTTTTCTAAATCAAATATAATAGTAATTAAAAAGATGCATGGTTTGGAATTCAATAAGTGTAGTCATTGTCCGATGGAAATAACAAATAGTGAAAAACAGCTTTATACACAGTATGTACTGCGAAGCTAGAGGTGCCAGCAAATGTAAAGTGGACAGTGTAGATGTACATTTAATCAGACAAAATAAACAATGTTAGTGGTAGGCTATTATTAATGTGGTAAAACTATGATGAAGAATCTTTTTCTTTTCTTCTTTTTATATTAGTTCAGTGAAACGAACTTCACTCATTGCATCATCGAGCTCATGAAAAGCTGAAAATAACACTTAGAAAATTATGTTCACCACACAGCTGTGTATGCATCAGTTCACTCATTAGCTAAATGTAACTATTAGATAGAAACGCTATTGTTATTGTGTTATTACGTTATAAGGAAGCAATCCTTCGTCGTTAGTGTGTCATACGCACACTCATCCATAAGCGACATACCTGGCATTGCATGAGCTCATCTGATAAACTCGTCACCTGCTCCTCCAGAACCAGGATGCGAGTGTCGTCTTTGGGGGACATGTTGGGACTGAAGGAAGCAAACAAAACAACTGAGCTCAGTTTGGACACTTTGAAAACATGTGGCAGTGAATAAAAGACAGACAGTTAGCACGCTGACAGTATGTAAGCAAGTTTATATTTAATCGGTGATGACACTGTTGATTAAAAACGAAAGCGAGATGGAGTGGGGATGTGTATCTGACGTTAGCTAACGTTAGTTGACTTAGCGTTAACTTACGTGTAAAACATTGTCAGGATGAGACAGTTTAGCTCAATAGACGCTCTTTTGAACACGTTTCACTACGCAGCTTGCATCTTACCTGTTTCGATAACTTCCCAACCAGCCAGATATCAACACGGTAGCAGCAACTCACTAAAACATCACAGTGCTACTGGACGTTAGCTATCATAGCTAACGTTAGCCACTTAGGTTAGTTAACAAACGACCATATATTCCGTGTATCGTCTGCCGTTGACAGCCTTCTGCGTTAAATTAGAACAACGTCACTGCGTGCTTCAACTGTATAGTTCAACCATCCATTAAATGGACCGTTTATAGACGTTTGTATCAACAACCAAAACACACTTTCTCACTGAATCACGGCGTTGTCAATAGATACCGAAACGCTTTCCTGTTTCAAACAAGCCCGCTGTTTTCCCCTCCGAGTTGTCACGTCATTTTACGGCGGCTATAGTAGACGTACGGCAGAGTGATCCGAATGCAGTGGTTTTCACAGGCGGGTCCGGGTACCATAGAGAGTCCTTATGGTTGTTTCAGGGGGTGCTCAATACAAAAAAAGAATAACACTTTAGTTCAAACTTTCACACTTTTCACACTCCCACACAATGCTTATAATTTGTAATTTTATTTGTTTACTTATGGACACTAAAATGATATAGCCTGCAAAAAGCATATATAGAAGATAAGCCTATAAATGTCGACTCATTGCATACATTTATAAAAACACATAGTTCACACACCTAGCTTAACAGTTTATGTTTTGATTACGATAATCGGTAAGCCTCCAGTTGACTAAATGATTGGTTCGTGTGTTTAAAGACCCACATTAGCAGACTGTTATAATAATAATTACTGAAATGATTTGTTTACCTTCTTCATCAAAAAAGTAAGCATAACCAAACAATATAAATTGTATGCATGTATGGTTTGATGCAATTAAACGCCAGTTCAGTTTCCCAAGAACAGCATCAGTCCTTGCTAAGCATGTATACAGTATATAAACAATATGTTAAATGCAGCCCCCCGATTATATTGTTTACATTTTCTGAAAGTCATTCTAGTATCAATGTCTCACTGTTTTATTTCAATTCTCTGAAAAGAAGGACACGAATATATTGTTTTATTGTTTCTCTTTTTTTAGAATGTACTATTTTGTCCGATTATTTTATTGTATCTTATTTTATTCTATTATTTCTTAAATTAGTTAGTTATATGATTTCTAAAGCAAATTTCACAGCATAGTGTGGTGTGTATGTAACAAAAATGATTTAGTTTAAATTGTATAGGGTCCAGAGAGAATGACTTAAAATCCTGGTGGGGACTCCTTCAACCATCCCATGCCTCCCACTGGGCTCATATCCGAGGCACATTTTAGCTGACAAGAGCAACTCTGAGCAACGTTTCAGATTAAGACCAAACTACCAGGTCAAATCTATTGGCTATAAATTATACATAAACACTTATATGAGAAAGAATTCCTAATCATCTGAAGATGAAGAATATGCTTCAGTATCAGCAATGATTCACTTGTTTTCTCTTCTGACTTTTCCAAGCTTTCCATTGTTAACAAGCTATTTAGAATCTTAAATCCACTCAATTAAATGTTTTGGAGTGTATGAACAACATGTCAAAATTAATGATCTATCAAACTAATTTAGATCATTTTACAGTTTTTTACAGAAGACATTTTGGCTTTTCACAGTCGGAAAATTACATGACGTTATTTAGATTTTGATATATTTTGATTGATATATATACATATACATATAATCTGACTACCCTCTTAAAGGTAATAACATGTGTTGTCCAATTGATAAACAGCTGTAAATAACTTAATATATTAAATGTAAGGGCTTTTAAGATGTTAAAGCAGTTATGTGGGCTTTGACAAGAAGAACAAGACAATGTATGCCTGAAGATAAAAGAGTAAAATCAAGTAATGTTAATACAACATGGCAACATATCATAGGGAGCGGTGTTGTGTGGCTTTTGACACACCACACACACACACACACACACAAACACACACACACTACATAGAATGAGGGTTCCCTTGTATCTGCAAGTGTTGTTTTACAAGCCTATAAATCCCTGCTTGTATATCAAAGCTCAACAGCCACACGAAAGACCGCAAAGAAAAATGACAGTGAGATATGATATTGATCTTTAAATGGCAGTTTATGTTTAAAATGTAGTTTTTCTTGTAATAGACACACTTTACCCACCCTTGTTGATATTTGCCTGGTTTTATATGTTTTTAATGATCTGCTGTAAGGTCAAAAACATAATGCACAGTACATTTTGAATTACTGAATCCTCAGTGGGAGCTCTGAGATCTGGATGCAAACGAGGGAAAATGAACAAAGACGCGTGTTCGACATCTGTTTTGCTGGTGAGACAAGACAACTCCATATTGTGTGGCTAATGTACTTAAGTGTCCAGCCAGATTCAGAGCACAGGGTGAGAGAGGAAAATGAAGAAATATGAGGACTGGCACTCCTCTTCAGTCAGACAAATGTTGGTTCATCTGCTCCTTGCTTCATACACACACACACACACACACACACACACACACACACACACACACACACACACATACACACATACAGAAAGAGAAAAGATGCAATTGACTTAGCATGAATAGGCTGTTCCTTGACCCAGGAACACTGCCTCTCATTAAGATCCTCATTTGCGGAACAATTTTAGAAGCAGTAGACCGGTACATAATGCGCAACATCTGCCTGCCCCCTGTTTCTTGTTCAGACGCACAACTGACACATGGTATCTATGAATAAGCTTCTCTCTCTCTCTCTCTCTATGACCATCCATCATACATCTGCAACAGGGTTTGAGTCTGGACCGTGCAGTTGCACCTTCACCTTGAGGTAAAAAGTCATTTAAAAATTCACTTATAAGAAACCTTGAAAGGGATTAAAGACATACAGTAAGAGGCATATCTGAAAGCAGAATGTGCTCCATAGAAAGTCAAATTAACACAATTCTCTCTAAGGAAGCTGGTAACTCAAAGGGATCATTTTTTTAACCATGCCCTCTTTCATCATCAAATGCGTGTAATTTGGCCCCAGACCTTTCCAGTTGCTTGCATGTTCTACCCAGGCATGTTCCACCATGTTTTGACAGTGCCTGCTGCTGCTCTTTCCTGAATCCGAAGCAGACTGTATCTCCCTCTTCGAAGCGTTTGTTGTCTGTGCCACTAATGATAGATTAATCCAGATCTCCGCCGAGCACTCTTTGATATCACCCATGATGTGCTTCCTGTGTAAAGAAACGAAACAAAATACATGTTCTCACACTCACTTCAACTTTTGTCACTATCTGATTCTGCTTCTTTCATCTAAATTATTTGATTTGGTTCTATACATCAGGTATAAATCAGTTTGTCGTTCATACTGTGAAAAATTAACGAAATTGTGATTTTTTTTGTGTTCTGTCTTTACATTTATTTGTCCAATAAAACTGCCTCTTGGGGCCAGATTACACTACTTGGGCAAATGATGCATACTGTGGATAAGTGTCATTGAGATCAAACACTGTATAAAACCACACCACAAGCTTCTTCAAGTTACTTTTCCTGACATTTCCCATACTTAAAATGTAAATTGCTCTTATGGTCAAACAGTTTTGATTTGCTGATATTAAGTGTCCCACAGTTGCTGTATAAAGGAGCACCACTGTCATAATAAGAATAATGCATAGGCTACCTTTAAGAAATGTCATTTTGTTAACACATTTTATTCCCTGCTTACAATCAGTCTGCCGTAAAAAAATATTTTTTAATTGAACACTCGATCGTTAGATTGCATCCTGGCATTCATGGGAATTGTGGGTTTGTGACTGAAAAGAGACCCACCCAAGATTTATACAAGTTGTAAGTATAAATAAGATCTCTGAAAATGGATATCTATTGGAATAAAGCATCATTTTTATTGTAGTTTGTTGGTATGGTCCGAGAGAGATGGTCAAGCGATTGAACTCGCTCATCTGATCAAAACACACCTTTCTTGTCATAATCACATATTTCATAATACAGCTGGATTAAGCAGATTGTTTTGTTGTGACAATAAAAGTGCACCGCACGGTTTGGCTTCTTTACTGGAGGCCACAGAATATGAGTGACTCAGACGTATCGCTGCGCATACAAACATGACAGTAGTAGATGTAAACCGACCCTCGTCTGAAGACGTCTCTGTGGGCCTCTGGTGTCTAATTGCCCAACAGTTAATCGGTGAAGAGCCACCCCTTGAAACAAGACAGCTCTTGCTTTGAACAGTCCCAATAAGCACGCTTGTCTCAATTCGGCTCTGCCTCAGCCGAGTCACAGGGAAGTTGATGTGCTTGGTAGCATGTAATCTACCGCGGATCGGGGGGGAGAGTGACAAAGAATTGTAATCATGCAAATGCGAAGGCTTGAAAAATTCCAGAACCAAATGACAAGCCCCCGTGTGCCGATGCTGACAGAGGACGGAAGAGAGAGGGGCACGTCCCGGGGAAAAAACATGACGCTCCATGGAGAATTGTGAAAGCGCATGCAGTCTCCGCCTGACGCCTCAGGTAAGTGGGGATATTGTCTGCATTAATGTGGCCTAGCTTTGATGCGGAAGGAGGAACGAACCTGGGAGCTGCGGGAGATGACAGCAGAGACTAAAGAGTCACAAGTCCCCTGCTTTAAAGGAACATTGATTTTACAAATGCCAGTTGGGATATCAAACCTGCACAGTGTTTAGCAGAACATCCCCCCCACCCCCCCGCTGCATTGAAATGAGACAGGCCGCGACACGTGGGTCTTTGAACACAGTCACTTTGCAGCGCGGCTGATGACTATTTGTTGAATGTCTAATGTTTTATTGCTGAATAAGATTAGATTAGAATAAACTGTTAACACACTGGGTGAGAGTTAAAATGGGCCGTGGCAAATCTTTGCAATTGCCCACTAAATTCATGTTCAATCGTTGACATTTTGTTTGTACATTTCTATTCAAGCGATACCCTGAGGAGGGATATGATATCTTTTACTGTTTTTTAATCTTTGACCTCAAGCATGAGCCATCCTCATGCTGAATCCGGTGAGACCTTGGACTGCCTTACAAAATCCCAGGACAGAGAAACCATTGATTACCAGTCCTCCCTCCTTTCAGCCCTCAGACACACAATATCTGTGCACCTAAATCAGACAACTCCAGTTCACAACCTTCCCTCGTCACAAGCCTTACACTCAGTCTCTGCCATCACGTGCATTCCTGAATGCACGTGGAGTCGCTGACCTTGCATCCCCCCCCCCTCCCACCCACAACCCCCACCACCACCACCACATGCTGTGTGCACAAGCCCCCTTGTTCGTGTCCTAACCCGAGCCCCAATGAGATGGCATGCACCACAGTTTGACTCCCATCTGATGACCTTCTGGTCCTATCCTCAGCAGACAAGAGCTCTCATAAAGGAGGAATTGATCCACACTCTTCGAGGCAGCAACGTAGATGTGCGTGTGTTGGTGTGTGTCCGCAGTGCCATGAACCTCAATCAGGGCTCACCCAACTGGCGTGCCATCCCAACCCCGGTTAGCTCCCTCCGGACGTGTGGGAATAAGGAGTCAGGCTATTTCCCTTGGGCTCCGATGAGACAGCTTGTCCTTTGCTTGGTGAAAGGGTAAATCAAGTGGTCAGGTTGTATTTAAGTTCATATTTCCCTTGTGTATGAGAGAGGAGACCAAGGACATGGGACATTGATCGCCCTGAGCAAATGTTGTCCAGTCGGAAAACAGCTTTTAGATGAGAAAAGTATTGGTCTATTTCCAGCCCCCGTGCTTCCTTCCTTCGGAGTTAGAACTTAGAAGAAACACACATTTTTCTCCTGATTTGTGAAGACAACTTTAAGAGTATGACGATCCAGTCCTTTGAAAAGTCTCTACGGTTCTAAGGGATGGTTTAACCGACCTTTCTAGACCTCTCTATATGCTTTAGTAGTGACTGGAACTTAATGAACAGGAGGACCTCTGTGGATTTGATGGATCCATGAGTGCGGCGTACACGCTGCCGATGGTCTTCCCAGGAGAGGGAACACTTCAGTCGCAAGTTCAATAGCTCATTATCAGCGGTCCCGCTGGATAATTAGTGAACAGCGGGATTCTGTCACAGGGACAAATAAACATGTGCGCTCTTTCTCTATCAAGCTGCCTTTACTGCTTACTTGTACAGTACACGTTTAAAGGGTCTCAATGCGATATTCAGAGCTTTAATATAGCAGCAAACAAGACGTTCTCCTGTGTGTGTGTGTGTGTTGTAATCTCAGCTTCTTAGTGCTTTACCACTGTTAACGCCATCCCGACACACAGTCTTCATGGAAGAGTAGCGCCGACCCTCCGGCTTCCCTCGGTTGTTTGTAGTGTTAGCTGAGAGCATTCATATCAACTGTCGCCATCTTTTTTTGTTGTTGTCTGATACTTGATTTTTTTTAAGGCCATTAATGATGTCAACACCAACTTTTGTATTTGTTCATGTTTTCTAAAGGGCCAGTTCACCTCAAAATCAAAGATATATATTTTTCCTGTCGTGCTTTTAATCATTATAGATTGTTTTGGTGTGAGTTGACTATTTCTGGAGATATGGGCCATAGAGATGTTTGTCCGCTCCAATATCATCTCTATGGCTCTCTCATTGCTGTGCTCAAAGCGCCAACAATTATACATTAAAACAATTTATAAAGCAGCTAAAACATATCCTGAGTTAATGATGTACCTCAACTTGAATTTTTCAATTGCAATTTCTTTTTACTTATTTATTGGCTGACTTAAACACTGACACTTTGTGGAAGGGCACTCTGAGAGGGAAGACCTCCCCGCCAAGGCCGTTTCCATGAGTGAAGAAGGTATGTATTTGCCACGTGATCGGATGTGTTTGAACAATTTAAAACCTTTCATGGTTTCAAAGGTTTCATGATAATCGGGTCAGGAGTATTTCTGTAATCCTGCTGACAAACAAATAAAATATATAATATCACCCAATTATTGTCTCTATACATAGGGCCATGCGCCATTTAGTATATATTTTTAAATCAGTGATTTGTTTGATTGGACATTTGTTAATTTAACCAATACCCATAGTTACAGTATATTTTTCTGTGTGTGCCATAATCCCAAAACCAGTCTGTCGATGTGACTGACATCTAAAGCAATATGCCTGTCAGCATGCTCCACCTTCACAGATGGAGCTGTACAGGGTTGAATGGGTCACTGCAGGCATGCTCTCTGTCCTGGGTGTGGTTAGCGTTAGGCAACAAAAGCATGTTGGTTAAGATTATGGTTTTGGTTATATGTTAACAAAATAAATATGTTTCCCTACATGTATTTATTGTTTCAAACTACTGACAATATTATTTATAAGAGTTGAGGCTTGACCAGTTTAGATCTAAACCATAATTTCTAAATGAATATTTTGTTTCAATAACAATAACCTGTGGGGATGATTGACCTGCTCATGCAGCCCACCCAGCAATGCAGGAGCACACTTCTTACCAACAATTAGGAACTAAATAAATAGCTGGAAGCTGACAATACAGTATCGCTACACACCCACTATCATAACTATACGCTATCGCACATCTTGCGTGGAGAGATTTTTTTGATCCCATAGTTCGGCAACTGCAAAGAGAATACGGTCGTGTTTTCCTTTGATGTGCAGTTAATGTCACATTACTCATCCACAGCCCCTGGTGTCTTTATGGTTAATCAACACTGCTGAATAAAAATAGATAATTCCTGAGTCAAATTACAGCAGCATCAAATCATTTGAAGTCGACGCAAAATGATTCAAACAACCCTTTAAAGGCCCTTTGTTTCGTTGCTCACATAAGTATGTAATATCTCCTTTAATTAGCGATATAAGCCATGACAAACCGGCATATGGTCCTCGCTCTCCCACGGCCTTGGCCAAGGAATGAATATGCATATCCTGGGACCTCAGCTTGTTACCCTGGAATGAATTCTACACAAGCCTAATCCCCGATCTATTATTTACCCCTTGACCAAACATGCAAGTGGGGCTTCCAGATGCTTGACTGGGATTCTGCTGCCTCTCTCACCCCAGTGGAGGAGCCAGGCTCAGTAGGACTGCATGTCTCTCTTTCTCCTCCACTCTCCTCAAACGCACTCGCACACACGCGTCGCCTCACTCCTTCAACTCTTCACTCTTGAGATGTCTCAGTCAAATGTTGCGCAAATGCTCCTTAAAACAAGCCCCACAATGAAACGTTAATGAGCGCGCTCACGTCTGAGGCACGCGAGGGACACAATTTAGTGTCACATCCCTGCAATACACAGAGAAACACCCCAAAAACTATGTCCGACCGCTTAAAACACGTGGGCGCGCGTGCGTGTGCGCGCACGATTCGTGCGTGTATACTTTACCCCGCAAGGGCAGAGAAAGTGAAAGAAGAAAAAAGTGAAAGTTTTCGTTGATGGAATGCAGCTTGTACCCGCACGAAAGTTAACGCGGCGTTTCACAAATGGCAGGAAATACAAAACACGTGTATTTATGTTGTAGAATGTAATGCTATTTACTGTCAGGCTGCATTTGACAGATTATTTTATAGGTGGTGTTGTTTAAAATACAGATTATTTTGACCACAATATTCCAAACTAAACAGCAGGGAATCCTCGCTGCGAATGCGCGCCTGTGTGCCGCGATGCCTCATCTCGGGGCTGAGGGGTTTCTGCCACATTCTGTCGCACAAAGATGTTACTCTTCCTCCTGACACAACATCGTAAATCAGCTCAACTCCGTAGACCCACAGTCACTGGGGTTAGAGTCACACACGGCGTGTAAAGCCCTGGTCTGACCAGCTTCCCTCCAGCCCGGACCGCGCGCTGCTCTCCTCGGCGCACTGCGCTGACTCCGCAGAAGGAAACCATCGGGGGAGTGTGTATGTAGGAAGGCGTTTTTTCTTCTTCTTCCCTTTGGTGCGTTTTTCTCAAAGGTAGGACAAGAAGTTACAACACAGCTTCTGGTTGTCAGCGATCCCCGTGTCTAGTTGACTTGTTGAGTTTACCGTTTGGGAAAACGACGAGTGGGACAGAGAGGGGTAGTGCGTTCGTCACCGCGAGAGACCGGCGCGTTTCCAAAAAACGTCTTCACGCGCGGTTTTTCTCCTCGGCGGTGAAGCTGGGACCACACGTGATTCTCGGGATGAAAAAAGAGTGAGCGTTTTTTCCACCGTGTTGCATACACACACAACAATCTCACAACTGTCATAAACGTCAATGATACGTTTGAGAGAGGAACATCAACGTTGGTTCACCTCAGCGCGCGCACTGTTGAAGAGGAGAAGGTTTCCCCACTTGAGGGCGAAATCAGACTTTTTTGAGGACGCCAAGTTGTGAAAAGTGCCAGGAGTCCCGGGGTCTGTCAGTTACAACATGCAGCAATGGTAAATATGATTATCTGCTCGTGCTAACTTAAGTTATTAATGTGAAACATATCAATTTTTTTTCTTTTTCTTTTACAACTTCTGTGCTGGCAGCAGCAACAAAGTCTTTATGAGTACTTTATTTACCACACGTGTTTCTTGTCATATCCACACATAGCTGGATGTGTTTATATGCCTGCATTTAAGAGGACCATGATTTATACTGCTTGTTGTGATCTTTTTTTCCCCCTTTCTATTTGTCTTACACAATCAGCATATTAATCAGAAATGAGACCTATATAATCTGTAACAGTAGAAGTAAGTTAACACAATCTGACTTAAATTAATAGTTTAATAGTTTTCATCACATCTTTCACAGTGCTCTCTTCTCCCCATAGACACAAAAAGAAGAAGTTTACTTGACATTAGGGGATACGTCAGTTACTCCAGAAAGTATACAACATTATTAGATTGTTTACAGATATCTATGTCATAAGTCACTTGATGCTACCTGTAGATTTGGGCCTTCACGTTTACAAACGCGAACAAACCACTGAATGCAATTAAATGCAACTTAGTGCAATGTCTTCAGATAGCGAGCACACACAAACAGGGCTGATAGAAATGCGTACTGTGTGTTTACTTAAATAACTGTGAGCAGACTTCATTTCATAGCTGGCAGCAACATTTCTTGAGTTCTTTTTCAGGCCTAAAATCCCTCTGCTGAAAATCCTGCTTCACCTTTCTGCAGAATTCCTTCTTGTACTGCACACTGTTTTTCTGCAACAATTTATTGATTTCCTGAAATATTCACTGGCTTTTCTTTTTCAGTGATATTTATGTTTGTGTGTATGCGTCTTTAGCTTATACCAAAACAGACACGTTTGACCACGTGAGATGTCAATGCAAACAAAAGCTTTCGCTCATTTAAATCGCTGCCTTTTCACACAACTTTTGAAATATTTGTTAAATACACTTGTTTTAGTGTCCTGTGCTCCGGTTCCTCTCCGCTCTTGTCCAATGGTGGCAGTGAAACACAAGCAGAAGAGGCATTTCATGTCTGTGGAAGACATTTCAGTGTGGACATGTTTGAATGCTTCGGGAGACGGGGAAGACAGAGGGAGACGAGTAGAACAAGTGAAACAGAGAGAGAGAGAGAGAGAGAGATTGAGATGAATGGCACCACTTAAAAGCACCACAAAAGTACCTTCACACTTATGTCAGCGAGATGTGTTTGAGATTAATGTTGAGCACAGTATTTTGGCCTGGTCTGAGTGTGTCAGGGATGTTTCATGAGCCTGCGCTGGTGCTGCGACTACACTGAAGAATGCCAATTTACATTCCTGGAGTGTCATTTCATTACTTTTATCTCCAGGCTGCTCTCTCCCGGCCAGACCAGTCAGGGGTCTGTCCAATTCAAATGCCCATTGCCACAAATCACACACACTAAAATGCCAGTATTTGTTTTTACGTGCGTATGTTTCTGTCTCTCTCGATACGTATACACTTATTACATTCTCAGAGTCATTGGCGACAGAGAAGAAGGTTGGACAACAGAACTCCACATAAAATAGTGGAGAAGATGTCCGAGGCAAATGTCCTCATTATGCACCGAATAGATTCTGCCTATAGCACTGTTACGTGAGGTTAATAGAAAAAGTTAAAGTTGTCAGTGAGGCTGCAGCTAGGTCGTGATTCCTCTGGGTCTGTGGGAATCAGAGAGGGGAGAGAGTGTGAGAGAGCGCGCGTGTGTGTGTGTGTGTGTGTGTGTGGCGTGGGAGCCACTGGTTAGTCGGTTCAATAATCTGCTGGACAGGTAGGCCTGTGACGCCCCCCTTAGAGAGGCTGCTAATGAAGAGAAAGGCTGCTTAGTGGTGCTCCGCTCTGACCCCAGCACCCCTCCCTGTCCCCCCTGCTGGCTTCCTCTGATTACTGCTCACATCGAGAACTCTTTCTTCCTCTTCTCCCTCTCTTCCATCCTCTTCATTTCCTGTGGTTTTCTTACTTTCTCGCTCCCTGCCTCTTTATTTGAAAAATAATAGCCGCTAAGTGTATAAGGGAACTATTGATAACCCTTTTGGTATATTTATACATTTTCTTCTCTTTTTTTTCCATTTGTGTCCTTGCGTATTCCCATATTATATTGGAATAATCAACACTTCACCTTTATGCTCAGACCCACTTTCTGTGCAATTTTAGTCATGACGAGGCTGCACTCTAATGTTGGGAGCTTAACCTCGGTGGCGCACGGGTGAAAGGATATATGTGTAAGCGCAGAGCAGGAGGAAAAAACAAACAAACAAAATGTATTTTAGATTAAGGGAAGATGTACTTTCGCTCATGCTAACAGGCATACAGTATATATTCAGCCTCAAGGACATCAAAGCAACATTCTTGCGTTATTTATCCAGGACTGGGTCATTGCGGCACCTATATGGCTCTGCTCCTCTCCATCTGTCCTCAGCCCCAATAATCTCTCGAGTGACTGATAGTGTGTGTTGGCAGTGACAGAAAGGTAATATTTTGAAAGAGGGAGTGGGGTCATATAGGTGGCTTGAGATGGAAATCTTTGAGCAAGACCCTGAAACCAAAGCTTCAGGCTGTAGCAACTAAACAGAGGCACTGTGAAGTGTTCAAACAAATTGGATGGCAATTTAATAAAGAGAACAGTGTGAAACACACTTGATTTAAAACAATATACATAAAGTGGACATAATTAAAACATTTTGTACCACAGCAAACAAAGTAAGAAACTGAATCTTCACACACTCATGAAAACTCTCTGGTTCCCTCTGAATACATTATGAAATTTGGTCTGTGTTCCTGTAATTCTTGAGTATGAAAAAAGACATGCATAGCAGAATAAGGAGAAGAGGTAATGAATAAGGTTGACAGCTGTTATGACAAGAACATTTAAGATGTTTTGTCTTGCCCTATCGTACAGATGGATATCTCTAAGTGTTTTTTATCTGCTAAACTATAGCATTTCCTCTGGAGTGTGACTATAGATCACTCGTGGAAAAAGCAAGTTAATGAGATTAAAATCGGGCCCGGTGCTACAAGCTGTGTATGAACTTTAAGCTGATACTTGTACTTACATGTGTTACATTTTTTGCGTCATTTTCCTTTTTCTTCGGGCTTCAATTCACATGCTAATCCAAACACTATCATACTCCTGGAGGAAGGCATCAGGAACACTTTGGTCTGCGTTGATGAACACACCCAGTGTGTGCAGAAGCCACACACTCCCTCAGTCTTTATTTGTTTAAAGTGAGAAATGATAGAACGACTCAGCTTTCAGAAAATACACCCAGTGCTGCATTTTTCTGTCTACCCAGACACGGTCACGATCCTGACTTTTTCGGCTGTAATTTGGGGTGGCCTTAATTGATTCTGTCCAGAACTAATTACCGGCCACTGTGTAAAATAAACACTTCAGTGTCACTGGGTGGCAACTGTCCGATCGGGAGGGAAATTACACGTCACTTGTAATCCATATGTTCTTCAGCAGGGCTGGAATATAACTCATGTCGACGCTATAGAAATACCAGAGACGCTGGACTTGTGTAACGAACAGGAGTATAGTTGTAACCAAATGGCTCAGTTGGGAGGTATAGGGTTATGTGGTATAATTTATATTTTATAGCTCCCTCCTGCACCGACTGCACACAAGTTGTTCGATTTTGTTCCATGAACAGTGAGTGAGAAAATCTGGGGTTTCACTTGTGATGGAAACTCCAGACGCCGCTTTGTTCCTTGCTTTCTTCTCGAATTTCTTATTCTCCTGTTGAGTCTCATTTCTTGCTTTCAGATAAAACGACATTTAATTGCTGCTGTTTCAATACATGCCACATATGTGGATGTTTGTCTGGAGGCTTCTTGTATTTTCTGGGTGTGTGCATTAGCGGCCCATGCCTCAGTGACTCAAACAGCATGGAAAGATATCCTCAGGCCATGCAGAGTGATTTGAGAATAATTTGCCCTTAAGGTGTCTTTTCGCTTCCCTCTAAAGAAGCTGGTGGAAGAAATCTGATATGACAAGATAAGTGGTGGCTCATGAAAAATTCCTGAGGACTGAGACGTAGCATGTTGACTTTGGAATTATTGCCCTGAGTGTCTAGTTCTCTGCTGGTAACTGTGCCTGACAATGTTATTTCTTACACAAGTAGCCATTGAAATGATTCCTAAGGTTATCTATCCCGATTTCTCTCATTTAAAACCTGTTAAGAAGGACTGTAACAGTTGTTTTAAACATCATACCTTGAACCAGGTCTGTAGGCTTGTCCACTTACTCTGACCGGACGGGTTGCTGAGTTTTCATGGACCCGGTTGAGCCAATCAGGATAAGCCAAATAACCTTCTAACCCCAGTTGAAGATATGGCCGTCGTACCGTGGCCCAGTTTCCAAACATTCCACCGTATTCCAGCAACTTAAAAAGCAATGCAACATGTGAGATGATTAACTGTGATCAAGTGTTTCCTGATGCAGTGCTTCCTCTTCCTGCCCTCGTCTTACCCTGGCGTCAGGTGACATGTAACATGGAGACTTCGGTGGCAACGGTGTGAGCATTGGAATCGGCAGGTTGGATTTGGGCCGACACATCTGGGCTTACACTTTTTCTTCCACGGCTCTTGCAACAGTTTACACCGCTGTCCATCGCCCTCAAGCCAACGCTGACATTGGTAAGAAGGGAGACACGTTCTTGTCCTTTCCCCTGTGACCGCTAAGTATCAGAGGTCCTCCTTTCACCCTCGCTATCTTTTATTTCACAAGGTTTAATAATTTTATGATTATTGCGCATGGACACACTTTTATTACTGATGCATTTCAATTGGAAGTATCGTTTGTTCCTGCGCCGTGTTTTCTTTCTGTCGATGACATGACGCAACAAAGAGACACGAAGTCTCGAACACCAGTCTCGTCGTTGAAAGTCGTGTTTTTTTTCCCTCCCATCCACTATAACTGTTGCATAGTCACATGGATGTATTTCATTTGTCTTGACCACCTCAAAAAATGTCCTGGTTTCATTTCCCTTGGCCTTGTTTTCTTGCTGAGCGACACAAAAATAGGATGGACAATTTGTGTTCATGTTCACAAATCATTTGATTTAATTTTTTTTACAATCAGGAAAAGCAGCCGGTGGGGGGGGCTGTAAGGTCAGTCAGGACCAGTTTGCATTGCCTTGGCTACTCCCTCCGACTGCAGTTGGGTCCCGTTGGTGTCACAGCAAAGAGTGAAGTGTCTGTGTTTTATTCATATACTCCACTACAGAGCTACTCCTGTTTAAAAAGGCTGGAACTGTCATGTGGTGTCACGGTTGTCGCAGCAAGAGAGGACCCAAACGCCGACATTACTGCACAAACTATTTAATTACAAAAATCACAGACCAGACAAGACAGGAACAAAAAACGCCAAACAACGCAACGCCACGCACTGGGAAGGGGGAACAGGGAGGGTTTACACACACAGGCGCAGGTGATTGGATGGACAACGGACACACACACAGGACACAACAAGGGGCGGGACAGCAATCACACAGAAGGAACAATCAGGACCAGGGCAGACAATCACAGGGACACAGGACGACACAAGGAAGGACACACAAACTCCAGATCAGACTCATGACCCCCCCAGGGCGAATTCGAAGGAGACCCGGCTCACAAGGGTGGTGGTGGGAGCGGGAGGAGGGGGAAAGGGGAGGCGTGCAGGGCGGGTCCGGGGGCGGGGGACAGGCGGGGGCACGCTCTGCAGGGCACGGAGGGGGAGGGCGAGGCCAAGGGCCGGGAGCAGGAGAGAGGACACAGGGGAGAGGGGAGGTCACAGGGGAGGGGGCTGGGGGGGGGGGAGAGGGGACCAGGAGACTTGGGAACCAGGGCTGGACGGGAACGGGGGGCTGGGGACGGCCGGAACACGGGAACTGTGACTGACGGGGTGGGGGCGGGATAGAGGAGAGGGGGGGGGGGGGAGGCGGAAACACGAGGGGGGGAAACGGTGGCGGAACGACAGGACTGGAGGGCGGAACAACGGGGAACTGAGACTGGAACTGGAACATCGGGACGAACGGAAAATGCGGGGAGCCGGAACACAAGGACAGGCGGCCGTGGGAACTGGAAGAAACAACCGGGACTGGAACGACTGGAACCCACACACCGAACACGGGGACCGGCTGGGGAACGAAGCAGTGGCCGAACACTGAACACGGAACTGGAACATGGGAACTGGGGCATCGGGGAACTCGGAGAGGGGACAGTGGGGACAGGGGAACAGCGGAGAACGGAACACCGGACTGGACTGAACCACATCGACTGGACTGGAACAGAAACACCGGGACTGAGCCAGAACATCGTGGCCTGGAGCCACCATGGGCTGGAGGACCAGCCGTCATTGACTGCAGGGCCCGGAGGGAGCATCTGCCAGGCCCGAAGGAGAGCCAGAGAACAGCTGGCCAGCAGGGCAGGCAGGAAAGGCAGGAACCAAGGTAAAGGCTGGGTCCACATGCTTGGTGTGTGGTGGGTGTCTTCGTCAGTCGTCATGTGTTCGGTTGAGAACATTACTTAACACATTACTACACAACAAAAACAGACAAGACAAGACAGGAAAGACAAGACAACAGGACACAAAAAATAGCGACCAGAAGGGAATGAGAGGACATTGGTTTACAGGCACAGGGGGGACATACACAGGCAGGGGGCAGACATAGGCACACAGAACGACAACTGGGACCAGACAAGCACAACACAGAAAATCACACAATCAGGAGGAAACAATCAGGACCAGATCACCACATACACAGGAAACAAGACACACACAGATACAAAACCAAACCACAAACCAGGAACAAACAAACAAACACGTTACGAGTTGTAACTCAGTTCACGGTACACAGGCGGAACCCTCAACCCGGGCCATCATGTGTCTCCTGGAATTGCTGAAAACTGAATAGCATTGCAATTTAAACAGTCAGTACCGGGAAGCATTGGTAAGTCTGTCCCGAATGGCAAAAGCATTACATGAAAATTTCATTATGCTTCTTCACAGGAGTGATTGGGTAGGCTTATAGAGCCCATTAGTGGACTCTCGGTGCACTCATAACAGGGGGTGGGACAGTGCGTTACACTTATTTTATCACAAACAAATTGCCTTGACATTGCTGCATACTATTTCCTAAAGTACACTGTACATTATCCAGTCCATCCAGTGTTCCATCAATAGTCATTCCAGAATCATTTCAGAGGCTTTGTTGGGACTCTGATTTGAGTTCATACATGTGTCAAACATAAAATAAAAAGACAAGATAAGAGATTATTATTCCCGCTGTGGTTGACCAACATGAGCAATGCAAAGCTAGGCTCAATATTGTAAACATAAAATGGCGTTGTGTCCCATTTGACTTCCACAAAGACAAACCTTTTTCAAATGTTTGGATTCGTAAAAATATACAGAACCAGTAGAAATTCAACACAAATGGCCAAAGGGAGATTCTAGCCACTGCAAAATCTTAATGGAGGACTATGGAATTTCCTGGTATGTACTGAAAGTTTGATGTTGTTACTGCTTCATATTGCTATTACGTAATATAGAGGGAACAGATATGTCTAATTCCAATATATAACAACTGTGTAATCAATCCCCAGCTATTGTAAAACTTAATATATCAATTCTTTTTAAAGAAAATTGTAAAATATATTACATTTTATAATATTTTATTCATGAAGTGTAAATCCAACAAATATTGTGTGTGTCCTTATCCGAGCTAAACAAGGTTACAGCTAGAAAGGCAGAGGCTTAGCAAAGGAGAATATTTCTATCACTCCAGATGTATTCAAGTGCTCCGTAAATAGTGTTGTTTCTGGTTATCCATTGCATTCATCATGCTGTGCTGTACTACTTAGCTATTTGCGACACTGTTCCAGCAACGATTTCCAGTCGTCCATCTGACGAACAGATACGCTCCTATTTTAATCAACACTGCCGTCTTCTCAGGCAGAGTAACGACGAGCATTCTTTCTTGTGTTATTTGTGTGTTGATGAGTTGTAACCAGTGTATGAATCCCATCTATGCTGGATCAAGAGGGACACATGGTTACCTTGTTTTTTTAAGAATTTACTTTGCGTGTCATCTGAATATTCTGAGTATGATTCAGGCACAGTTGACAAAGCCCTCTAGTGGCCATAAGGGTTATTCAATGTGTCTGTTGAAAGTAAAGGAGGAAGTTGTTGTACATCGTCATGAGAGATTGATGCACCCTGTTCCTAGCACACAGTTAATATTGGTTTTATTCTACCAAGAGCTTCATAGAGGTTCATAGAGCTCCATAGTGGCATTTATATCGCCCCTCTGGCAGTAAGAGTAATTACAATACCAATGTTGACATGCTTATGACGTATGCCTTCAAGTTAGCTTGTACATCTCCCCCAGTAGTCCTCTCTTCAAGTCTTTTCATTCACGTATTGAAGGAGCTCTGCACTACTATTACCGATACATCTCCAAGGGAAGTAACGTGACATCCGTGTCTGCCGTTAGTCCCTCCCCCTTTTTTTAGCGCTCTCCAATAAGTTAAAAGCTAAACCAATAGAGAGATCCATTTTACTTTTAAACTTTTAAATCTAAATCCTCCAATACAGAGGCATTTCTTGGACATTTATGATTTTCCGCCATACTCCTAGCTGCTGCTGCGGTCTCACTCCCCTTACTGACCCCTACAGCTCTGGCTAGCTAACGTAAAACACACCACCAGTGGGCCTAAGCGGGTAAATCGCCACAGACACCACAACGCCGGTATACTGCCAAATACAGAGAGAGCTTTCCCTGGGCAGCGATAGGCCTGAACAGCCTTGGGTGAACTTGTTTGACTTGAATGTAACACCCGTTTATTTATATGTGAAACACCCAAACTCCAGCTTTAACTTAAGTATTCATTTTAAACCAAATGGTTGGCTTTCTCTAACCCTAATCATCCCTCATAATTTTTTTTTTCCAACTCTGTTTTTTTTACAGTTTTGAAAGTCAATGATGAATGATGCCGTCATGCTGAACACTGATAGCCATTACACACCTGCTAAGCACTCAATGCAGTGAGCGTCTACATTAATTTAGTTTGCAGTGGGCCTTGACCTCAGTTTGGTGGGAACACATGGATTTATTCTACAAACCGATTTGATCAAATCTCAAAAACTTCCTACTTCAGTCTGATACCTAAGATCAAACCTCACCATAACTTTAGCATCTTTGACTCCCTATCTGTGTCTCAATCAACGTCACACTCTCCACGGTATATGCACGTTTAATTGATCATGGTACATCTATTGAACTGCTCTGTCGCATGCAATACATCGCTATGAACCTGGAGGACCTGTTAGAAGTTCTGTCCTGTGATCAATTATCTGGTGATGTGGATTCTGTAGACGGCATTGCCCTGGCATCCAACACCACTGTAAAGAATCTTGGCGTTATCTTTGATCAGGACTTGTCCTTTAACTCCCACGTAAAGCAAATCTCAAGGACTGCATTCTTTCATCTACGTAATATTTCAAAAATCAGGCACATCTTGTCTCAAAAAGATGCAGAAAAATTGGTTCACGCGTTCGTTACTTCGAGACTGGATTACTGCAACTCCTTATTATCAGGCTGCTCTAATAAGTCTCTTAGGTCCCTCCAGTTGATCCAGAATGCTGCAGCTCGTGTTCTCACTAAAACTAAGAAAAGAGATCACATCACTCCTGCACTAGCTGCTCTGCACTGGCTCCCAGTTAAATCAAGAATCACTTTTAAAATTCTTCTCTTAACCTACAAAGCCTTGATTGGTGATGCACCATCATATCTTAAGGAGCTTGTAGTACCATATTGCCCCACTAGAGAGCTACGCTCACTAAATGCGGGACTACTTGTAGTTCCTAGAGTCTTAAAAAGTAGAATGGAAGCCAGAGCCTTTAGTTATCAAGCTCCTCTTCTATGGAACCAGCTTCCACCTTCAGTCCGGGAGGCAGACACAGTCACCTCGTTTAAGAGTAGACTTAAGACATTCCTCTTTGACAGAGCTTATAGTTAGGGCTGAATCAGGTTTGCCCTGGTCCAGCCCCTTGATATGCTGCTATAGGCTTATAGCTGCTGGGGGACGTTTTAGGATGCACTGAGCACCTATCTCCTCTTTTTTCTCTCCTTAAGGATGAATTTTCATCTCTCAATCACACGTTACTAACTCTGCTTTCTCCCCGGAGTCCTTTTGACTTCACGTCTCATGGGGTCATCGGACCCTATGAGATGGCATAGATCCTATCTGCCTGATGGATCATCGAGGTCTGGGTTGTGGAATTCCTGCTCCTGACTACGCCACTGTCCTGTTGAGACTCCGCCCACTGTTGAGACTCCGCCCACTCCTCCTCCCCACCGCCATCTGCCTGATGGATCGTGGAGGTCTCCATCGTGGAATATGCCTACTATGAACTATTCATACACTCTGTCATATTCATTGAATGTATTTTAACTCTAAATCTGTCCTTCTGTACACATTACATCTATTGCATCTGTCCATCCTGGAGAGGGATCCTCCTCTGTTGCTCTCCTGCAGGTTTCTTCCCTTTCTTTCCCCCTGAAGGGTTATTTGGGAGTTTTTCCTGGTCCGATGTGAGGTTTTGGGGCAGGGATGTCTATGTGTACAGATTGTAAAGCACTCCGAGACAAATTTGTAATTTGTGAAATTGGGCTATACAAATAAACTGAATTGAATTGAATTGAATTGTTGGTGACAAAGTTGCTATTTACGGTGATAATCACAGTAATTAAGCAGTCTAAGTATGATGGGCTTAAGTGTTTTTGTTTGGTCCTGAGTTCACTTTTCCTGTTCAAGGGTAACCAAACCGTGTGAAGGGCACATCTGTATATGTGTTCCGGTGCCTGTGTGCGCATGTGATTGCGTCCGTGCGTTTTCACGTGCAGTTGTGGCCGTGTGTGCTTTTGAAGCCGAGGGTAAATCTGTTGACAGGTAGTGTGTCAGGAGGGGGACAGTGGCGCTTTTGAGCCCGACACAAGAGACGAGTCTCAGAGAGAAGGAGAGAGAAAGAGGGCCTCTTTCATGTGACTGTGCATTCCACCAAGGCACAGGCAGAGAGAGGCACAAGACGAGACATGCGTCCCCCCCCCCCCCCTCGTCACTCCCTCTGCCTCCTCCCCCGCTGCTCTCGCCCCCCCCCCCCTTCCCATCTAGCCTCCACCCTTACTCTCTGCCAGTGACCTTAACATTTATCCCCCCCCCCAAAAGACATGTTGGAATTCCTCTTGAGCATCTGTGTCCTGGCGGGAGAGTCAGACGCACACACACACACATGACATACGTGAATGTGCGCGCAACACACCGTCGCAGACCAATCTGTTTTGAATATTGTGGCGCTGTGGAGGGGCTGTCCTTGTTGTTCCCCGAGCTGAAGGAGGCCGGCCTCGAGACACTCGCACACAAAGACATGGACACATGCTCGCACCACACACTCTCTCCTCCTTCTTGTTTCTTTATTGTACCTCCTGTCACTTAGTCCTATTCATTTAACCTTTCATTAGAGCCAGCAGACAGCCCTGTGTGTGTCTGCACAGCTTCAGGAACAATGCCAAAAAAAGCCCCACTGTCACAGTTATTAGATTCCTCTGGCCCCCCTTTACCCCGGCAACTCAATATTAAAGAGAGGGAAAGTGAAAGAGGCAGGAGGCAGAAAGGGGTAAAAGAGAGAGAAAGGGGGTAGCATGGATGACGCTCCATAGCGTACAACTCCGATGGTGAAGGATCCTCTTCACCTGTCAAGGACATGTGCCACATGTTGATAGTCGACAGGTCTCAGGCAGAACAAGGACGGGAATGTCGACCATCACGGAAAAGAGACACAGAGAGGAGAGGACAAGTGTGGCGTGACTGTCTTGTGCTGTGGCAGGCAGCACCCAGGAGGAGACTGAGAGCACAAACAGTTTGGATTGGACTCTGTGGTGGTGATGCCCTCGGGGTTTGCACAGAATCCTAACTAGTGGCACCGATGACGAGCATTAAGAAGGTCTAATACCTAATATTTTCGCTGATGGTCCCGTTACTTATGATGGTCCTTTAGAAGCATCTGTATTAAGTTGAGACTTTTTCATAACCAATTACAAGTCCCTTACAGTAACTTTAAACAAATAGTGAAAACGGTGCCGATAGGAAGTGATTTCAGACTGAACCTTCATTTTTTAAATCATTATACTAACAAGGTACTAATAACTATTTGAACAGAGCAATTGGGAACTTTTAAAATTGTGTGTTGTGTAATGTCAATGAGGTGATTGTACCAGGAAACATGTTTGAAATAATCAGGAATAATAATCTTTCCCCATAACCGAAAACAAGTGCTGCAAGTTCCTAACCAGAAAAAAAGTTGAATAATGGTGTAGTCACAAAAAGTATACCTTGTACTTCTAGATTGGAATACTTGTTCTGATACTTTAAGTATTATATGTAAAAGCATTTCCTCCTTATGTTGATAGAAAATGCAAACTGGGCCGCACCGTTTCCTTCTAAATGTATTTGCTGGACAACAATGTAATTTGTTGGTGACAGGGTTGGAATAACAGAAATCGATCAGGTTTTTAATGGACTACAAATATCTGCACTTTGAGACACACAGGTTTGGATGATTCCTAATTTGTCCACCAAACCTAAACTTAAAAATCAGCCGTTTCTGGTTACAATGTGCTTGTGTCCTCTGAACGCGGTGATTACACGCCTTTGGATCTGCTTTGATGAAGGCTGAGAGCTGCCTCTCTGGTCACTCTTAGGAAAGCCTCATGCAGCCCAGTGAAGCCCAGTGAAGCCCAGTGAAGCTTTGTTGGGTCAGTCCAGCCCAGTCAGCAGCCAGCGGACAGTGAAGCTTCCTCCAGTAATACATTAGCTGAAAATGTATCAAGGCCTGGAGTGGAAAGGCATTGGTCACTCTGGTGGGGGGCAATGAATCGCTCAGCAGTCATTGTAGATTGAGCTAGTGCACACACACACGCACACACACACACACACACACACACACACACACACACACACACACACACACACACACACACACACACACACACACTTTCCCCGCCCTGAAGACAGCGGGCCAGAAACATAGCAACAGTCTGAACCCTGACCATCAGGCAGTCGTCTTGATGAAGTCCATCTCTCACTTCTGTCACCGCTCTGCTCCAAACCCTCCCTATCGCCCCCCTCTGAGGCCACCGCTCGCTCTGTGAGACTGACTCTTTATTATCCTCTTCCCGTCACTTCGTTAGAGCTGTGACCAGCAGTCTGTCTCTGGTCTGTCCTCTCTGTCATCCTCTTTTCCACCCTCTCCCTCTGCCTCGAGGCTGTCGATCCACCTGTCTGCCCCACATCTCTCTAATTCTCTGATTGAAGTCTCCTTCCTCTCTCGGGGCTGGAATTGATGGTGGTGTTATTGTGTCCAGTTCTCTGGCCCTAAAGCCGTTCCTTCAGGTCAGCACTACTACACCATTTAAGACACGCTGGGAATGGGGTAGACAGTGAAAACCTTGTTTTTGCCCATGTGTGTGCATGTTCTTGTATGTGTGAATACTTGTGTGTCTTTAGACCAGGGTTATCCATTTGCCTTGTCAGTTTAAGTAATCAGTGCGCTTGATTGGTTTTGAAAATATTTCAAAATTCACAAATATCTTGACCTTCAAGCTGAACTATTTTGTCATTTTGAATAAGTGACAATATTTTTTCCATGTTCCTGCTCTAGTGTAATGTTTTCCGTTGGTCACTATAGACATGCACAATTGATTTGATTGTATTCTTTGTTCGGTGGGGCTTTCTTGTAGCATATTTCAACTGAATTTCAAACTTCATTTCAAATTTTAGAGTAATTTCCGAGTTTGGTGGTAAGTAGGTTTGAATGTTTCCTGATGAAAACAAATCTACCTGTTTTGAAGTTTTAATTCTGTTCTTTTTTTAAATGATGATGTTGTTACTTCTCCTAACACTCGTCCTAACGCTCAAAATGCATGTATTTCAATTTCAAGGTCAAGTTGGCCTGCAGTCTGAATGATTTGTTACCTGCATATGTTTTCATATTTACCCACTTTAGCTTTTTCCATAGCTTGCTTTTGCTATAAGGATGCTCTTTGAATATATTGTAAATCTTACCTTCGTATCGTACCAGTATTCAGCTATAAAGTCGTTGGTAAAAAGAACAGATATATAGTTTAATTTCCCTGAGCTTTTTCTCTTTCTTTTTCTGTCTCCCGTTGTCCCCGTCTTTTTTTTTCTCTCTCTCTTTTTCTTACTCTAGCCCCCAGTCCCTCCCCAGCATGGACCTTGTATTTATTACCCTCTAAGTAATCACTTTGCTTTCTCTTTTGATAGACTGTTATTGCTCTAACTAGCCGAGGTCCCTATAGGTATTTGGAGGCTTTCCAGTTTTATTAGACAAAGGCCTCATTATTCAAGGCCAGCATTAAGACCACCATTAGATCCATTTGCCCCCTAGTCACATGTATCCAGTTGCAGCCAATTCATATTATAGCACACTTAGTATTTACAACACAAACATGCTCATTCCCTCTTGTCAAGGTTAAATATAGACGATATTGAGTAAGCTTTGCCACTTTGTGAGAGGTAGCTGTGAAGATGTCTCTGCTCTTCTCAACATTAAAATAATAGTCTTTGCACACATTACAAAGATAATGTCAACATAAATATCTGGTACGTTGATAGTTTTTTTTTTTAAAGTTGAGGTGACATTTTGTAAACTATAATGATACTACAGGTATTGTGCATATTTTTGTCATTTTAGAAAAGGGAACACAAGTTTTCTGGGAGATCGTAGCCGGTGGAATTCAGACCTGCATCGTGAAAGCTGCGCTAAGAGGGAACCAGTATAATCGCATATGGTTTCCTTATTCTCAAGCCATTACTTTGTGTAATTAGGTATGGGTACCAAAACCTGGTATTAAACAGGCACAGGTGCTTAACTATTAAAGACAAGAGTATTGATCAGCTCCAACGTTATTGGTTCTTTTATTGGTTCTTTTGTAGCGTTTTAGTTAAATTCATTATCAGGCTGCAGGATCTCCTCTGCTCTTTGTGTGAGTGCTCTCTCCAACGACACACACTCATAAACACACACAAGGAGACAACGTGGACCGAAGTCAGTGAACAGCAGAGCAGACAGGCCGCGGTGGTGGCAGTGGAATGAACCGGGTGAAGATAACTCAAAGATTACTCAAGTTGATTGCAGCTAAACTTTTTACTTTACAATTACTGGTCATATTCCAATTGGAAAGTACTTGCCATGCTAACTAGCCTAGCTTGCTAATTAGCTTATCTTGCTAATGTGGGCAATGATTTCAACTAGACTAGCCTTTTTGTTTTGGTAATGTTATGTCTATATATGCTGAGTCACTGGTAGCGGCTAGCAAATGTTAATCGGCTCTCTTCCTCATGCACGAGATACTCCAGGAGATCAAACATCCCAGATATCAAAACCTTATTATAAGACATAGCCTACATATATACGGTAGAATTATCTCAAAAGACACATCACACCTGTAATATATAGAAGTAGAAAGGACCATGATCCGAAAGATCAGTCATAAGCACGAAATAACCACCAATTTTGGTCTAGAGCATCACATCGTGTGTTCGGTCTTTCATGGTTCTAACAAGATATGTATTGTGACTTCCTCTTCAGGCCTGGGGGATTCAAAACATCAACAGACGCTCAACCTGTGGAGAGATTTAAGGTGCCCCAGTTTTGATTTCTTCCATTTATTTGTTGCAGTTTTTTAATTTCTTTGCAGCCACCTGTGTGTCCAATATGGTGCTCAGTCCTCCTAATCGATGGCCCCTTATTGGGTTTCTGCGTTTGGTCAAATATCTCATCGCTTTCTGGCCCCTCAGGCAACAACATCCAAACTAATAAGAGATCTTCTCTGTCTCTCGGGTTGGCTCTACAGATGAAAAAAATGATTAGTGCAGACGTAGTATGTATCTGTGACTGAAAACAGATTTTCAACAAGTTTGCCAAGTTAAAACTAAAACCTCCAACAGAGCAGTTGACATGCTGACTGATGAGGAGGATGCTGATATATCTCCAAACTGAGCTTGTTTAATTTACAAGTTTATTTTCCTGTGTTCAGCTCTCTCTTGAAACAAAGTCGTACACACCCAAAAACTGAGCTTTTCAAAAATGTTCTCCTGAGTGGATCCATGTAAAAATGCATGTTTGGATGAGGAAAAACAAGCTTTCTCTTCCTTCTAGGTGCTTTTTTTGGATGCCAATAGCTGATCAAATTTGGCAGGTGTTCTGTATTAATGTTGATGCTATCAGACAAGTTTGCACGAGTGAAATAATAATTGTATTCATAGTCTAAGTAAAGGAGTGCATTTACAAGCTGCAATCGCATCAATATTTGTTCCTTTTTCACTTGTTTGTCAACAACGGTAACAGAAAATGAGCATGGGTCACCGGTCCGTGATTCAATCTTTGTAAGATTTATTGTTTGCAGACAAGAGAGTTGGCATAAGAGTGTTTGGCATTTTCTTTTCATTCTTTTATTTCAACATGGATATTACATATTAATGGTGTTTTCTGATTCTTTGGCTTTAACGTGGGTTTGGTTTCAGACGGCTGTGTTTGCTGCTTTACTGTGGCAATGTCGCAAATTGATTAGAGCTATTGCTTCATGGGTAGTTCCTCTGAATGTAGCCGGTTGTACCTGAACGGGTTGAGTGCTTGATATTTAGTATGTTAACGCTGGTATAAAGTACACACCTCAGACATGGAAGCAGCTAAATACACCATCATGCATAAGGTGTTGGTTCTTAATTTGTGTTAAAGAGATATGACACATGCACATCGTTATGTCCACGCAGTTGTGTTAAATGTTAGGGCCCTTACTGAATTAGTATATTTTAACCTGAAATATACCCAGGAAAAAAGACTGGTTGTGTCTAAACCAACTCCCAGCCTGAACCTTGATGTTATCTTCTTTCTAACACTCAACAAACTTAATGATACAAAATAAATGTAAAGGATGAGGTCTGGCAAAAATATCCATTGTCTTAAAGTTGAAAAACTTGCGTTGTCTCTCACACATATACAGTAAAGTAGCACACATTTATACACACACACGTACACAGAGCATGAAATAAAGGTTCTCTTCAAAAGTTGCTAAACATGCAAATAGGGTCAGGATAAGAGAGGGAGAGAATAATGCATTAATGTACTACAGTATCGGAATCTATATTCACCTCATTGATATATCTCCTGTAGACACATAGATAAACAGAGTGTGTGTGTGTGTGCACAAAGAGAGAGGAAGAGAGAGAGTGCCACTTTGGAGTAAAGCTGTCATTACTCCGGCTGGCACACTCCCTCATAAATACTGATAATGAGATGTTTTCAGCAGGCCAATCATTTGCCATTGTAGAAGTAGGTAATGTGAGAGGAACACTCTTTCCTCTTCTTATTTCTGGAGACGACACTCCAGATTTTATTTTGCTTGATTCTATTTGTTTTGCCTGACAGCACAATAGAAAATAATATACTTTCTTCTTGCTCTGTGGCTATTGAAGAAAAAGAGAAAGGTTTTGTAATTTACTACATGTCTACATTTAATAAATCCCTATGTTTGTTTTTCAAGATATACTTGTTTTTCATCGTCTGAATTTTTTGGAATAAAAACAACACATTTTATTTAACTCGATTTATTAAGGGATGTTTTGCTGTGAAACAATTTGACCACAGTACAGTCTGTTTCACAAAAAAAAAGTTGTGACATGTCATTTTGACCAACGCATAAGTCCTCTTAATTCATTTGCAGTTTGCTCGCGACTATCACTCTTGAAACTGGAAGGTGCAGCTTTTTGGGGTCTACGGTAAGCTTTCAAATCGCTTTTTTCGAAATTGGGCCACTGATTGGATGGAAAAGCCACTATATGAGCAGTTGTGTATTAAAGGCCGTGGCTACCAGCACCCCTAATGAGTTTGAAACAGTCCGCATCCAGCCTTCTACAGGCAGTCGACATCAGCCCTACAGACCAGGACAACCAACATCTTAGCCAACAGCGTGGAATGCCATGGATTGACCTGACCTGATGATGGGATCAGAACATGCTCATGTGTGTCACCAGAAGGTCGTTTAAGTCACATGGGTTGTTTTTAGGAGCACTGACAGACGGTCGGGTCTTGAGGGTAAACCCTCACAAGGTGGATGCCTAACCTCAACCATCTTAAGTTGTTAAGGCAACTTTTGGGTATCCATCGTGACATAACCTCGTCATACAACCTGTTTTCCTGTTCAGCTTGTAGGATGTTAGGAGTCCACTTGTTAATGTCCACTTTTTAGTGTCTTTTTGTTTTTTACATACTGAGGCCCACATTTGTCACAGAGGAAATATGTTTTTGTGACAAACCTTGGATATCCATGTCTTACTGCATATGGTGTTTGTATTTGTGTGAGGGTCTGGGCATTCAGAGCTTCTATCTCATCCTTTTTACCAACAGATTCACTGTGTGACATCCTAATCGTGTTTGGGAGCTTCCCTCAGCAGGTCGGCCACATGAAGGGCCCTCTGCTCTCGACCCCCTGGCTCAGAATGAACTGAGATCTCTGGAGGCATTCCCAGGTTAAAATAAACAAGAACATGCCTTTGAAAAGCGGCCATTGACACTCCACTATATATATATCTTTCCTATGGGCCATCACTCTAATGGGTGTTCCCTCGGCAGCTCTATGAAAGCACTGTGCAGCATGTCATCTTCCGATGGCCATTAACCAGCATCCTTGATCATTTTAATAGTCCCTCCATACTGCATCTCTCCGACTCCGCAGTGATTGGACAAACACGGGTGTCCCTAGTGATATGAGAAGAATACATTGAGGAGCTACTGTGGTTTTCCATGGCCTCGCTGTGTATTGTTTACTGGGTCTGCTTGATTGCCCTCTGTCCAAATCAGAGGGTACAGGCAGGCAGGGCAGGGGTCTACAGGGACGCACTGTGTTGTGGACTGTCCCAACGTGCTAAGAATATTCACTCAACCCATGGCTCAGAGGGGCTACCCATCCATAGCTCAGTAAACACACACAAAAACACACACACACACACAGTAAGAGCCATACATTTGTGCAACGGGGACTATATGGCCATGCATAAATGGTGGGGTGGGCGTTTGAGAGTGTGTGTGTGTGTGGTAGGAAGCCATGTCTGTCTCCACGTCACAGATAATTACCCCCCTGTGTGACTTTGCTCCTCACAGTGGGAAAACACAGCAGACCCCCCTCATTGAGAGTAGCACTGCAGCTGCAACATAACAGCAACCATGTGCTATCTGAGATGAAACACTAGTTAGATACAGTTTGAATATATACAAACATCTTTTCCTCTAGTCTTGCCTGTTCTTTGTTTTCTTTTTAAAATATGTTCTCTCTCTCTGACCATATAGCTCGAGGTCATACAGCTCATTGCCAGTGTCAGCCACTTCCATAAAAGTGTAAAAAAAGAGCAGCTTTTCTCCGTTGTAATCTTCACCCGTCTCTGATTTCTATCTGTTAATCCCTTGTTTTAAACTCATAATTAAGCTAATTAGACACTTTATCTCAGTACAATTGGCCATAGAGTGAAAACATTCGAAGAGCAAGGTTACATCTCTGAGTTAGAATTTGATAAATGCTAAAGGCCAACGCAGTCATTCAAGCTTTAAATACTTTTGGTAGCTGGAATGTTTTTCGCTTAATCTGCTGTGCAGATATTTTCAGAGGCGTGTTTTTTTTAAAAACCTCGTGGAATTCATATTTCACAGTCGTGATTTCAGAGCAGGTCTGGTCCTCAAGGTCACCTTTGGTAACCTTGCAAACCAGGAGGGTAGCTTATCAAAGTAAAGCACAGTACGTCAAATTTGTCTTTTTTCTATCTTGCAAAATGATGCAGAGGTAGAATTAAAGCACGCTAGGATAATGTTGTCTTTTGGAACATTCTGATGTGTAGGGTTTTCTGTGACCAGAGAGGGATCAGAAATGGTTCCGTCTACCACACAGAGAGATTAGATTAGATATTCCTTTATTAGTCCCACAGTGGGGAAATGTCAGGATCACAGCAGCGGGTGCACATTAGAGCATTAAATACAACGGAGAGGCAGAGAGACATTCTTTTTTTAAAGGACCCATATTATGCCCATTTTTCCACAAGTTGATATGGTTCCTTGGGGTCTTAATGAAATGTTTGTAACATAAAACAAACAGCACCCTTTTTACCCTGTCAAAAACACCTCCCCACAGATTAACCTGTTTTGAGTGCCTGTTCCTTTAAATGCTAATGAGCCAGCTCCCCCCTCCCCCCTCCTCCACGAGATGCGCTCGCCTAGCTGCTGCCTGCCCAGCTAGCCATTACCTTTGTAGAAATATGGCTACTGCAGATGAAGATAGCGTCGTGCAACCATATCGTTTTGAACCAGAGTCAGACCCTGAACAAGAAGAGGCTCCCGAACAAGTTCGAGAAGTTAGGGCTCAACAGGACGTTTCTGAATGTCACTTCTACATTTTTTTTTGTTTGTACATTGGCTAAGGTCTCACAGTCTTGTTAGCGGGTTTGAGAGCATAGTGGTGGAGCTAGAGATTCGAGTACGTGAATAGTTTGTGCATGTATGAGTATGTTGCAAATACAGTGTGTTTATGTAAGTTACTGTTTGTGAAAGTGTTTGTGTAAATGCAAGTAACGGGAACGCCATAAAGATATAAATGCTACATGAGTAAAGTTCCATCTGCAAACTAAAGTGTTATCTGACAACAGTAAGTGACCAAGCAGGGGCGGGGGTAACGTTTTTACCTCCATTAATTAGCGTTTAAACCTTGTTTACTTATTAAATCGTTGTATTTGATGACTGATGACTTATTTGATGACTCATGTCTGTAAAATAAACACAACTTTCAAATAAACTTTACCTGCAAAGTTGTGGTGGGGGGCGGTCCAAGGCCATGTAGCCAGACTCCCTACATGGGCGTGCTTCAAAATCTACGTAGACGTTGGTGGTGATCCCATATAGAGGAACCACAACAAGCCGCGTGAGGTTTTTTTTCCAGCGTTTTTGTGTTGGGAGACATGCCAGATACCCAAATTAACGTATAGAAGCACTAAAAAAGTGGAATTTTCATAATATATCCCCTTTAACCCTTGTGTTGCCTTAGGGTCATTTTGACCCGAATCAATATTACACCCTCCCCCCGCCTTTGGGTCATTTTGACCCGATTCAATGTTTCACCCTCCTGTTACCTTTATATTTACTAACATATTTTACCCTTTGGGTTCAATTTGACGCCAGCAATTAAAACCTCCAGAAAATTATTCGAATTAATATTGTTTTCCAAGTTTAAGTATGAGGCACTTGTTAAGTTGTAATAGTTTATTTTGATAACATCTGCAGAGGTCTTATGTTTTAAATTAATACATATATAAAGATATTATAATAGACAATATTAAGGAGAATATTGTTATTAATGTATTATGAAGCATAGGGGTAATGTTTACTCTATGCAAATGTAAATGGCAAGAATTAATGTATATTGCATGAGAGTGACTGTATGTTAGTATTATAGATTGACGAAGCCGGTTGAAATCCGTGAAGTGACTCACAATAACAAGAGACTTTTATTGTGAAGGTGACTTTAACAAGACGGGATTCTTATTGTGAAAGCGTCGGAACCGGAAGTGACGTTTCGACCGGCGCAAGAGAGGATTATGAGACAGCGTGTTTTTAGAGAGATCGTTCTCTTTTCTCAGGTAAGCTGGACGCAGGAGGGTGTGCTCCCGTGAGCTCCCGGAGGAGCCGAGAGCAGGGACACGAGGAGAGCGCCTCGAATGATTGTTTTACACTTCCTGCCATTAAATGTTGATAACTTAATCCATGCGTGTCCGGAAGCCTGTTTTTCCACCATCTGCGAAGTGCCCTGTTTCGAGAATACCTTACACACTTTATGTTTGTTTGTTGACTACCGAAAGAACACTGACATTAAACATTGAATAGGGTCAAATTAATCCTAAGGCGGGGGGAGGGTGTAATATTGATTCGGGTCAAAATGACCCTAAGGCAACACAAGGGTTAAGTAAATGTTTGTGAAATTCATTCCTTGGTGACAGCCAATGCAAGTTACATAAGCGGCACTGAGTATTGGAGCGGCCAATGCCTCAACATGATCAAACAAAGTACCGTCCAGTGGGCATCACCGCTCACATTAGCAAGCTCCACTCTACGTGTGGAAGCCCGTTGACCCAGTGCAAGCGACATCGTAGCCCCACTAGCCCTCAAATGTCAGTCAAGCGCTGTGATATCCTCTTTTGAAAAATATGTTAAGGTTAGATACAATCTCGTTTTTTCTATATTTAAATCTTTTTTTTCGTGCAAAAAGGCCTCTCACCCATGATTCTGTCTTGTGGTCTTGAATTTGTGGAAGCTGAGTGAAATAATATTTGATTATCTCAGAAAGATGTTAGGGGAATTCAATCTTTGTGTTTGTTTGTGCGTGTAAAAGTTTTGACCCTGTCTCTGAGGGTTGCGGTGACTTGATGTTGTTTAGACTCATCTCCCTGCCCCCCCTGGAGACCCGTCTTAGTAGCAATCCCAGCATCCTGTTCACTGCTCCGTTGCATCCATATCGCACTAATGATCATGGGAGTGGACAGCTGCTTAATGCAGTCGTGTCATCAGAGCGCCTTTCTGATAGCAGCTCCATTGCACTTGACGGGACTCAAATGCATCTGGTGCACATGAGCCCCCCACATTTAGCAGATCGACTAATGCGGTTCTGGAACATCTCGGTAAAGGTGTATTAGATGTGTCCCATATCGCGGTTGCAGGACATGATTACAAGACGCATCATTTGTAGTGTGTGATTACAGACGGTGGTTCTTATAATTTTTCGCTGCTCATAACGCTATCGAATTTCAAAGTGTTGCTCTCAATTACATTACGAATGTGTGTCAGAAATGATTATTAGATTAGAGGGGACCTTTCTGTTTTACTTTCCAGAATCAGAAAAACGTGCTGCAGTTACTCCCCCCCCCCACACACACACCCCCATGCTTGACAGACTCACGGTTTGGTGACTGCTTGGCGACCCATCCTGCACTGGAGGGGTGCCCCCTCGGCCAGTACTGGTCACCTGACCGCAGTGTATGCAGTTATCCAATCATGCGCTCTCTCTCTCTCTCTCGCTCTCTCACACTCCGCTGGAGCGCTCCTGTCCGGTGCAGCTAAAATAACAGCAGAGCAGTTGGAATAATACAAGTTTCATAAGAGTGTGAGAGGAAAGGTACACCCGCTCAAGGTGAACATGTGGGATCTCAACATGTGGCTTGTTTTCTCCACTCGCATGTGTGTCTGTGTGTGTGTGTGTGTGTGTGTGTGTGTGTGTGTTTGCTTCTTAAACCTACCTGAAAGGACACTTCAAATCACAAAAAACACTTTTTTCCCATATACCTCCTTTGTCATCTAGTTATGCATTATGCATATAGCTTCAAACTATTCAAGATTCAAGATTCAAGATTCAAGATGTTTTATTTGTCACATACACACACAGGGTGTGCAGTGAAATGAAAGTGGCAATGCTCAGCAAAGTAAAGGGCAACAAGTACACTTTTACAAAAAAAAAACAACACAATATTTTAAGTGTGTGTGTGTGTGTGTGTGTGTGTGTGTGTGTGCCTAGAGGGGCAGTGTGTGTGTGTGGGGGGGTGTGAGGAGAGTTCAGTCATCAATCTGCTGAGGAAAAAGAAACTCCTCCGCCTCTCTCTCTCTGTTCTTGCAGCGTACGGACGGAGGCCTGCCTGACAGAGCAGCGCAAGCAGTCTGAGTCTGTTGTTGGGGTGGTGGAGATCTCCTGCCGGTTGGCTGCTGCTGGTCTCCTGGTGTACAAGTCCTGGTGGGTGTGGGAGTGGGAGTGTAGTGTGCGCCAGCGCAGAGCACTTCTCTGTCAGAGCTTCCTGTCCTGAGCGGACAGTTGCCAAACCAGGCTGTGATGTGCTTGTTCCTCTGCTGCTCCCAGCTCCAGAGTAGAAGGACTGAAGGATCCTCTGGAAACTTGCCTTTTCCCCTCCTGAGGTGGGTGGGCTGAGGCTTTGCCTTTCTCACCAGAGTGTCTGTGTTTGTTCTGTGTTGTGTGACCATGTGAGACTCGGTATTTCCTCCCGCCGCTCACCCTCCACAGTAGTCCCTCCAATCCAGTAGTGAGTAGAGTAGTGTTGTTGTCTGTGTTGTCCTAAAGTCTCCCATGTTGTCCCTTTTTCATGATTTGGTTGATGAGGCTATTCTGAAGGAAATTAGGCTCGCAGGCAGGCATTAAAAGCCGATGAATCAATAACACACCGATACAACAGGAGAGCCTTGCACACCTTTTTACAAACACCATCAGTTTTGAGATATAAACGGAGACAGACCTGGTACAGCTAACTGGAAACAGGGTCCCGTTAAACGATCGAGGGAGAACATCAGGGACACTGTTTCTGGAAAGATGTTTTACTGTAGAATTTCGTTTTCAATGTCATTTTTCTGTGGCCTGAGCACCACAGAAAAGTTCCATTCAGCTCTATTGTTTTGGGATAGTGGCAAAAATCACAAACCTTAAAACCTGAGCAAATAAAACCACAAATATCTGCATAGCTGCATATCCTAAGAGGTAAATGAGAAAATGTGAATGTTTTTTTTGTAATGTAATTGAACCCAGCCTTTAAATCGGTCAGAGACTAAAGGCTAGAGATGATGTGTACTTATGACCGCCACAACTCCTCACTCATCTCGGAGCCCTGTCCGTCTCTCGTTTTGGGTGCCTCTGCCTTTCCCTCGTTCCTTTCCTCTCTCTCTCCGTCTCTCCTCCTCCCATCCTCCCTTCTTGCAGTTCATATTTCAGTTTGCTCCCAGGAGCTCGTGGGTCTGTGCCAGACGGAAATTCGCTGAGGCTGCAGGAGCCCCCTTGGAGGCCACATGGAGGAGGGACAGGAGGGGAACAATCAGGCCCAGTCCTTCCTTGCTATCCCTCTCTCTCCATGTACTTTTTTCTCCCTTTCACCCCTTCTTATTTTCTCTTTCTCCCTTACTCTTGTTTCCCCCGGCTCTCTCCGTCTCCTCTGTATCCAGCCTGCCAGGCTACACAGGTCCTCAGGGTGACTTGCTCTTGGCCCTTAGCACAGAGCTCTCCCCTTTCCTCCTTCATCCACTGCCCCCCCCCCACCCCAACTCCTCCTCCTCCTCCTTTTTCTCCTGTCCTCCTCTCCCTCCACTCGCCTCCTTCCTTCGCCAGCACTCTCCCCGGGGGGAAGACGGTGAGGCCATCCAGTCCCGAGCTGTCCATCAGCGCCGGTGTTTACTTGCAGCGTGACAGGCCGACACATCTGGAGCGCATATTCACCAGTGTTCACACTTTTTTCTCCCGTTCACTCTCTGCTGCCCCTCTCGATGTCCTAACGCTGCCAGGAGGAACATTTTTTCCGCTCATTTTGGGGCCCTTTGTCGTCGTTATGTCGAGCCCACCTCTAACTTTTGTACACTCACTGGAAGCGCACACAACACACACACACACACACACAAGGATACGCACATGCAGAGATTTGTTTCAGTCCGTTTTCCCCTCATTCTTTCATCCCTTCAGTGGTTTTTCTGTTGCATGACAGAAATTGGAGTTAACCACCAGCCGGGGTGGGCTGAGCGGGTAGTCAGGGCAGTGATAGGGATGGGGGCAAAAGTCAGCCTTCTCTCATTCATTTCTCCCTCTCCCTCTATCGGTATCCCGATCTCTTTGCCTGTTCTCTCTTTTCAGCGAGTGCAAACTAATTACAGCAGCTCCTTCGCTGCTTTTTGGAAACCCATGACTACTGGTCTAATGAAGTGACACTCTTTCTTCATCAAGTGTCTCCCACCCCCATCTCCTACCCAGTCACCCACCCAGTCACCCACCCACCCTGTCTGTTTTCCCAACATTCCTGTGCTGCTGTGTGACTGTGATGGCTTGTCATCTCGCAGGAATGTCCTGCTCTCCCACCTCGTCCCCCCGATTTGGCGTGAAGCATTTGCTCCTGGTTTCCGACTCTGCACATGTACACACACACACACACTTGAAATGTTAGGTTTAAAGAAGAAAAAAAATGTTCATGCAGATGGTGTCCATTGGGCTGCATACCTACTACCCTTGGCGTGCGGCCACAACAAGCACAGCCATTCTCAGATAGTCCCCAGCTTGTTTTTCAACTTTAGAAAGTGTGCACTAAGTTATTTTATCTTATGTTGCCGGTGGTCAAAAAGAGCCATTTACTCTTTATTCTAAACCCGAGGAATTCTTTTGATTGCAGTAATGACCAAATACAGTCTACTGGGACGTTTTTTTAAAGGAAAAACACAGTTTCATATTTGTGATATAGAGTGAGTCCCCATAGACGCAGGTTGCACCGCATTATGCAAAATAAACTGTGATCACAATTATTAGCAAAATATAACAAATGATGACATAAAAAAAAAAATTGTATTCAACATCGTAAAAACATTTTCTAGACACATTTATTCTTCATATCCACATATATTCTTCATCCAAGAAATTTGAATAGATTCGGTTATATGAAGCACAGGTGACATCTAGACAAGTTTTAGCTTGGAGAGCGACACATAATGACTCGTTCTAGTCCAGGCATGTTCTATACACCCTCGTCTACGTACGGTGAGGACTTCTCAGAGGCCTCATGGCACACAGGAACATGCTACACACAAGGACCCGAGGGAAAACTTACAAAGAAAGGCAATAAGGGAGAATATTTCCAGTGCGTTTGCATTCATACGTGTGTGTGTGTGTGTGTGTGTGAGTGCAAGCGACATAGTCTACTGACTGGCATCATCCTCTGGAACAAGTCTGGCTCCTTCTAGATCTGGTGGACGTGTGTGTGCTTGTGTGGTATTATTTGCGTGCGTGTGTGAATGTGTAGGAGATATCACCGGGCGCTCATGTTTATTCAGCTCAACGCCTGGATGACCAGGACTTATCCGCCGTCCTGATTACCCGGCCTGGCCTGCCACCATTAATCCTTCAGAGACCTCAGGCCCCTTAAACAGCCCAATCTCTACACGCACAAGCAGAAACACACACACACACACACACACAGCCACAAATGCATGTTCGTCGTGTATATACCGTGTATATACTGTATATATATATGTAAATTTGTATGTGTATATATATATATGTATTTATCTAATATGTGTATGTATGTGTGTTTATTTGTGCATGTGATACGCCATTTGGGCCTCTAGGAACCTTCCAGGCATCTCTCTCGGCCCCAAGTCCCTTTAATTCCCAGTGAATTGTGTGTGTGTGTGTGTGTGTGTGAGAGAAGAAGACTCACATAATTATGTTTCATGTTGAGTAACAATTACTGTATTGTAGCTCTTTTCCCATAACAACCATATTTTTCTTCTTCTTTTTTGGTGAGGGGCCTGTTGGAGCAAACCGAGTGTGCGAGCATATTGTGCGTGAGTGTGTGTGAGTGTGTGTTCATGTGTATTCAGGACACCAGGGTTCTTTTCAGCAATAGTCACAGGGCCAAGACAAAATATTGACCATGGCTGTGTTCCCTATTCTGGTTTTGCCCATAATAAATGATGCAGATTGGAAAAGTAGAAACACATTTGGGCTGATAAGTAGCCTTTGGAGCTGGCTCGCTATGCCATTGAGGAGGGGGGGGGGGGGGGGCTCTCTTTTCTCACTTCGCCTCAATTTTAAAGTATTGCAGAGACTCAAGGGCAGAGATGCTTTGTGTGTGTGTGTGTGTGTGTGTGAGAGAGGTTTTAACTGGGGTCTGTGTACGTTTAGAGCGAGCTGGTGGTGAGGGTGTTTGGACTCTGAAGGAATGACGACAGCGTGTGATGCCAAGACCCATTTGAATATATACACAGTAGGGAACCCTCTCATTATAAACAGGAGCTCATTCTCGTGGGTGTGCATGTGTGCACATAAAAACACGCTCAGGGGATGGTGACAACACACTGGAACTCGTACAACTGGAATAAGAACATTGTTAAGTTCATATCTGGAGGCTAAGGATAACAAAAGATAACAAAGCTAAAGTTGAAAACTGTGTCTGTGTGTTGGGAGGATATCTGTTTAAATGTGCCCCCCCCCCCGACACACACACTGCCATTTTAAATGGTCTCCATGAGATGAAACGCCTGTTGACTCACACAGTTGTCCTTTTCGCTCATTGTTTGTCTCCCTCTACCTTTCCACCTCATTCCCGTCTCTTTATCTCTTTGATTTATATTGGGTGGGACCACTTGACCACCTGAGCAGAAACACACACACACACACACACACACACACACACACACACACACACACACACACACACACACACTGAATCGTCTCCTCTGACTCCTTCCCATTCTCTGACATCGCTCCGTCTCTCCCTCCTGTCCCTGTCTTCTCCTTTTTTTTTCCCATAACAAATAATGGCGTAGAATTCCCCTCGCTTCTCTCCTGGGGAATTTTCATTACCGCCCCGTCCCCCTGCCCAGAAGGACTCCCCGCCTTGAACTGTTCAACAGCTGCGGTGTGGACACTCTCTTCCAAAACAGGCCCACTGTTCACAAACAGCCGCCGGCCCGAGGGTGGGGGACTCTGTGTCAACCTCCTCGGTTCCAGAGACAGAGCTTCTCTTGCATGTAGCCCACCTCGGGGCCCACTCACCTGGGGAGAGAGAGGCCTCACCTCGTCTTGCATTAGATTAAGAACAGCTTTCAGTGGGCTTGGGCTTGTGTGCAGGTCTCAATCCCAACTTGTCAAACATTTGGTCAGTGCTCCGTCATTTAGCGTCGACACGAGACACATTGGGCTTTCAACAAACTACGATTTAAATACATCTGTATCATTATTAGACATCAGAGTCACTCATGTCGTATAAAGAGCATGAAGAACATATTCAAGGCAGGATGGATGTGTCATACAAACACGCCTTGCGCCTAGGAGACTGCTGATCACGTCCCCAGTGAAACCAAGTCATTGTGGATTTATTTTACCTTTGTGTTGTTACTTAACTTACATACTTTACGCCGAACCAAGTACCCTTGTTGCCTTAATCTAACCAAATTCTCTTGTACTTAAAAACTGAATAAACATACGTTGGAAGATTATTTTGAAAAGAGACTGTATGCATGTAACAATCCCAAAATGACACAACCGAGGAGACAGCTGATGCCAGAGGGTTCCTGGAGCGCCACAGTTTGAAGCTCAGGGCCACCGACCAAACTGCTGTAGATGAGTTGCGAGTGAGAACGTTTTAATCTCAGTGACTACAACATGGGTCTTACTTTACATCGTTGCCAGCTATCCTTTCTGTTGATTATGAGTAACCATTCCATAAACCACTCCCCCAAACAGTGGTTGTCCAATCATAACTTTGCAGTAAAGTCAGATAACAACTCAAGGAGCTTATGTTAGTTAACTTGTGTGAGGGTGGTTCAGCAATAGTAACTAAGGGGGGCGGGGCTTAGCAAAGGGTCAGTTTCTGAGATCTGGGAACATGGAAACGTCGATGAGATGAAGTCCAATGGGGCAAAAACATAATGACAGCTATTAGAAGACTCACAATTAATGGACGGACAGACAGACAGATAGATAGATAGGAAGTCTGTGCACTTCGCAGGAGAAAGACAAAGTGCTGCAAGCAAAGGCGATTAGTCATCACATGCTGTGATGCCCAACAGTCAAATGCAAAGCAGCTTAAATTAAAACATACTTCATTTCAATAGATGAAACAAATCTACATGGGAGATGAGTAGCCGTGTATCCAGGCCAAGTGACATATATTTCTGTCGGATCAGCAGAATGTGATTTGTTGGCTGAAACTCAACACATTGTGTGTGTGTGTGTGAGTGTGTATCCTATCCTATCCTATCGTAAGTCTTCTTTGGAAGATGTTAGGAACATTTGGCAGCAATGACGATGGAAGTCCCCAGCACTTGTCCACAGGCCTGTGTGTGTGTATTTGCATGTGTATGAGTGTGTCTGTGCATGTAGGAAACGGCCCATTTGAATGTACCAGAGCTGGGACGGGATCAGTGTGTGGGAGGTATTTTGTTCATACACCAAATATGAGATTATTAAGAAGCAGACGATGTCTGACCACAGGAACACAGCCTGTTCCCATCTTACAAGAGTGACACAGTTCATGTGTGTCCTTAAAGGGACAGTTCACGGCAAAATGAAAATGTAGCTTTAAGCGTTACTTCTCGTCTCACCACCACGTCAGTTAAAACTCACTGAAGCGTTATGTTACCTCCCATTCTTTAATCTTCAACTTTCTTCCAACATTACTAAAGGTACTTTTGTACCGTTCAAAAGTATTCAACATAACACAAAGAACAACACAAGTCAACAGGGGAAAATAAAGAAAATCACAAATACTGGATTGCATAATATGTTGTGACAGGGTGCTCCCCTTATCTAAGAGGGTTTTAGAAGATACAGTATATTGGTTTTCATCCAAATGTAGTGGGAATATGTAAGCACATTTTCAGAACGTATACAAGGAAAATGTTACCTAATGCACACTATTTACATCCTCTACTGTTGTAATAAGAATATTAGGAGTTGAGATAAAGAGCTGTGCAAATGTGCATATTCAATCATTAGGCGCTAGTGTGTAGGAGCATGAGGCATATAAAAAAAGTAGTGTGGCTTGGTGGACGTTTGGAAGTAAATAATTCAACCTTTTTCTTCAAGATGTCATCATATAAGTGTTTTCCACTTTTAGACATACTATAATCCTGCTACTCTGAGATCAATTATTGTTTGCGAGAATAAGGTTGGTTGAAGTGTCATAGGAGGCCCAGCGATGTCGTGAAATGGTTCCCTTGGTTGGGAGACACCTGGCCTGAGTGGAGGAGCTCACAACACTAGAAGGCCACTGCTCCTGACCTCTGCCCCCTCTTCTCCCTCTCTCTCTCCCTCTGTACTCTTCTCTCCACTGTTTGGCCACTGTCCCCCTCTAGCCCACACCCTGTCTGTCCACATTCCATTCGCCAGGATACCTCTCCATCCTGTCTCAGAGGAGTGTGTGTCCATCTGTGTGTGTATGTGTGTTGAAGGAGGAGGCCTACAGGTCTTGCCTCTGGTCACTTTATTAAAGTGTGTTTTAATTTACTCCTGTGCTCCTCTGAGCCCCTGCGTCCCGACACTCACAAACACACACACACACACACACACACACACACACACACGCACACACACACACACACACACACAGAAGCCCCTCCTGAGACATGGCTTATTAACTCCACTCCTGTCTGTCTTATAGGGGGGCGGGGGGAGGGGGGGGGCAATACTTTCATACCACATTCCTGAGTATGTTTTGGTCACGTTGATGTAAGAAATAATTTTTATGCAGTCACGTAGACGAAAGATGAACACACAACTTCCTGTAAACATGCCACATAAACCATAAACATACTGACATAGTTATATGGCCCTCCACGGAGTCTTTGTTGGGTCAGACCCTGAACTCAGCCAAAGAGCAGCAGGGCTGCTTTTGTTTTCCGAACAATTACCATGGTGATAATTGGCTAAATACACCTTAGCAATAATCACTATGTTTGGCAATGCCATTACTGCAAAATCAGAATTACGTGGCTTCAGAGGGCTAACAAAGAGCGTACAGCCTCGAAGGATTCCAAGAAAACCATCAAAAACAGAATTTTCTTTCTCATAATTGACAAAGTTTCACCACCTTCATATATCTCTACACTACTTTATATCGCTATCTCCCATATCTTCCATAATGCATGTGTCTCACAGGGCCCTGTATATCTCTCCTCTGTCTCAGTATTAAATATGGAGGGAGCTGGCGTCCGTCTCAAAGGGAGGGAGAGGAGTCATGTTGGGCTATCCTAAGGTCCTGGTGTGTGATGCTGGGGCCTCGGGCCCTCAACCTCGTCTCACAGCAGAGGCTTCAGGGCACAGCCAGAGGGGATTTTCTGTGTGCATTTGCAGCTGTGTGCTTGTGTGTGTGTGTGTGTGACACTGAGTTTCTACCGGGGACTCTCGCAGGCCTAAGCAGCATCAAATAGGCTGCGTGCGGCGCATGGTTTCATCTGTATATATTTGTGTATGCACGTGAGTGTGTGTCACCATGGCGATGTGTGTGTCCTTCGCTGAATGGAGAGTGACTGAACTGGCCTGCTTTACATGTGTCACTTGTGAAAAATGTATTAAGAGGGCCAGCTGGGGTAAAAAAGGTCCGGGGGAGTGAGATGGAGGGGGGGGGGGGAGTCAGGGAGTATGGGGCACAGCTGTAGGGGATTAATGCCCAGAGTGGAAGAGCTGGAGCCCAGGAATGTTCCCCAGCACCCCCTCAAGAGGGAGGCGAAGAGGGAGGGAGCGCACGGAAAGACGAGGGCACCGGCCTCAGATGTGTCCTGTACTGCTCGATCTTTCGCTATGTTTATGAACACAGGAAGCGCCCGTCTGGGTAATTGCACGGCTACGGTCAAGAGCGAGGAGAGCGACGTCTATCAGGCGTCCCGCGGCCGTCGCTGAGATGTCGATACATGTTTTCCTCTCATGATCGCTTCGCTGTGTTCACCACACCCTGAACGGTGGCCTAAAGCTACGAGGACCGTATTAAACGATGAACATGAATTAGATGTAACGGGCTACGTCTTCGAGCTAGAAAGTCTCTGTGGGGCCTTTGGTTCGCTCAGCCTGTTTGACTTTTCACTCTTGGAGGAGTTTGCTGGGTGGCGTTGCGGTCGATTATTTTCCCCTCCAAAGCGATGCCCTCCACCACCTCTAATTCACAGCGGTCCCCTCTTTGTTTCTCGGCGGACTCCTGTCACTCCATCCAAACTCCCGGTGTTGACAGTCGTTTAGAGCCAACCCACTCATTTCCCTGTGACGTGTCCAGCGGGGCTGCACTGATCCCCACCGACGACTCTGAGGAGGTGACCACAGCAATGGGATGGAGCGCCTGTCGTCGTGTCGGCAAACCTGTCCATCCATCCTCCTGCCTGCTCACCCGTGTCTCTCGCTCTCCCATTCGGAAACCACTCTACCTGGTTCGGACAATTACCTCACGTCCACTCGTCTCCCCGTTGCTGCCTTAACTCCTCTTCCAGCCACTTAAGTTGTGATGGGCTAAAAGGGATGCTTCAGCCACCGCACGGCCCCGGCACTGTTATTAGATGCTCTGATTTTTGTTGACAGCCCATAAAAAAAGCTGTACCCTCTCATTGTGCGTCTGTGTGTGGAAAAGCTTGCAAAAAACCATCGTCCGCCTCAGTGGAATTTACCACAACCGCTGGGAGTCCGTCCATTAATGTCTTTGCATGTGTTTAAGCCCTTTGTCCTTTCTAAAAACTGCTTCCTGTTGAAATTGAAGGAGAAGGGGAAGCCTCTTAAAGCCACCAGCCCGCCCTAAATCGTGTACCTCCAGCAAGTACAAGCTCAAACACTCTTCCCAGTCTGCAGCAGCAGGGTGGGGTGAGACGGCAGGCCAGCCAGCCAGGAAGGTACATGGCCTAACAGGGATACAGGTCTCAACACATCACTTCTCAGTTAAACTCACACTAACTCACTCCAACACTCAATCCCCTCTGCCTCCCAAGACCTGGTGCACTTCAGGTTCAGAGCACACGTTTAAATTTCCACACATACGTCAAATAAAACATTTGTTTTGCAATGTACACACACACATGAACAAAAAGTTATGCTTCCTCTCACTGTCATGAGCCATGTGAAGGACTTCAAACACCAGGTGATATCATACCAGGCTGGGAACAAACAGCGCCGTTTCCTTAATCTTCACATGACTTCTTAGCACTTAGCCGATGCTTAATTGCCAGGGAAAGTTTTAACATCTGCTTTTATTCAATAGCCTTTATTGGCATGAGTCAGCCTCTATGCTACTGCCAGCCGCTTTCTTCACCCAGCATCGTGTATTAAAAAACAAAACAGAAAAGGAAAAACAGAATTCAACCCAAATCCCTACACACAGAATGACTGATAAATAATTAAGCCAGGCTTTCATGGGTACTTATAATTCAGGGTTTTATAATTCCAAAGCCATGAAGAAAATCAGAGGGTAACAAGGGGAGTAAAAGGCAATGCTTGTATATTTATTGGTCGAATCATTAAGGACAAATGGTTTGCATGGTTGCTCCTGCAGGGGCAATGCGTTGTCTTCTCATATAACCTATTTCTACTTGAGTCGATAACCATTTTATAATACTTTTTCAGGGCATTTTACCTTTATTACTGTAAATAGTCATAAATAAATAAAAATACAGTATACAGATGGCAGTAAATAAAGGCCGGGAATGGCATGCATTCAAGGTCTAGGAATCAGGGAAAAGGAGATTATTTTTGTCTACTCCATACTTTGATACTGCTGCTGAAAACATTTTTTTTAAAATCAAAGACCAAGATAACAATCCTTTTCTCGTTTCATAATTTACATAAATTGATAAAGTGTCCTCCATTATTTTACATAATCCAGCGCCACTATATATAATTTCCCAAAACGCCTGAGTTTCAAACTGTGCAGAGGGTTGTAGCCTGCGTGGCTTGATAAACTGTTATAGCAATTGTGTGAATGAGGATCAGTAATTATTGTTCCCTGTGAAGCTTAGGTTTGAAATTGGTCAGATTCTTTTCTTTAGACAGTTGAGAGGTCTCTGTGGACACTTTTTAAACCACTGATCGGACATCTCCTCTGACTCACTAAACCATACCAACCTGTGGTTATTGTTATTTAGAGTGATGGTTTTCTTTTGTTTACTTGTGTGTGTTTGTGTGATGTGAGTGTGTTTTTTAGTGAATCTGTTGCAGTAGTGGGCAGAGCAGAGCCAGGATGTCACCATGACCTGGACACTATGTGGGATCATGACCGAAGAAGGGAGGGAACATGGGAGACATAAAAACTGATTAAATCAGAGAGGTGGGAGGGGGAGGGGCTGGAGGGGGGGGGGGTGCTTTGAGTGACAGGTGGCTGCTGTCCCAGGTCACTGTCCGCTGTTGAGATTCAGGTGTAGCAACGGTAAGCAATGTGGGGCTTAGTGAAGTTCTGTTAAAGTAAGAATACAAATGCAAACATAAATAGCCTCTGTTAAAGTGGAAATTCACAGTTATCAAGTGCAAAGTTATCTTAAAGATAATCTACATTCCGCCATTATTACATTAACTTACATTCAAATCCATTATGCCTGGATATACCTCTGGATATATCTTATACATCTGGCAAGCCTGTGATCTGACATCGAGCCAAGGAATTTGAACATTGAATACAAAATATGGAGAATTGATAAAAAGGGAAATGATCTAAAAGAGAAACAAAGAGTAAAAGTAGAGAGAGAGAAGAAGGTTTAAATAAAAAGAAAAATAGGGTAAAACTGAGAAAGGAAAAAAGAAAAAAATCAGCCTGAAGGGCTGGGTGGAGTGTTTTTAGGTGTCTGTCTGTAACAGCATGGGTATCTCCCCTGACACCTCCACAACTTATCATCCCCGCATTCCTGCACAGGGACACTCCCCTGCCCACTGACACTAAACTCTATGTGTGTGTGTGCTGTTTTAAGTGAAAGGGCACGTTGGCCTCCCTCTCCCAGGACATCTGGCTGCAGAAAGAGGGTTTGTGTAAGACATGTTTATGTATGTTTGTGTGTGTGTGTGTGTGTGTCTGTGTGTGTGTGTGTGTGAGAGAGAGAGACAGAGAGCAAAGTGAAAGAGAGGCACAAGAGAAAAGCAACTAAGTAGGAAAGAAGTGTTTTTGTGACAACAGAGTTTCCATTCACCACCTTAGCAGGGCCTTACGTTGTGGCACAGAGTACAGAAAACCTCTCAGGGATTTCCTGCCATTCAAAAGCGCCCCTGAATCCCCTCTCCACTCCAACCTCACATTCTGTCCACCTCCTTGAAGCTCTTGAAGTGAGGGGCGTGGCTGCAGACAGCCCCTCGTTAATTCATTAAGGCATCCAGTATGTGTGTGTGTGTGTGTGTGTGTGTGTGTGTGTGTGTGTGTGTGTGTCAGGCAAGAGGAAGCTCTCTGTGAACTTTACTGATTACAGCAGAAGTCATGTGTGTTGGTACAGCAGCTTAGAAGACAATGCAGTGTTGTGCAGCGACAGAAGTGGGACCTTTAACTCTGAACGGCTTTTTGGTCACAAGTGGAGTTTCAAGTCTGGTTATCACAACTGTCAATCTAAAATTAACAACCCTTTTGGTTACTTTCATGTTATACCTACTGACCAAATAGAACATTGTCGATTAAGTATTTCCTCAGACATACTTCTATGTTGGGAGCTAGAGAGCTGAAGGGCCTCTAGCCCACTTGAAAATGCAAAATACTCTCATTCAATTATTTTGCATCACAACTAATCATACCGACAACGGTGCAAACAAAAGGTTTCCAATCCAAATATAATTCCCTTAAAATCATCTATCCCAATCTTTACTTTAACGTAATCCATATACTATAATGCCTTTCAGATTACCTCCCCAAAATAGTCAGGATTGACAAAGGGGACTATCTAGGATGATTTACGTGGATGAAAATATAGGTATAAAACTTGAAAGGGGATATTATTCTGAGGTCTTTGTGACCCAGACAGCTCCACTGTTGTACCTCCTCTCGTAGAAACAGCCTCCTCGTTGCACTTGAGTGTGGACTGCTGTGTTTCTTTGAGTCACTGGCTGGCGGCAGTCAACATGTGGCTCGTACAGTCACCAGAGCCGCAGGGCACAAACGCTCTGATGGAACCGCTGTTGGCACAGCAGAGGGCCAGGGGAGCGGGTGGCTCTGCAAAGTTATCTCTTTGAAAGGAAAGCGTGTGTGTGTGTGAGTGTGTGTGTGCGTGAGGTTCTAGCTACAGGGAGTGTGTGTTGTTTTACGAGGGCTCCTTTCTCATCCCAGCCGCCTATAGCTTTCCTTTTAGACTGTGATTAATAGGAGCTGGAGAACGCCATCACAGAAATGCAACTTGGCTCAGCTATTAAATGTTTGCTGCGCTCTGCACGAGGGAGAGCAAAACCTCTTCTAATGTGATCAGTTTGTGTAAAAACACCGCACAGTGTTTGACTTCCATGAATATATTAGAAGTTTGTTCTGGGTACAAGAGCTCCACAGGAATGCAGATTTACATGAGAATGTTAACATGTCGTCTTGTGTCTCGAGGTTGAGAGCTGCTGGCACTTGGACTACATTCTGGACATTGTCTTTTCTTACTCAAGCCCGCCTGACATGTCGGTCCCATGGTCTATCCTGTGTCTCTGTGCATTAATTTATTTGCAAATGTGAATATGTTTGTGGATATGAGTGTAAGTGTGTGTGTGTGTGTGTGCCAAGCCCCTGTGCCCTCCCCTGTCTCCATGCCTGGATGCTAACCGCTAGTGAAGGCTAGCCAATTATCCCCAATCAAGCTACCCTCTCTGGAACTGGCGCGAGAGGAAGCTCCCACTAGAGCTTATACTAGTCATTATGGGGCACATCCTGACATTAACTTTCTTTGTTTTCCTCCTTGACTACATCTCTCCTTTTTTTCTATCTTTCTTTCTCTTTCTTGTTTTCTTTCTTCTCTCATCCCCTCCTGCTTTGTCCCTCACTTCCTCCAGCCCCGAAACTGAAGGCCTGATGCGGCCACGGCTGAAGCGAAGCAGCAATCAAACACACAAACTGAAAGCACATGGGTGCTAATTCATGCACTCCTAATAATGCATTAAGGACATTTGAGGGTTGATGATGGAGGGAAGGAGTGTAGGCCATGCGTGACGTAAGTCTAAGGCAAGAGAAGAATGTGTGTTTTTAGTGTTTCAATTGGAGATGCAGAATTCCTGTTATTGCTTGAGAGAATCTGAATGTGTGTGTATGTGAATGTGTGTGTATGCGTGTGTACGTACAGGAAATAGGCCAGGGAGGCAGTGCATTCTGGGAAATGTCACCCCCACACACATTCTCCTCCCTTCGAGAGACTAAGAGACAGATTGGACTGAAATCAACTCAGGTAATTCCCCCGCATGGAGTCACAGATTACCTCTTTCCTTCTCCCCGTTCATATATTTTCTTATACACTTTCAGGTCCTTTAAACCTTCTCAAACCTTTGCTCCGGGACCTGATTTGTAGTCCTCAGTGCTGTTCAGTGAGGGACCTCCACATGTTTGATGTGAACTGTAGGGTGACATTGCCTCGTCTGTGCACAGCCAGATCAGCAGAGAGAGAGAGAGAGAGAGATGGGTGTGGTGCCTCTAGGTGATCCACTTCATTCTGCTCCTGTCTTGTCGTGACAGGACCGGCATTAAGTGGAAGGAGTCAGTGACGGAGCAGTGACAGACCCAACCCTCCACCCTCCTCTGGGTGTATGTGTGTGTGTGTGTGTGTGTGCAAGCCAGCATACAAGTCTCCATGTGCATTTGTCTGTCCCTCATCGTGGACCTGTCAACTGAGACGCACGTGAATGGCACTTTTTGCCAGCGCTCATCAAGTGGCGGCCATGTTGAGTTAATGACAGTTCTATCTACCATAGCAGTAACATCAACTTTCATTTAATTTCCATATATAGTACTCGTGTGTCAAAAAGCAGGAGGCCGTGTGCAAAGCTACGCACTTGAGATCCGCTTATCAATCATCACATCATTTCTGAAATTCTCCCCACGTGTAAATGTCATGGAGGGTTACATTTCACACGTGAGATCAATGAAAAGGTGAGAGCCATCGAAGCAGATGAGAGCTGAAGAAAACACCTCCGCTTCTATGCGTGCTGTTCAATAAGCAGCCTCTTTCCTCTCAGTGATTGTATATGTGTATTTGTAGTTGGTATGCAGCATGTCTGAAGATAGACTTTTCCTTCTTTGCTCCCTCCTCTTGTTGGTGTATAAGTTGAACATCAGCTCTCTTCATCGTGGAAACGCACATCTCAAATTAGGGAGCACCACAACACCCCCCACCCCCTTCTGCCTCGCCTATCACCGTCCTTTCCCCTCCTTTGCTCCTGTGAAGACACAGAGGCCCCCGGGGCCCTGAAATGTCTCCACACGCTGGAAATTGAATCAAACGGCATCAATCAGGACACTCTTTTTTTCTCCCCTCCCCCCCTCTTTCACTCCTTACTCTCCCTTATCTTTTTTTTGGGTCTATGTTTGGTGTCTCCTAGCAGTCAGCTAGGGTGGAGGATAAACAGCACCACTAGGAAGCACGATTGCATATGAACTGAAACAGAAAGCAGAACCATAAAGGATATTTGTTGAGCCTGCCGATGCTTTGAATTAGTGTTCCTTCGTGTAATTCACGTTGCAGACGGCACACACACACACACACACGGTGATATTATTATCCACCTCTTCTGAGGCTCTGTGCTGTAAAATGAGTTTGCCCCAACTCCATTAAAACCCGCGCCAGCCGCTCCCCTGGCGCTGCTGCCCTATTTGCATGTGCTAGTGAGCCACTCCACGGAACAAAGGATCTCCTCTCTTCCTCCTCTCCTCCTTCTCTCCGTCCCACTGGAATGCGTGATAAGTGGGCAGATGACATTCACGCAGAAAGACTGCAATAAAGTGACTCTCCATCCCTTCCTTTCCCCTTTTCTCTCCCTCTATCACCCCCTCCTCTCTGCGCCACCCCATCAGAGGCGGGAAGGGGATATTGCAAATGACACGGGCAAATCAGCAGTAAATGGGCTCTAATTTGATTGACATCTGGGCTGCTGTCACCGAGGCGGGCGAGGACGGGGCCCCAGCCAGCAGACAGCGAGCGGCGTTCACCCAGTGCACAAAAAGCCAGCTTTCAACTAAATCACTTCTTGTCCGGTGGGCCCTGCCACCTCGCTCCTCGCTCCCTTTTCTTCGCTTCTCCTGTATCTCCCTCCCCTCCTCCCGCCACCCACCACCAGATTCTAATTGCGTGTGTCCTTCCTCTCAGTGCAATTTTCCCATTACCGCCACAAGAGCAGCCGCACGGCTCATCTGAAGCGAGGTTGTCTCCGAAATATGTACCTCCAAGTTAACCCTTCGCGAGCATGACAGCCTCCTGCAGGCGCCGGCTGCATGGTGGAGGGGACAGTGTGCGATTGCGTGTTCATGGTTTAGGCTTTAATGACATAAATGACAGACGAGTTCTGTAACTGTTGGTTTGTTTTGTTCTCAAAATGAGTCGGTTAAAATAAAAGTCTACCTTCTCTGTTTTCTTTCTTCCATGTGCCACTGCCGCTGTCTCTCCTTTACAAAGGTACGTTTCTTTTATCTGTTTTTGTTCTCTCAACAGACGCGGCCTCACCGCTGTTAGCTGTCATGCGACATTCAGCATGGCTCAAAGGTGCATGTTGACTTACACACAACAATCTCCAATCACAATCAAAGCACGTTTAATTCAGACCCTCATGTCACTGTCTCTCTAATTCCTCACTTCTCTTTCTATTAGCCCCCCCCCCCCCTACTTCTTTATTTATTTCTGTGATGTTGAATTGTGCCACCAGCAATGCCCAGGGCAAACAGCACAGGCAGCCATGCATTCTATGGAATTCTCGGGTGCTGAAATGACAAATGCCGTGTCATTTCACACAATTTACAACGGTGTTTTGTGTGTGTACAAGCACAGGCATGTGAATATGTGTGTGTGCACGGGGTTGTGTATTAGATACATGTCATTGTGTAAGTATGATAAAATATCTTAAATTAAATTTGGCTGGCACAAATGTCAACTTGGACTCAGGGATGATCTGATTAGATTATCAAAGGGCAAAGTCACTGTGACCTCACAAAACATGTACATGGCCTCAATGCATTCATCATCATATTACACAAATGTCTAATAGGATGTAATGATAAAGGAACGGAAATTGATGTAAACTGCAACTTGACTTATTAGCGAAGGTGTACAACCCGGCGCAGTAATTCTAGCCGCCCCCCTCATCTGTGCATCACTTGCCAGATGGAAGGGAACAGAACGTGCACAGCTTCCCACACTGTCAGATATTGGAGGGCTGGAGACATTTTAGTACCGCTTTGAACACACACTTTTTTTTTCTCAGAGCCATTGTGACAGGTTTCTAGCCTTCACCAGTAGGTTCCCCTCTAAGCACCAAAGAATGAGCAGCCAGAGTGATGTTCCAGAATAACTTTTATTGTCTTAGGCCCGCAGACTGTGTCTCTGCTCTCCACGCTCCTGATCTTCCGTCTGTCCAGCTCCTTTATGGAGACAGACTCAGATACACAAACACAGATCGTCATCAGCTGGACTGATTACCAATCAGTCCAGCTGATGACAATCAGACACCGTTCCCTGAACCACACCCCCGCTCCACCCACTCTGCAGCCGAGCCTAAACACCCCCCGCTGCCACATACCTCCACCGCCCGACTTAGGCCGGGGCAACATCCGGCCAACCTACTCCCCCTCCCCCCCATGAGAGCGGGAGAGGAAGTCGGCCACGACCATCTGCGTCCCCGGCCTATGGATCACCTTGAAATTAAAAGGCTGGAAAGCCAGATACCACCGAGTGATTCGGGCGTTGGTATCTTTCATGCGGTGGAGCCATTGGAGCGGGGCGTGGTCCGACCAGAGGGTGAATGAGCGTCCCAGGAGGTAGTAGCGCAGGGAGTCGACCGCCCACCGGATGGCCAGGCACTCCTTCTCCACCGTGCTGTACCTGCCCTCCCTCTCCGACAGCTTGCGGCTGATGTACAGCACGGGGCGGTCAACCCCCTCTACCTGCTGGGACAAAACAGCCCCCAGCCCTCTGTTCGATGCATCAGTCACCAGAGTAAAAGGGAGAGATAAGTTAGGTGTGTGAAGGAGTGGCTCCCCACAGAGAGCTTGCTTTACCTCCTCAAACACCAACTGGCACCGCTCCGTCCACTGGACCGGATCTGAGGCACCTTTCCGGGTCAGGTCAGTCATGGGGCTGGTCAGCTCTGCAAAGTTCGGGATGAACAGCCCCAAAATCTGCCTCCTCTTTTTTAGTCTTGGGCCGGGGGCAGGCTGCGATGGTGGCGGTCTTGTCCACCTGAGGGCGCACCTGCCCGGCGCCCAAGTGTTACCCCAGATACCGTACCTCCCTCCGTCCAACTGCACACTTCCCTGGGTTGGCCGTAAGCCCCGCCTGCCTCAGGGACTCCAGCACCGCGCCCACCCGCTGCACATGCTCCGCCCAGGTGGTGCTGTGTATGATCACATCATCCAAGTAGGCGGCAGCATAAGCAGCGTGCGGACGCAGCACCTGGTCCATGAGGCGTTGTAAGGTGGCCGGGGCCCCGAACAACCCAAAGGGAAGCGTGGTGAATTGGTATAACCCAAACAGAGTGAAGAAGACCGTTTTTTCCTTACACTCTGGCGACAGAGGAATCTGCCAGTAGCCCTTGGTTAAATCCAGTGTCGTAAAGAAATGCGCAGTGCCCAGTCGGTCCAGGAGCTCGTCGACCCGGGGCATTGGGTAAGCATCGAACCGTAACACATCGTTCACCCTGCGATAGTCCATGCAGAACCGTATAGACCCATCCTTCTTGACCACAAGAACAATGGGGCTACACCAGGCACTGTGGGACTCTTCTATTACCCCCATCTCCAGCATTGCAGCCAATTCCCGCTGAACCACCTTTCTCTTGTGTTCAGGTAACCTGTAGGGTCGTGACCACACTGTCACGCCCGGAGGAGTCTCAATCTGGTGCTCTATGAGGTTTGTGCGTCCTGGAAGGAGAGAGAACACATCAGCAAACTGCTTTTGCAACCGGGCAATGTCTGTTTTCTGGGTCCCGGAGAGACGGTCTTCACAATGGAGCGAGGCCGGATTGGTGGATTTTGGGACCTCAGGCCCCAGCTCCTCTCTCAGATACCGAGGACACCAGAGAAACAGACTCCGCCTCCCTCCATGCTTTTAGGAGGTTGAGGTGGCAAATCTGTGTAGCTCCGCCCCTATCAGAAAGCACCACCTCATAGTCGACATCCCCCACTCGCCGTGTGACCACAAAGGGCCCTTGCCACTTGGCGAGGAGTTTAGAGCTGGAAGAAGGAAGCAATACAAGTACCTTCTCTCCCGGTGTGAATTGTCTCAGCCTGGCACCTCTGTTGTACAGCCGCTGCTGACGCTCCTGGGCCTGGAGCAAATTCTCACGTGACAGCTGACCCAGTGTGTGGAGCTTTGCTCGCAGGTCCAGGACGTGTTGGATCTCGTTTTTACTGGTGCTCGGCCCCTCCTCCCAATTTTCTTTAATGAGGTTGAGCACCCCCCGCGGAGTCCTGCCGAACAACAGTTCAAAGGGAGAAAATCCCGTGGAGGCCTGGGGAACCTCCCGTACTGCAAACAACAGAGAGTCAAGCCATTTATCCCAATTACGTTCATCGTCATTAATAAATTTACGGATCATGGACTTCAAAGTCTTATTCAGACGCTCCACCAGACCGTCAGTCTGTGGGTGGTACACACTGGTCCGAATAGACTTGATGCCCAGTAACCCGTAAAGTTGTCTTAGTGTTCTTGACATGAACTGGGTGCCCTGGTCAGTCAGAATCTCTTTCGGGATTCCGACTCGGGAGATGACCTGAAACAGTGCCTGCGCGACACTCTTTGCAGAAATATTGCGCAAGGGCACCGCCTCCGGGTATCGTGTTGCGTAATCCACGAGGACCAACACAAAGCGATATCTGCGTGCACTCTGGTGAAATGGCCCGATGAGGTCCATAGCAATTCGCTCAAATGGAACCTCCATTAATGGCAGAGGACGCAAAGGTGCCCTCGGAATGGCCGGAGGGTTTACCAATTGACACTCCGGGAAGGACGCACACCAACGGCGCACATCCGCCCGGATGCCCGGCCAATAAAATCGGGTCATTATCCGGTCCAGAGTTTTATCATACCCCATGTGACCAGCCATCGGGTTATAGTGAGCCGCCTGGAAAACCATTTCCCGGCGGCTCTTCGGCACCAGCAACTGGGTGCTTTCCTGCCCTGTGTGAGTGTCACGGCTCACTGTACAGTCTGTTCCTGATCAATGTAAAGTGCGGATATGTCTGCGCTGCATCAGGGCGCATCAGCTGACCATCAATTCGTATCACTTGGTCAAAGGCTGAGCGTAGAGTATCGTCCCGAGACTGCTCGAGTGGAAAATCTTCCATGGAGTGAAACCCCCTCCTCGTCTGCAGTGTCGGACAACCTCGCGTCACCGCTGAGCACGGCGCACACGTCGCATGACCCTGTCTGCCGTGAACGCACCCCCGCAGACTTCCCCATCAACTTATCAAAGCCCGGCCAATCGGTTCCCAAAATTACGGGGAGCGTAAGGCGGGAGCTAACCGCAACCTTCACGTTATGCTTTTCCACCCCCCCCCCCCGTGTCTAATTTCCGCTGACACTATGGGATACTCGTGCATGTCCTCATGCACACACCTTATCTTCACCCACAATGCCTCCACCAATGCCCCTGGTCGAACCAGGCTCTGGTGGATCATAGACTGTGTACAGCCGGAATCCACCATTGCCTGATGTATACCCCCCTGGATTATTACCGCACGCGCACGTCGCTCCCGGACCTGGGGAGGGCGTTGGAGAGCCGGCAACCCGGATCACCTGGCCCACCTCCATCAGCGGATCCTCCCACCGGATGTGTCCGGGCTGCCCGCACCTCCAACACTCCTGCCCTGGTGTTTGAGGGACTACCTGTGGGTTGGGAAGGGTGCCGGTGTTTGCTGGGGCCGGTGTGGGTGGCGTCAGGAGCTGCGTCGGCCTGGCTGGAGCCAGTGCGCAGCCGCTGTCCACCTGACTGCCGGGATAAACCGCCAGGTGGTCCTCTGCCAGAGTGACGGCGGCCTCCAGCGATGTTGGGCGGTGGCAGCAGACCCACGTCGACGTTTCGGCCAGTAGCCCTCCAACAAACTGCTCCAGGATCATCCGTTCTGGCACTGCCTGCGACCCTCCTGTGCTCCCGGGCTGCAGCCACCTCGTCGCGGCGTCCCTCAGCCATTGCGCGTACGCAAACGGCCGGTCGTCGGGCCCCATCGTGGCCTCGCGAAACCTCCGCCGGTGATCCTCCGGAGTCAGACCCAGCCGATCCATCACCGCCTTTCGCACGTCCGCGTAACTGTGGCGTGCAGCTGGGGGAAGCCCCAGGGCCGCAGTCTGCGCCTCCCCGGTGAGCAGGGGCAGGAAGCGAATTGCCCACTCCCCCGCTGGCCAGCCGCATGCCTCCGCCACCATCTCAAAAGTCTCCAGGAACGACTGCGCGTCGTCCCCCGCCGTCATTCTTTTGGAGCGCCACCCCCGCCAAGGGGGAAGCTATAGGTGTGGCCGCAGCCGTCGGGGCGGCGAGCAGTTCCAGGGCACGAGTCTGCTCCTCTGCCTGGGCCAGGAGCTTCCCCAGTGTCTGCCGGCCTGCCTCCGCTTGGTCCTGCAGCATTGCTGCCATCCCCTCCAGCATCTGCCCCAGCTGAATCCATGGCTGGGTTGGCTGATCTGGGTGCTTCTGGATGCTCTCCATCTACTTTGTTTAAAAAAAAAGAAGAAAAAAAAAGGGCTCCACGTTTGGCTCCAGTGTGACAGGTTTCTAGCCTTCACCTGTAGGTTCCCCTCTTAGCACCAAAGAATGAGCAGCCAGCGTGATGTTCCAGAATAACTTTTATTGTCTTAGGCCCGCAGACTGTGTCTCTGCTCTCCACGCTCCTGATCTTCCGTCTGTCCAGCTCCTTTATGGAGACAGACTCAGATACACAAACACAGATCGTCATCAGCTGGACTGATTACCAATCTGATTACCAATCTGTCCAGCTGATGACAATCAGACACCGTTCCCTGAACCACAACCCCGCTCCACCCACTCTGCAGCCGAGCCTAAACACCCCCCGCTGCCACAGCCATAAAAATGCTAAAGACAATTAAAACTTCTCTCAGTTCTACATCAGTGGACTTCCTCAGGACCACCTATCCCCACATATCCTCTGCCCATATCTTCATCCCAAAACAGAAAGTTAGCGGAGTGAGAAGGAGAAGAAGCTTCATGCTTCACCAGCCTCTTTCCAACATGTCTGGCAAAAGTTGAACGTAAAGCGTAATTTTTCTATTACAATAGTAGAAGTGGAGTTGTTATAACAGACCCAACATATTAGTTTGGCGAATTAAAATTGTATAAATTTCATACAGCCTTCACCAGAAACTAAACTAATTGATCTTAAACTCATAGACTTAATGTTTGTGGACGATAATAACAATTGTCCCTTTATGCACAGGATTTTGTGGGATTTAGATGCATCAAAATGCAATTTAATGCAACCTCAGAGCCAGGATGTTCAGGTTAAGGTTACAAGCATCAGCACCAGCCTTATTTATTAACTCAAGAACCTAAAAATAATAATATGTGCAGTGAACTGTGGCCTAACTAATCGTTGGTTTAACTTTTAGAGTACCTGCACTCAGTAAATAGAGTCCTTTGTCTCCTGTGACATGTTAATTTATGGAACAAAGAATTTCTTCACGACTGGAACACATCCACATATCTCCCGGCTGCAGAAACATTTTGTGGTGTATTTTCGGCGTAAGAGGGTGAATCACACTCTCTAAACAGTATCTGTATTTTAGAGCTTACTTATTTTGGATGTTTGCAGTTCCTGATTTTTTTTGTGTGGACCTATCCATACAGTCTTATCCAAAATTACTTATTTGCTCACCGTCAGGCAGTGTTGTCCACAGAGACCAAACACTGTCACGTGTGTGGCGTACGCTCTGTAAGGTCGACCTTCTTCATTAGTGGACTAGCACACTTTTTGCAATACATAAAGTACATGTCTTGTGTGTCCTGGGGAAATGTTGCAGGGGAGGAAAAGAAGGGAGGCGGCATTGGGGACGCATTGCCCTGTGGCCAAACCTGCACTAGATGGAGGAAACAACTGTACACACATATGTGCACACACTCTCTTACACACACACACACACACATGCCATTAAAGAAGAAGAAAAACGGTTTTGCTTTATAAAAACTCTGCTCAGTATATTGAATACTTGAGAGCCGGTAGACATAAATTCAGGATGTGAGCAAGCGAGGAAACAAGGTTGTCCATTAGTCAGCGGCTGTGATCGTCTAAAGAAGCCACCCCTGGCCCTTAATGGCTTCTCAGCAATAATTGCTCCACTATCTCCTCTGTTCCTTTTCACCACTCCGTGACATGCTTTCGCTGGAGCCACTGCTGTACATGTCCGCATGCCAGTTCTCGTCAAAGCATCTCCGAGGAGCATTGTGCTTTACAAGTATTGCTCTTAAAGAGAGGGTCCAGGTAAAGATGCGACTCTGAAAAGAGAGGGCTTTTTCTTTTTTGAAGCCTCAGTCTCTTTCCTGCCCTCTACTGCATTTACTTAGCTCTCTCTTCTACTCTCTTGGCTTCAGGCTGTATTGATAAAGAAAGTTAGAGGCTCTCAACGTGTGAAGGGCCACATTTCCCATGTCTACTCTTTACATCACATGGAGGTGAACCCAATGGTTTGGGTATGCTAACTGTTTTTGGGGCTCTTCAGGGTTCTTGATAAAGTTCTGACCCTTTTGCCCATCGTCACACAATGAAATAGTCTACTTCTCTCGCAGCTTGTGTCACTACAAGGTACTTATGTGATGTCTGTGTGTGTGTGTGTGTAAGAGAGAGAGGGAGAGAGACAGGGCTGAATGGAGAGTCTCACAGGTCCTCCAACTCAGCCCAGGTTAATGGAAACCATTATCACACACAGCCACTCTGTCTGTACAATCAGAGCCTCTCTCTCTGAGGGAGGCACTTTGTCACGCACTCAGACACACACAAACACACAGCTTATATGTGTGCCATATTCTTTAGCCTTCCTTACTTGTTTAGCTTCCTACTGGACAAGATGCTCACACGACTGTGCAGGAGAGGCTCGTTGTTGTAGCGTGTGGCTGCCACTCTTATTTTGAGCACTAAGGAACACTCGGGGTCATTTTCACTGAGATGAGTCAGAAACTGTTCCGCTAGCAGGCCTGACTCAAATCTCCCCGCTTTCTCTTTTGTTCAGCAGCCTTTTCTTTCTCCAGCTTCCTGATCTGGAAAAAAAAGCTTTCATATGAAGCAGCAAATGTGGCCCAAGAAAAAGTTTTTCTTAAAAGAAAATAGATAAATGCTGCTGTGACATAGATTTACTTGTTAGATTTGCTGCAAGGCACTAGGCAGCATCAAACATTTAGCTTGGTTGAGGCACACTTAAAAGAGCTTAACTTTGCTGTTTGGAGTTGGACATTTTTGTTTTTCTATATTCGTGCCACTGAGCAAAAGGTGTATAAAAAAAGAAAAGAAAGGTTGATTCTTTTGAAAAAGAAAGCTATCCTCCCACAGAGGCTTGATTGCTGAAGGCACAGAGAGGTGGAATGTCAAATCCAGTCTGTCTTTGAATTTGCCACATGTTTATTTAAGAATATCTGCATGACATTGAATCATTGATTCACTGTATAAAAAGCTAAGATGTAACTCCAAAAGGTTCTGCAAACAAATTTAACATTCCAAATCCGAGGAATATTTTTTAGGGGGGCAGAGGAGCATTATCTACCACCCTTATTTGATGGCAACATTAGAGAGGTGACAGGAAATGAGGTGAGAAAGAGGAAACTGAAACATTTTAATTGCGTGCTCAGTGTTGTCGACCTATAACAGGCCGAGTTCACTCCTGTCCAGGGAGGTATGGTAAATCAAATATCACATCGTCATTGTTTGCTTAGTGTTTATGCTTTGAGCACCCTATAATGAACCTCATTTGCCACAAGCTCAAGAACGTTGTGGGTTAACTGTCACCATCTTGACAGACTGAGCCCAGTTGAGTGACGAGCTATGAGCTGGATTACCAACCCCAGCAAATTGTGCACCTGCCTTCGGGTCCAAGAACCCTCAGGTCCCGGTTAGGAAAAGAAAACCCTATGTCTGCTGGATTGTGTTGATTATTGGGAAAATATTGAGATTATGCGCCACAAAAGCACAATATCAGTTGATATGAAGAGGTTGGTTCTTGCTTTTTATCTTGAGACCCTATCTTGTCCTTGTCTTCCTGTTGTGTTTAATCAAATTACCACACAGGGGCCAGGTAGTATTGCAGTATGAGGACAGAGTGGGCGATGGGTGGAATGGGGGATTAACAGAGCCCAGCAGCTAATTATTGCCTCGAGGCCCAAACAGGCCATGAAAGGGTAGTGCACGTGTTATTAGCCAGCAGAGATAAACAAAAAACAATAAATAGGAAAGATGACATTAAAATAAGTTGTTTGAGGATAACTTCGCTAAGTGTAAAAGTTATGATGATGTTGTTCCACACCCTTACAAATTGATATGTTAGTCACACAGGGTTACTGTCACGACGGGATTTAGGGTGGACCCAAATGCACGACTCAGGAGACAGATAATGCTCTTAAAGATCTTTTACTTAAAGTATTTGTCAAGAACGGAACAGACTGAATGAACAAACAAACAGTGGACCGCTCAAGGGCTTGGTCTGAGAACACAAAACAATCTGGCAGACGACAAGTGGAAGTGAGGGAGCTAAATAGTGAGGGACTAATGAGGGGATGGGCTGCAGGTGAGAAGGGCGTGAGGACCAGGTGAAGGGAATGAGGGACTAACGAGGTGATCAGAGGCAGGTGAAGGGAGTTGGATTGACGAGATGGGAAGCAGGATCTGGAATGACAGGATAGTTAGTGACAGGATGAAAACAACTAATACAAAAAGGAAGGTGGGGAGCTAAACTGTAACAGTTACACTAAAACCACTAAGTTCTGAGTGTATTTTTTATCTTAGAATAGACAGTACATTTCCCTTTTTATGACTGATAAAAGAAAGCCTCAGTGAGAGGTCACATGACGCACATGACACACGAGTTACACAAGCTCTCTGTAGGCGTGCGTGCTGAATACGGTTGTGCGCGCTTCAGTGTCCGGCTCCCTAACTGTAAGCAGCATGTATATTTGTGTATGGACACATGCCACTTTCTCTTTGTTGATCCTGTCTCAATCAGAGAGGAGCCGACTCCTCATGAAAAGCCACATCATTGTGTTGTAAACACACACACACATATGGAGCAGTAACCCTGCGTTCCCCTGTAAACAGTTTACAGTGCCTTCTCTCCCCCTTATGCAGACACAGGCCAAAGCGTCAGTGTTTTGTTCAGCTAATCCCACTGTTTAGGCTTTGTTGGCGGCCTCTAGCTAGGACTACGCATGACCTGGGGGGGAAAAGTGCTTCATCTGTGTGTGTTTGGTTATGTCACATACATGAAGGACCTCCTCTTTACACCAACCCCTCCTCCCTTTCCATCCTGCACTTATCTTCATCTATATCAATCTTATAGTTTGTTTGGGTTCTGTCACTCCTCTGTGAATCTCTCTTCCTCACCCCAACCCCATTTGTTTAGCTGAGCTTGTGCTTGTTTTCTTGTCGTTCTCCCCTTGATTGAGGTTGACCCAGCCATCTTCACAACCTCACAGTATATATACATATACACATAAACACACAGACGCACACACAATGTGGTTTTGGCTTGCTTTGTGTAGCATGAGCCCAAGGTAGGAAATGCTGTTTGGATTAGTAAGTGTGTTCTGATGTCCTCTCCAGCCTCGTTCCTGCTGGATCACGACCCGCTTGTACCACAAACCTCTCTAACACTACATACGGAAACACCGGTGGTTTTCGGGTTAGGCATAGGACAGTGGAGGTTTCTGTTATAGGATTTTACCAACCTTCAACCACATCCTCTGTGTGACTCTGGGACTTTGAGCAAAGGAACCTTATCTGACCTTTGCTGGAGAATGCATTATTCAGAGACAAATAATGCTTGTTTGTTTGTGTCTATTAACTGTTTATCTCTTGTTGTAGATGTTTCTACTCCCATACATTTAATTTCTCCTCAATTATTACTTTGTTTTTTATGTTGCACCATAAACAGATCAAATACAATCTTGTCTTATATATGTGAAGGTTTTGAACCAGATTCTTCACTTGATTCCTTGGAGGTGCTAACGACTGCCAAACACTGAAGTCCAGCCAACTAGGGCACCTAAATAGCAGCTATCAGAAATAAAGAGCCGACATCTGATGCCTGCTCTTTGTTTTAATAGTGGAGAAAGGAAGGAACAAAATCCTATCCTTAAAGTCAGTATGGTCTTCTTATTTACACTCACCAGGCAATCCTTAGCTGTGAATCTTTCCACTTAATCATCTCTGATTTTGGAAAATTATATGAACTAATAAATGTTGTATTCAAATTCATATTCATATTATTATTATTAATATAATTAGTAGCAGAAGAAGTAGTGATGAATAACTTTTTGAACTTCTAGTGGTAGTTTTACCCTGGATTAAAATGTATTTTGAAAGTTACCACATTTACATCTTATTAAAAAAAATCTAAATAAATCTTCTCAAACCTCAAATTTGCATTAGATTGTTTAATTTCTTTCAAGAAAATGTTATTAAATCTATTTTTCAGACATGAACAATAAGAGAAAACAAGATGTTTTTTGTTATTTGAAGAAAAATCGGACCAATCTCAAAGGAGCACTGCAGAGATTTAGTTCTGCACTTAAATGAAGTTGGGGGACTCTGAAGAGAGAGATTTTAAAAAGCATCAGAGGCTGATAGATGCTAATGTTTGCTCCCTATAGGTCAAAGTGGTATCCTTCACTTCCTATATTGCAACAGGCATTCTGTTTTCTTTCTCAAATCCAAGCTGAGATGAGGATGATGACATCATGAGTTTTTTTTTCTCTTGACAAACAAAGCTCCTCCGGCACCACAGCATGCAAATAATCAAGTTGAACCGTTATCGTATTTATGTTATATTTTCTTTTATATTGACGAATTGTGGCCTGAACTGAACAGTAATTTTAAGAATTATTTGCCTACTTCCATAACACTTTTTCTTATTTGATTCTAACAAATTACAGAATATTTAGCTCGTTTTTAGAAGCGGATTTTCTGCAGTGACAGTGAAAAAAGCACCAGAGCATCAAAAGAGATGACAGGAGCAGAAAAAAGGCAACGCATTAGAGCCATTTAAAAGTTACCACTTTTGTCGGCACACACACCTGTGTGTGTGAGGAAGTTGTTGTTTAGTGAGAAAAGTGTGTAATGTGATGAGATCAGCAAGAAGCATCAGAGACTTGTCTCAGTGGTCCCAGCATCATTATAAGCACCACCGCGGTACGCTACCTTATCTACTGTGGCAACTGATACAGTGACAGCCACTCCTCCAGGACACACACACACAAACACACACACACACACCAATCTACCACAGTTCTCCCTATGGGTCCTCTTCATCGGGGCTGCAGTCTACAATGTGTCTGGTGGCAGAGGGAAGGATATTTATGATATCAAATCTGCTGTAATGTTTAATGTTTGAATTCAGATAATGAAACATTATGCCACCTTTGAGCTTCCATAAAGACGCAAAGTCATGAGAGAGCAGTCAGGCTTTCAGTTTTGTAATTTACCCACACGCATACTGTGCACACGCACACACACTTGCACAGCATGCATACATGCAGACTTATGTTCTGCCACTTCATTGGAAATCTTCAACTAACCCCACATGCCTTCGATATGTGAGCTCAGCCAAGTCAGTCACACGGACATTTAAAATGTCTGGATGTGTGTGTGTGTGTGTGTGTGTGTGTGTGTAAGGCATGTTGGTGACTTCATTCATCTGAGAGGCTTAAAACTGAGCACACACCTGTTCACCTTCCCATGCTAACACTTCCAAGTGGTCTTTGTCACATTAACACTGTGAACCTCAAACGCACACACACACACACACACACACACACACACACACACACACACACACACACACACACACACACACACACACACACACACACACACACACACACACACACACACACACACACACACACACACACACACACACACACACACACACACACACACACAGTCCATCTGCTATTTAAACTCCAGTAGAACCCAGTAAAGTTAAGATTCATTTTTATGTCGTTGGCTCCTTTGTTTAGCTTTTACAGCCTCTACGCTGCGCTGTGCTTTTGCACGTGGTTAAGTGACTGTAACTGGTTTAAATGGCAAAACGGATTTCCTCTCCTCAAATTGAAAATATATCCCTCCTTGTTTACCTGCTTCTCCCATCTCGACCCTCCCATTGAATTGTTATTGTATTTTATTTCCGTCTTCTTTCTTTTCCTGACTTCCTGCCCGTCTCCTCTCTCTGTTTATATATGGAGTCATGTGAGTCGGTTCATGATATGAATGGAGAAATGGGAAAAAGATCATTTTTTCTTTGTTGTTGACATGAGAGGTAGTGCATGACAGCCTAATGTAGCCACAACCACATGTGGTTACATGTGCCTTATACTGTATGCTTTCTTTTGGCAGCGGAGCAGTGGATGACTATTGTTGCCCCTCTCAGACCCACTCCTATTCATCATGAGTGTGCGTGTCTGTGGGTGTGTTCCTGAGAAAGAGTGTGCGTAATACTCACTGTAAATACATCAAACTAGAGCCTACACTGTCTCTGTACTGAATATACACATTCACAGTGATACAAGAGGACAGGGAATAAGAAAACAAATCTGTAACTGAGCTACTGCTCTGCTCTCTGCCAGTGAAACATATTTGAAATGTCTGTGTTCAATGGCTGAGCATCTCTTGAAAAGTCCTCCATAAAGACATGGATTTGAAGCATTATTGAAATTGTGCTTCTATTATTTAATATCCTATTATTTAGCTATTTCATATCTTACATAAATACATTAATCTACACCTGCTGAGGTTAATCGTTGCCATAGCAACAACTGCCGTAAGCAACAAGAGACAGGAAAGCTCTGTAAAGAGAGACGTTGACTGGCGGAGGAGATTTTTTGCGAGGTGAGAGGGAAAAGTTGAGCTTCTGTCTTCGGTTTGAGTTTACATCCCATAAAGACAAGAACATCACTGCAGGTCATGTTTTGTTCAGCGTTTGATGTTGATCCACTGGTACATTTGTTTTAGACTTAGAAAATGAAATAGAAAGTAATATATACGGTATGTTGTTATGGTTTTGAGAGAGGACTTCGACACTCTTTAGATTCATTATTTTCATTATTATTAAACTCAAATTTGGTTTACAGCTATATGCACTCGATGAAACAGATCACAGGAAAACACAGGTGACCATAAACAGCAACTATATAGCCAAGGACACCAAGCAAGATTCAATATTCTTTATACACAATGTAAAATGTATATGTATGAATAATCTTGTTTGTTTACCAGATTCACTTAATGTTTGTCCCGTCTCATACTGGTAATCTGTTACGGTGCCTAAGCACCTCCTGCAGTAGCTCTGTGGCCTCCACTTTATTCATGTTATGACTCATTTTATGAAAACCGGATCCAGTGATTAGATAAACGCAAACCTGTAGTGTAATTTCACGTACTGTAAATTTCAGTTTTATAATTTTTTTCCGATCGCTGGATATTTATGGGTAAGTATCTGCTTGTACATGTAGGACTGTGTATGCGTGCATGTGTGTGACCATGGCTGGGTCCTATATGGAAGCAATTACTTGCAGCGAGGGCCTTCAGACACCCACAGTGCCTCTCACTCTGGGCCAAACGGAATGCATCTCCCTCCCCCTTCTCCCCCTTTCCCTTTCTGTCTCTCCATGTCTCTTTTTCTCCCTCTCTCTTTTTTACTACCTCTCTCTGGACTAAATTACTTTTGTGCGAGCCCCAACAAAGGGGCAAGGTGAAACCCCATTCCATTTTTCTATTGGGAACAAAAACCCCAGCAATATTTGAATTCACAGAACACAATTCCAATTTGCGCAAACAAGCCCTGAAAATACCAGCGCTAATTAGACTAAACCTCATGTGTGTGTGTGTGTGTGTGTGCTTACATGTGTGCATGCTCTCATGAAAAGAGAGGCCATCTCCAGTTGCATTACTGTACCCCCTTTGGGTGCTGCGCTGGCTAGTTAGTATGCGTAGCCAGAGCCGTGTAGGATATGGCTTTTTGGGGGGTCCTCGCATCATGTGGTTTGTGGGGAGGCAAGCTGCTACGGTGGCCGCTGTCCTCCACATACGCTGTGTGCGTGTAAGTGTGTACATGTGACTTTGTTTGATAAGGTAAGCTTGCTTTCTCAGGACATCCTGATTTAAAATGTAATGCTTGAAACACCAGAAGAAATTTAATTAGTGGTAAAGCATCCAGTGAAAAAAAAAAAAAGCCCGCGGAAAAACTGGCAGCGAGCAGCGACAGGATTGCAGTTGTCAGGATTTGGCAAACCGTTGTCACCCCTTCTCTTGTTACAGTAAAGAAAAGCTCAATGGAGCAATATCGCCGGCCCTGCCAGCGGTTTCTCCTCCACCGTCTGTGGGAACTAAGAAGTCGGCATTTGCCATGTGCATAACCCTCCAAACTGACTCTAAATGAGATAAATAAGTTCAGACTAAATTGGCAGCTTGCGTCCAAAATGATTACTCTTCCCTTAATGTCTCCTCGTTGGAACGGGAGAAGACTTGGCCCGGACGGGGTGTGGCAAGGCGGTCGTTTCCAACACAAAGAAGTGACGAGTGACGGCAGCCAGAGTTTACTTGTCAAGGTTTTTTACCCACGCACACACGCAGCGCTCTCATGTGCTAAACCCCGTCCTCTTCAAACAGTTTGTCTCTCACTCCACACTCCTCCAAACTTGGCCCGGGACAGGGTCTTGCATTCCCTTCCCATGAGTCCTAGCGTGGCTAGTCAGCAGAAGGACCCCAGATTGGGCCGGCTGCGTCGCCGCCTGCCTCGTTTGGGAGCGTGCCTGGACCCTCTGTCTCGGTAACCTTGGTTTGCCCCCTCTGTTTTGTGAATTCCTGCCGCTCCAGCAGGACCACACTGTCCCCAGCAAAAGGCTCTCTGGCAGATAGGCCGGTGGGAAAGTGAAGGGAGCGCTACGATTGTCTTTGATGCAAATAAATAAAGCAAGGTTGTAGTGTTTAACCTCAGAGTTATTTCGTCAGATTGCTGGACAAAAAATGGAGAGCTGGAGTGTGTCTGCTATGTTTAACGCACATAAGAGTCACGAGCATGTGGCGTTTGATGATAAATAATCTGTCAAAGCGTTAGATATCTATCACAGGTCAAGCTTATCTCATCAGATCAGCACTTATCTCCTTAATGTATGATGCTGCTTGGGATTGGTGCTTTTAGCTGAGCTGAGACTCGCGATTGGTGATTCAAGTCCTGCCCAGGGTTGCGATTGGTGTGTTTTGAAGCTTCAGATTTCCCGATGTGGCGGTGTTTTGTGTCTGCCAACACCCAGACTCCAGAGTGTTTAGCCTTCACTGCTAGTTCGGCCGTCTGAGGAATTTCACATGCTTGAGGAATTCTCAGTTTTTGTCTCTCCATGTCTAATTTTTTTTTCTCTCCTTCACTCAATTCTGACTAAAATCATAGCTATTTGTGGTGCGGTGCTGGATAGTTTGTGGTTTTCAGAGCGGCTGTATTATTCCAGTATTAGGCAGCTAGTGTTTCACCATAATGTCTTAAGAGGCTTCCTTGGATTACAATATCAGATAACCTGAAATAGTATACATATTAGTATCCTCCCAGTATTTCATAAAATCATTTCAATAGAGTTAAAGTTTGGAGCTCTCAATGGTAAAACGTTAATTTAAAGGGGAATTGCGCTGATTTAACACATCGAAGTCTGTTTTCCGGTCATGGGGAGTAAAACTGCATAAGTGAATATAATTAGTATAAAGCTTTCTGTGGCTCCAGGGGAAGCGGCGCAATGTAAATCCTGTCTGATAAACATCGACTGGGTCTCAAGACGACAAGTCTGAAAGTGAAAAACAACAATCTGGAGTTGTGGAGTTCAGTTCCAGTTAACCTCATCTCTAAACTAATGGTGATTTGCATTGTGGGTAATGTAGTGAGAAGGAATAAGATGAGAATAGCTCGGGTTTTTTTTCAGTTGCTGTTCATCAGACGGGGACCTTCTGAAACATGCAGGCGGCACATCAGGCGTGATCACTTGAGCACTCTGGAGGCCGCAGTCAGTGCCACCACACTGCCCCCGGTGGAATGGAGGTGCTATTTCACCCCGAAGAAAGCTCTTTCGCGGCGTATAGTCCCGGAGCCCGGCACCAGGGTGATTATGCACTAGCCTCGGAAATGGTAAATACATTGATAATTTAATATTAGCCAATATATTTGTTTACATATTTACAGTACTCCCTCCCAGAAAATAGTTCCAAGAATAAAATGTATCTGAATATATGCAATATCTCTAAATCAGCTTTGTAACCTGTTAATCTGCAATCAACTAGAGGAAACTCAGAAAATGTATCGTCATCAGTATTGATAATCAATTCATCAAATTTATAAAAAAAGAAGAAAGCTTAACACTTCTTAGACTTAATGAGAAATCGATCATGAGTAAAGAATGATAATGAATGAAAGCAATGGCTAGTGTGATTTTAACCTGTGAACCGGTTCATCTGCTCCCCTGCCTGCACGTCGGCCCACCTCCACTCCGGTTCCTCTGCCTGTCTATCTTTGCTTGACGGTCCACTGTGTCACAGCGCTGCTAATGGCCATTGCTGAGCCAGCCACTTTCCAAATGACACCCTCCTCCGCTCAATACAGCTGCACTCACTCTTTCCTCCACCACTTCCTCTCATGCACAGCACAGTGGCTTTCCTCCCTCGTGTGAAAGAAAAACAGTTTCTTGTCAATTTCCCCTCAATATTTTCCACTCAACGTGCCTCCTGATGAAAGAACCCGTGTCTTGTATGACACACATACCCTTCCATACATCACATTTCACCGGCTGAATGACTGACTGACAGTGTATGTCTGGAGCATCTTCTCCCCGCTGTTTGCAGCGGCCTTCACCATCAGGATGATTTGTCCATTCATCATTCATCCCGCTCCCCCTTCTCTCTCTCTCTACCTGTCTTTTAATCTTTTTCTCCCTCTTCACACCACCGCCCTTACTCACCTTTTAATCATCTTTACCTTGTTGTGTGCGTTTGTGTGCCCGTGTGAGTGTTAGCACCAGAGGGTGGCGTATTGTAAGACAGCTGTAGGAAAAGCACAAGGAAGCCAAATTAAGTTTGGCCTTAATTTGACTACCGCGAGCATGCCAGACTAAATCCTGGATGAACAACACTCTCCTGATCACTCTCATCCTCCACACGCATCCGCTCTCCAACCTCTGCAGACCCGAGGTGCCACTTGCGCTGAAAGTAGTGCACCTGACTTGATTTATTCTCAGAGGGAACACACTTACACTCGTCATGACCGGATATTGGTCTCGTCTTTCCTCTGCACTTTTGTCCTTGGACCACACTCACTCACAAACTTCCCCCTCAAAGTTCATTGGTTCATCAGCCAGGGGGTCCAGCATCCTAAAAGATGGCGGTGGCAACATTTTGGCAGTGGCAGCTCATAACTGGATTGCTGTAATTATTCATTGAGAGAGTGATGCCTTCCAGGGGCTGAAGATTGATTAGGTTTGATATGCGACTTAGTGTAATCTGTCTTTGACCAGGGCGCCTGTCCAAATTGGCAGGAATAATAAAAAGAGAGGAAGTTCTTTTTAAAGAGAGAGGAGAAGCGAGCGAGCAAATGGAGACGAACGTGGGTGGACAAAGGGAAGAGAGAAAGATTGAGGCATATCCTGTGTCATATCTCTTGTGGCATCCATTGCCATCCACAAACCATCCGTCTGCAAACAACAACAGGAGGGCAACCATCTTGTTTACAGTTGAGCAAAGCCATTACAACCGTAAAACACAGCACTTCTTATTGTCGGCGGCACTGTGTACTTACTTCAAAGTGTTAGTTTTATAGGCACATTTGAGGTTTTCTTTTTTTTATGCCTTGCTTGTTTTGTCAGCCAGACCAACGCGATCCTCGGTTGTCTCATTTTCCGAGACTAAAGTGTGTCTTCAGTTAATCCTCCAGTGTAGGCATGGCAGAATTTAAAAGGCTCTGATTAGGCTGTTGTGTCCCACAGGTTGGCTCGATATAAACTCGTGACACACTCACGGTGCCCGTACGTACCCCCGAGACCTCTCTTTGTGTTAATTAAAGGAGTCTCAACTGCAATTAGCCGGCTTTACAATGAGCGTACCCACAGATAGACACACGCATGCACACACGTACACAGACACACACTGAAACAGATACATTCAGACTGTGAGCACATTTATAGGCCCACAAACTCTCTTTACAGTTGCTTAAGTATCACTGTGCCGGTGCATTTAGATGTTAGTTCAGACTGCCTGCGCTGTTTGCTGTTGGTCGCTGGCGACTTTGAGACAAATGATGGCATGAAGATTGAATGCTACAAAGAAAAATCTTAATTTGTCGTCTTATTATCCAAAAGACAGACAGTAAATCACATTTGTTTTTAAGAATGTTCTCACTTCAAGTAAAACATGTTTGTGTCCTTATGGGTCTGCCTCATTGTGTTGTTTTAGAAGTGCTGCTGGGAAGAAGTACACTCACCTCACTCCTTAAGGGATAGGTTTACCCAAATAACAAGGATAACATACCCTAAAACAATTCTTTGTGTACATTGTACAATGTAGAAAGTTTTGGTTTTATTTGTCCAGGGGTTTAAATATCCTTCACACTTCCAATACAATGGAGGCTATTCATTTGTTTGAGCTATTTTATACCGTACAAAATAGTTGCTTTGAACTTTTGACAGGGCTCAACACTGTGAAACTAAATGCTATTTAATTCTATCATGACATTGTTTTGACATTGTACGTTTCTGCAAACCGCAGATACATTGAATGCCAACATTTCTGAACCAAACATAAGGTTCACGTCAGCCTCTTATCACGCTTGCAGAAATTCACAATGCACAATGCCGCGTGAAACGATTGGTTCGGTTTAGGCAACACAACTACTTTGTTAAGGTAAGACAAGGTCAGCGGTTGTGTTTAAATAATAACGGAATGATTCAATTCAATTCAGTTTATTTGATACAGCCCAATATCACAAATGACGAATTTGCCTCAGCAGGAAAAACTCCCAAGAAATATAATTTTTAAAAAATTACAGGGAAAAAAGGGAAGAAACCTTCAGGAGAGCAACAGAGGATGATCCCTCTCCCCAGATGGGCAGAAGCAATAGATGCCATGTGTACAAAAAGAATCATTGTTACGTAACAATTGTAACGTAACAATTGTAACGTAACAATTGTAACGTGAATAAATAACAATGCCCGTAGTATACTTTCTTCACATAAGCATTATAACGTAAAATCATTATGTACAAGTCTAAATTCACCGTTTACTGTTGGTTTTTACTCGGGGCTTGAAGAGCGTCAACCGGCCTCCTACCTGCCCTGAGTGCTCTGTCTCGCTTTCTAAACTTGTTTTCATATCACATAACTTTCAACATAACGCTCAATATGATACTAAGTCACTTGCTCTGACCGAATATAAAAACGCATCCTTGATTTGCAGCAACGTACAAAGACATATTTATTTCCTGCCGACTGGAATGCAGTTTTCTTTTTTAAAATTTTGCAACAAACTAATGTTTAATATCCCGTGTCTTGTATCCGACGTATGTATAATGGGTCAATTACACTTGGAGAGTGAACCTGGTTTAACTGGATAGAGGAACTCAGCTGCGTAATTCTGCTGAAACCCCCCAAACAAAGAACTGAGTGGCTCCTCTCCCCGTTAGACCTACACATAGAGCCGGGGTCCATGGTGGCCAAATGGCCCATCATCCTGTCTTCTTACGTGCCAAATTAGACCAAACTGTCCCAGTGTGCTCCAGGCTTGTCTACAGGAAATCAAGGCCAGTTGGAACTTAAGTGAATGAAGCCCCACTTTGGCACATTCTATCTGGGGAGATGGTGGCGAGAGCGAGCCCCCCCCCTGGAGCTGGTCAGAGGTTTGGGAAAGGACATGCACAGGTGCGAATACCTCCTCGCTGGTGTTCACACAGGGGCACAAACTCACAGTGAATGGGTGCTGTCAACTCTGCGGCATCGCTACTTAGCCACTCCACTCCCATATTTACTTATTTATTGGGAGCGATGGCTGCGATGACAGGGCCACTCACTCTCAGAAAGCCTCCCAGGCTTCGCTCCACGACGTCCCTTCAAGCGATAGCGTAACATTTTTAAGAGCCCCGGGCCTGGTTTGATGATTTTGACGTGAATTAGCGCGTAGTCGAGTTGTCGGGTGCATTCAGGGGGCTAACTGTTCTAATGCGTTCACCCGCTTGCCTTTCGAGTGTGTTTCTGTGTGTCTCAAAGCGAAGCGAAATGTCACTTAATAATTTAGTCGTTGGTTTCGTCCCTCTTCGCCATCCATCCATCCACAGCCCTTTATGTCTTGCCTCTGGGATTGTGGTGGCCATCGCTCTGCCTCTCAGGGAGTGAGAGAACGAGCAGAGACAGGTGACAGAACCCGGTGTGGTGGTTAGTGAGGACAAAGTGAGAGCGACTGACTACGAGAGGACAGCGGCGTGAATGTAAACGCTCAGAAACGGACAAGGACTGGAAGAGCTGGAGGTGATTTTTTTGAGTGACTGAAAGATCATGAAAAAGCAGCCAATTTTTTGTAATCGACATTTTTACAATGCCGGTTCCTTACGCAGAACCTCACATCCGTTGTGTCGTGAAATCTGTCTTCTGTATTGAAGCAATACCACGCAGACACGCGAGATGGAATATACACACACCACACACACACACACACACACACACAGCTGGGTTTCTGGCCCCTGTGCTTGCCAGATGTAGACTTTTCTTTTTTCTCTCTCATCACAGTTTTCAGACTAATAGGTTCTTGTTCTCTGTGGAAGTGGTTCTATGGCAAGAGGGGGAACTCAGAGCCTGCACGCCAAACCTGTGGCTACGGTTGTAATAATCAAATAATGTAACTTGGCCACGTGTAAGAATGTGTGTTAATACACGAGAGCTTTCAACAAAGTCTCTCGATGCCAGTGGCCTCCTATATACTTTAATATGACTTGATGTTCACTTAGCCCCCCCCCCTCTTCTTTGTAATTGATACCCGATGGTGGAATAATAATCATTTCTTCATTTTTTTTTTCTCTCCTGCTTTCTGCATTCACTAAGCAGATTTTTGCCTGTGCTGTTGGATAGTGTTCAATTACAAGAAGTGTGGAGGAGGGCATTGCACTTACAACCTCTCCTTGGGCTCGTACAACCTCTCCTTGGGCTCACTGGAAAATAAGATACTATGACTTTTTAAAAAACTTTTTTCGATTTGATGCGTGCAGAAGTTATAGAATAAAAAATGCATCACATTTAAAGCGGCACTTCCTACTTCCCTCCTCTTCATACCCACAGTTGAAATAAAGATGAATGATCTTTCCTTGCAAGTGAAGTCCCAAACCCAAACTTTGTTGCGTGTTCGCTAAGTGGTTTTAATACCATGGGATGATTTGTATTACATTTGTGAGTTTTGTTTGGCAGGGGAGAGTCACAAGTGTTTGTGTGTTTGTCGTGTTGTTAGCGGTTAGGCTTCTTGTCATGTGTGTGCCATAAATAAAAGACTCCCCTGGCTAATGTAACCCACATGTTTTGGGATTTTGTGTGTGTGTTCCCACCTCCTTCTCAGCTCAGCATTTGTTTTTGATGGTACACACACACGCCTCTCAAGTTTTTGTGAGATCACTCAACTTTTAATGTTTTTTATCAAAAGCAGTCGTGTACTTCCTTGTTACTCACAAAGGATTCCCATTACTCCACTACCTCACCACTGAGCAGAGGCACAGCTGGTCACTGATGGGGAACATTTAGACACAGTCATACCCAGACATGAGTATTACACTGATACATCCCCGTTTGGTTGGATTTGGTCTCAATTATACATAAATTAGTAATTTCACATACCGTATTGGACCGAATCTAATATGACCTCGTCCATAAAACAACTCCCTTTTTTCCAACATCTGGTTTTGAAAAAAAACATCCTCTCGGGAATGTTTTCCTGAGAGTGCTCGATCTCATTCGCTTTTTTTCTTGTTAAAAAATGTAATACTTAAAAAAATGTCTAGCTGCTTAATTTATTTCAGACTGTCCTTTTGAGCTTAAATTGTGTGACACAAGTACTTCTTGGCTGCATGACAGGCGGTTTGGTCCCAAGCTTTGGAATTGATTTCCTACTTGGCGACTCAGCAAGTTACATAAGCCAACTCAAGCTTGTCTCCAAGAAATTACAGCAATACAGCAACAGCAAATATCTTTTTAAGGAGACGAAATGCCGGCCAGTTTACATTTTTTTTAATAGCACAGTGAGGAAATCTTCATGACAAAATGTTGTTATGGAAGTTATCAGGAAAATATTCACGGACAGATTTTGTTCAAATATCTGGTCTTTCAATACAATGTAAGCTTGTAGTGACTAGTGCATAAATATTTTGTTTTATGTTTAAGCACTATAAGTACTTGAGTGAGGTTAGGGAACGATCATGTCATGGTTAAATACAGAAAAGTGTGCAGAAACTTAACATTAAACCCACATCAAAGTATGTTAAACCTAAGCCAGAGCCAGGATTCAGACTGCTCTTTTTGTAATATATGAATGTAATTTTTAAGCTAGAGGTTTGTCCATCAGAAACTCCTGTAGCTTAATGCAGGCCACATAAACACTTTAGGGTTGACTAACTCTAAAAGACACAGTAAGGATCAGAAGAAAACCTATTAACCAAGCAACATCGAAGCTACAAACAACCCATAATGCAGCACTCTCTGTCCTCGAATATAATACAACCCTCACATTATCAAATGTAATTTCCACCAAAAAAAGTCTGCTCTTTGAGCCACCATGGTCAATTTTCCTGGTGTTGTATTTCCTGTCAGTATTTTGCCCCACCACAACACAAAAAAACAGCAATCCTCAAGCCAACAGTTCTGGAGGTCACCATAACAACCACTGACATTACACTCGTCCTTTCATGCGGGCCTTAGCAGGAGGAGAAAGTGTTTCGGTGAGTGTCAAAGAGAGCAGAAAGCTAAAAGAAGTAAAGATCTATTAGTACGGTCTTAAGGGAGGAAGGAGGGGTGTGGGGGATCGGAGGGCCGTGAGACACGAAGAGTAAAAACAGAATAATGAGAGATGGAGGGATGGGAAGTTAGCAAAGAGAGGAGGAGGACTTTGTCAAACTCTCTGCGGCTGAGTTTGGTGAAGATGGGGTTGGTGGTGGGCGGGGGGGGCTTTACAACGGGGGCGCTGGCAGGGTTGCCACAGCAGCGTTCCGGATGGGCAGGCGGTCTCCTCTCAGGGGGTGAGGGGGGACGTGGGGCTGTCAGGGAGCCTGGCAGGTAGAGACACTACGCCCTGTGACTGGGGGGAGCACGGGTCAGTGAGAGAGGACAGGAGCGAGGGGATGGAGGCAGCGGAGGGGTGAGGTGGAGGCCTGTCTGATGAGGTGAGGCGAGAGAGAGCGTAGAAGGGGAGGGAGACATGAGGGAAGTAAATGAGGGTGGAAGAGCAGGAGAACTGGAGATGATTAGAAGTTAATTATTCAAGTGCGAGTATGGATGAATATGGAGTTAGAGGAGGAAATAAGAGGGAGAAAAAGCAAAAGACGAGTGGTGGAACTGAACCGCTTCTTTCACGTCTTCCTATTCTCACACAATATCCCTCCAGCTCCAGGCTCAAACACTTTATAACCCTTTCCCTGATGCTCCACACCTTTACTGGGGTTTCACACGGTAACTTTGAACCAGGGAGAGCAGAAAATGAAGAGTAGCGAGCGAGGACTCTACAGACTGAAGCAGAATGTAAACAATGCCAATATTAATTTCCTCTTCTCCGAAATGTTCTGTCATGTTTAGAATCTTCCTCCCAAGTCCTGGTGGGATCTGGAATCAAGTTACAGAACTCCAGAAATTCCGAGATGCGGAAATGAACTTTAACTTCATTCTACTGTGCCGTAAAATTGTCTCCATCATCATGCCCACCTCCTATTGATGTCAGAATCCCACTGTGGGGTCAGTGTATTTGGGTCAAAGTTACATTTGGTCAAACTTTAGCTGTCAAATCAGGATTCCATAGTGAAGAGGTCTTAAAAGTTTTGATGAGTAAAGGTCAGTTTGTTGGATTGACTGGCAATACGCAAAAATAATGTCAAAAATATCTTCGGAGATGTCTATAATTAGCTTCGTACTGTAAATTCTGCCAGATAATTAAATCACAAAGTCCGTTTTTTTACATAGTGGACATCATTTTTTAAGCAACTATTCAAAGTATTGACTATTTCCCGTTTCAGATTTTTTTGCTGGCCAAATATTTTCCTACTAGTAAATTAGATGTCTATGGGCTTTAGACTGGGGGCGGACACGACCTTGGGCTCTGGGTTCTTTTGTGATGTGATCTTTAATGATTGTCTGACATTTTATAAAAGAAACGATTGTACCACTAATTGAGAAAATATTCAGTTGCAGCCCGATTCATTTCTCTAGAAGATCCACGTGAAATTTTTTACAGTACATGTTATATTTGGAGTAACGGAGAGCCTGTGTGTGTGTGTGTGTGTGTGTGTTTCTAGTGTAGTGAGGTGAAAATGAAGTGCATAAAGGTAAAGTAAGGGAGGCCGACACGATTTGCTGTAATTTGTGTGAAGAGCAATGCTCTGGTCAGCTCGGTGCCTGCAGGGTCAGAGGTGCTGATGTGTACTAGACGTGTGTGTGTGTGTGTGTTCGCGTGTGTGTGTGTGCATGGCTAGACTAGTCTGTGTTTAAAAAAAACAACCTGTACATTTGTCTCCTAACCTCCATGAGAGGTGTCTTCACCTCTTGCCAGAAACAGACCCATCATGCGGAGCACTTCATACACAACATGTGTCATTAGGTCATGAATTGCAAAATATGCATAAGCAGATTGTGCTCTCAGACATTAACCTTCATGACTACAGAGACAGTGCAACATGTGTAAATAACTCCTAAGACTTGAGGAAAAAGCAAATGCCGCTGTCTTTTTTTTGTGCCCTTCTTGTTTTCTCACAAAGGTGCACTTATTAGTGGAGGCCAGATTGCGGTGATCAGTGACACAGACCATCATGTGGCTCTCTATCGTTTCCTCTAAGACCTTTCGGTGCCCCCCGACTGTCTCTCTGCGTCTCTCTCTCTGCTGTTATCACAAGTGGAGGGCTGTTCATGTCCGTGTCATATGATGTCTTGTGGCCCTTCAGTGGAGGCAGAACAGTGACAGTTCTATCCCAGTGCCATCTGATCGACACGCCATTCCTTGTCACATGCAGACTGTGAACTCTGGATGTTCCTTTTGGCGCAGCAACCCAAAGTGAACCAGTGTTCTCTCGCTGCATTCGGGACGCATCCTCCCCAGCAGAGAGAAACTCACTCAACCTTTTTATACTGGCCTTAATCATTTGTTTTTCTGTGGCACATAATCACCATCACTGCACACATTATGTTCCACTCTCTTCTCTCTCTGCGTCTGTCCTCAATTTGACATGTTTTAGGGTCTAAAAGGCCAATTTTCACTTGGATCTAGCTCAGGTGTGATTTCATTCCATGAAAAAAATTACTCCCACCTCCTGTTAAAAACATAAGAAACAGAAAGATAACACAGAAGTCAAGCATTTTAATTATGACTTGTTGATGATTTTTGCATCTGTTTTGTACTCGCTGTTGTTCGCTTGAATGGATTTTCTCACTTTACATAGAAAATGAAAAGTACAATACTTTACCTCTTGAGAACATTCTAACAACTCAGAGTGGTCGCACCTAATTTCTGGGCTATTGGACCCATTAGATGTAAAAGTTTAGGAAATAAACAGGCAGTGCTAAGAGGTTTGATGGGTAGAATAATGTGGGCTAAGTGACGGATGGCGCCTTCTGAAACACACTTGTAGCTCACAGGAAAAGAAGTGCAACATCTTTTTCTTGTATAACTTGTATGCATAAAGAAATACGTCACCCACAAAATGAGCACTTGCTTATCATATACTCGCCTTGTATTCTTGAAGAAAACCTTTTTTTTTTCTTCCTTTTTTTTCTTGCTGCCAGCACGAAAGGAAACAATAATTGAGGAAGGATTTACTCATGAAATCCTATATGTTTTATCTCCTCGAATGCGAGGTCAAGCTTAATTTTTACTCCATTCTTTCACAAACAAATATAGTGGGTGCCACTTCAGAGGATCTCTTGAGATTATTTTAGTAAAAATAATTTTAAAAAAACTAAACATTGACATTTCTTTTAAAAATGTGTGAAATTTCAAGTCGTCATTCAGTGCAGAAATGATTATTCAACATACTTTTCGAGTACCGTGCACCTGGATCATGCTGCATGTTTGCTGAGCAGTACACTGCACAGGTCTTATTGTAACGATTGGCTGATCTTTTTTTTATGTCTTGTACATATTTGGCCGAATGTGTAATGCGTATGTATTTAACAGAATCTAATCAAATGAGCGGACTCATAGCTATCTCTTTTCACATATCTGCTCTCTACAGAGCCATGGTGTCGTGGAATATGCCTACTATGAACTATTCATACACTCTGTCATATTCATTGAATGTATTTTAACTCTAAATCTGTCCTTCTGTACACATTACATCTATTGCATCTGTCCATCCTGGAGAGGGATCCTCCTCTGTTGCTCTCCTGCAGGTTTCTTCCCTTTTTTTCCCCCTGAAGGGTTATTTGGGAGTTTTTCCTGATCCGATGTGAGGTTTTGGGGCAGGGATGTCTATGTGTACAGATTGTAAAGCACTCCGAGACAAATTTGTAATTTGTGAAATTGGGCTATACAAATAAACTGAATTGAATTGAATTGTCTCACAGACACCATCATTTTCTGGATTGGGGTAATTTATACATTTAGGTGACATATTCCTTTCAATTCTGACTGTGCATTTTGGCTTTGCTCTGCAACTCTTCAATCTCGACAATCCCCTTTCTGACTGCTTGGATTGTGCCCCAGACTGAAGTCGCCGGGGAATAAGGATGCAATGGCGGAGCTTTAACCTCGTGCACACACTTGTATTGATCCATACAAGCCTCAGTGACTATTGCTACAGAGCGGACTGCCCTCTGTCATACAGGGCTCCCTCCTGTTCTGGTCACAGGCAGCACATCACACCATCACACACCAGTATCCAACCCACACCCGTCTGCCTTTGGGGCTAACAAACTGCCACCAACCCTGACCTCCCCTCTAACACCCCCCCCCCCCCCCACACACACACACATGCACACCTTTTTCCTTTCGCTCTTGCTCTACCTCACTTTTCCTCTAATGAGTTGCAACACTGATAACGAGCCTGATGATCTTCCATTGATTCGGCTATCACTTGCTTGTCTGGTAATTGATCCGTAGCTGAGCCTCTAGTTAATTATATGGGCTTCGACATGGACCCCTGCCCCGGGGGGAATTCTCAAGTCCTGCGCAATAATAGTTTTAATAAAGGAGGCTGCGAATCTCCTGCATCCATTTTTTTTTTCTACCCCCATTCTTGCTTCCTAGAATTTCTTTTTATCTTTCTATTTCCTTCTTCCTCTCTGTTTCCCCGTTAACATTTCTCCATCTCCGTTATTTTCACTTCTGTGTCTCTTTCTCGTTTCCTCTGTCATCACGGCCATTACCATCAGCAGAGGCAAGGGGGGGGGGGGGGGAGAAAAAGAGGCAGCCTGAGCAATATTGGCAGAGTCCATTCCTCCCTCCCACAAATAACAGCCATTAACCAGCCGGGTCAGAAGCTGAGCCACCAGCTTGACTTGAAACACTGAGTGCCACTCGAAGAAACCCACAGACTCGCACATTTACAGGCGAGAGGGAGGGAGGTAGCGAGAGAGAGAGAGAGAGAGAGAGGGGAGGAAGCAGGAGCTGGAAAACAAAAAGGAACCTCAGCCGCTAAATTGTCCCTTAATATAATTAGTCTAAGCCTCACGCGTTACCTTTTCAATAAGGTGCTAAGCACCGTGGGCCGTACATGGACAGGAGGTGACACATTACGCCTTTATGACACGGCTGATTGTGGCTTCTGAGAAGGCGCAGGCCACTATGCCAAAGATATATAGAAAGGGAGAGGGGGAGGGGGGGAGGGTAAAAGAGAGACAGCAAGGTAAGGAGACCTAGAAGTGTAGAAAAAGAGCACAGGAGACAAAAGCAAAGGACTAAGATGTCGGCATGGGGGGGAGATGTAAATTGAGCTTGAGACAAAGACCCAAAGTGGTCGGACACACGGTGTGTACTTTTCTCTCAGAAATCCCTTGAACATCACAGCACCGGTGTGATAATCTCAGCAAAGGTTAACAGTATACTGCCATTAGTACATCGTACAAAAGGCTTTTAACAGAAAAACCAAGCACCTGTCTGCAGCAATTTACCACAAAATGTGAAGTGACTTAATTTATCAGAATCCATTTAATGTAGAAGTTCTCTCTCTCTGTCGCTCTCTCTTTTGTTCCTCGGCAGCGGAGAGATCCCAGTGACATCTCCCACTCGCTGAGGACTGGGGCACCTGGTCTGTCATTCCTCTAATGATGGTGCTGAAGAGATGGTGGAGAGGAGGAGATGGGAGATTTCAAAGGAGGTGGTGGGGGGGGGGGGGGACTGTCTTCATTGTTTCAGACATGTCCTATGCTGTGTCAAAGGGAGCAAAGATCTCCTTCCTCTTCTTTTTTCTTTTTTAGTTGTATCCTCCTGCGTGTCTTTTTCTCAATGTCTCCCTCCCTTTACTCCTCCATCCCTCATTTTATTCCCTTACCTTTGTGGCTGTGGGGACCAATTTGGCTAAAATGGAACCTCTTCCTCATTTTTTTCTTAATTAAAATCTGAGAGCCTCCGCAGGGGGGGGGCTTCCTGTGTGTGTGTGTGTGTGTGTGTGTGTGTGTGTGTTCGTATGCATGCTGGTGGCAGATTGCCTGCGTTCCATTAGTCTTTCATTAGAGTGGGAGAAAATCAAACAAAGGCACCAGATTATTCTTTTTGCGATAAAGCAAGTCTATTGATATTTTCTTGTTTATTTCTGTTTGTTTATTTTTTTATTGCTGTCAAGCTATTTTCACCAGTTATTACAGAACCGTTCTGTTGAATACAATATTGCTTTTCCTAATTATTTAACAAAGAAACAAATACTTGATAACGTGCTTGTAATGTTGATGCTTTTTGTTCAATATAAATATAAATATATATATTAAAGTAAAAAGCTCTTTTGCTGCTAAGCGCCGTGTGTGCGTTTGTTTTTGTATGTAGGTGTGTGTGTGCGCGCGCGCGTGTGCGTGTGTGTGTGTGTGTGTGTGTGTGTGTGTGTGTGTGTGTGTGTGTGTGTGTGTGTGTGTGTGTGGCGGGATGGTCCCTCAGGGGAAGTAAGTTGCTCTGAGACGTGCCGGCCGCTCGAAGCGCAAATGGTAATAAGGCGGGGGGACAAATGCTCCCCCCACCTTCTCCTGCTCTGCGATGGCGCTTGCCCCCACCTTCCTCCCCCGAGCAGAGGAGGGGTGTGTGTGTGTGTGTGTGTGTGTGTGAGAGAGAGAGGAAGCGTGCAGCGCGATGTCACTGAGCATCTCAGAGTGGAGCGGCACAGTTGACTCAGTTGAGCCTGCACCGGCCCGACACACACACACACGCTCGCTCGCTCGCTCCCACATGCTCTCCGCTCTCGCTCTCTCGCGCACACACACACAGGCGCTCAGTCCACTTCCTCAGCGGCTGCAGCGGAGTACAGAGAGAGAGAGAGAGGAAAAGAGGAAAAGAGGAAAAGAGAGAGGACAGGCGGCACGGACATCGAGAGAGGGACACGGTCTCCAAGAGGGAGAGAGAGAAAAAGAGAAAGAGAGAGAGAGAAGCGCGAGCAGGGATAGCTGGTGGCTCACTCCCACACCTCATCTTCACTTTGCTGGGACAGGCACAGAATTGATGGTAAGAGACACTCGTGCATGTTCTGCGCTCTTCTCTTAGCTGTATGGCGCTTTTCACGGGACTTTTTTTGTCTTTAGACGATCTTTGTTTTTGTTTACTTTTGTTAATTTTTTTACATTTTCTAACACATATTTTGTGTGAAACTGCTTCACCTTTAGTTTCTGTTTAAATATAGTATACAATTTATATCCAAGCTTAATTTATGACATGAGAAAAATAATACATGAATTACACTTTTTTTTAATTTATGTTTTTTTATGTGTGCATGTGTTTAGTGCTGATGGCAGCTCCCAGGTTCTTGAACTTTTTTCTCCCCTATTCTTTAGAAATGTCTTTAATAGTAGAGGTATTACAGGCGTGCATGTAGGGCAATGTGTTCGAGTGTGTGTTTGCATGTAGGTGTTTGTGTAGAGTCCATGTCCACGACCAGTGACTGACAGATGGATTAAAGCAAAATCTAAGGCCACGGGAAACATCTAATTCCCATACCCCCCCATCTTTTATTTTATTTTACTCCATTCATGCTCTCCCTCTCATCAGCCCCCCTCCTCACCTCCATCCTTCTCCTCATCCCCATCCTTCCTCACCTCCAGTTCTCCGCTCATCTTGCCCTGTCCAAGACGAGGCCCCCCGAGGAAATTCAGTGCGAGCCCTTTTTTCTTTCTCTCTTCTTGAGAATTAACTCCACACACACTCCTCTGCCATCAGAGCTGCCAAGAAACCTCACACACACATGTACTCCCTCAACTCTCCTCTCACTGTTATCCTTCTGGTGAAGCAGGACAGAGAGAGACCACAAAAAAAAAAGAGAAGAAAAACACAACCCCAAAGAACCCACCTTCACTGACTTTTTTTCTTCTTCTTCTTCTCTCCTCCTTCACACACCCTTCCCACCGTCTCTGTCTCTCCCTCTCTCGGTCTAAGTCCAAGGAGGCAGAGTTGGATGTGAGAGGGAGCGAGTGCGACGACACCGTCCCACAAGAGCCCTGCACAGACCCGGATCCGCCCGGGCCATCTCCAGCTAAGGCTAACGGACCCACCGCCACCGCCACCGCTGGCGTTTCCATGAGCAACCCCTCCAGTAGCCACAGTAGCAGCAGAAGAAGTGGTCTGGGTGGCATTAGCATCGTTAGCAGCAGCGCTGAGGGAGCAGGCGAAAGCTCCATGCAGTTCAGCACCAGACCGCCTAGTGCTGAGCAGCCGGGCTTCATGGGGACATGGCAGCAGCAGAGCACTGACAGCAACCTCCTCTACAGAATGTCCCAGCAGGTACGTCAGCTCCGCCTCACCCCTTCATCCTCTCCCCTCCCGGCCTCCTCTCCTCTTCACTCGCTCCACATGTGCAGCCGAGGACTACACTTTTATGTTTCTCATCTGGGTTTATGTTCAGACGTCGGCTGTTGTGATTCTTACTTGGTCAAGAGCATGTTTGTTTGTCTGTCAGTGTGTGTGTGTGTGTGTGTGTGATCTGTAGGTGGTAATGGTGAGAGAGGGGGGGGGGGGGGGTGTGGGCAATGTTTTGTCATTTAATATTTAAAAATAAGAATCCTTACATGTAATTGCAACTTTTTCACACTTTTGGAACACATCAGGTTTGATGTTGTGTGTCTTGTCTTAATGTTATTGTTCCACACGCAGTGTTTTCATTCATCTAAGTTGGCTGTGTGTGTGTGTGTTGTTTGTCTAGTTTTTTATTTGAGTCATTTTCTGCCCCATGAAAAAAATGAAAAAATCCATATTTTGTGGATTTGTAAAAACACACATTTTAATGCAAAATGTGCATAATATCAGATAGGCCGAATTCATTTATTTCAGCATTTGATGGATTATCGCATGTCCGGATTTGTTACATACATGCTTAAGTCTCCGTAATTGGTCTATGAGCGGTGTGGAGTTTTAAAGCAAGCAATAGCAGTGTTTTGGTAACCCCAGTGCCGATAAAGACCCGGGAAGGGGTACCCCTCCGGGACCGGATAATTGACTTCATGTGGCCGAGGCAGGAAGCCCCTCGCGCGGCTACAGAACAGCAGAGGAGCCGCGAATGAAAACAGGCTCGTCTGGAAAAGTAATGATGATAACAGATCGCCTTCACCGAGGGAAAGTCCACAATTCCTCCCGACATTTCTCGCCTGTTATCGTGGATGTTACACTGAATTTCTCTCTTGTTTATTTGATTTTTGAAAAATATTTTTTAGCAGCCCTCGTAAGTTATTTTTAAGGGACGGGGAGGGGGGATTTTGTGGTTTCGTATTAGGATAAATGTCAGGTAAGGAGAGGGGAAGAGGAGTTTGCGTAAGCGTGTGTGTGTGTGTGTATATGTGTGTGCGTGCGCGTGAGTGTGTGTGCGTCCGTTCTTGCGCACGTGTGTGAGGGGGAGACATAGATCGAGGACGGTTGTTAGGTCGCAGTTAATCATAGCGGGACCTGCAGGCTCTCCGTACCATACACATGCTGTTACGCAGCCAGACCACAGCGGCTCTTGCGCAACAGCCGCGGCTCTCGGTTTTAAAATATGAGAAACTTATTCTGTCACTTTGAAGATAAATATAGTTGTTGTTGTTGTTGTTTTTTATCCCAGAGGTGTAATCATGAAGGTGAAACAGCTGTGTTGATATTAACATATCCCCATATGTAAGTTATCAAATATCACATTTCTGAAAGCACCTTGTCCCGATATTGTTGTGTTGTTCTTATTGACGCTTTTCTGCCTTTCACTCATCTTAATATATCAAACAAAACATGTATTTCAATGAATAGCATCCCTGCTCTTTTCATTCAAATCGCAATTTTCTTCTTCATAAATCCCCGTCCTTACACTCTCCTGAAGAAACGACCCCACTACGTATTGCTAGGTGAAGTGAGAGAGGGCTCCTCCTCTCTCGCGCGTTCCCGGTGTGAAGCAGGTGGATGGGCCCCTGCGCTCATCATCTGCTGGGACCCCATGTTTGCATCCCATATCTTTTTTTACAAATGCGCACCGTTGTCTCAATATAATCAGCCGAGGGACTCGCTGTTATTTATCCTTCCTCGCACCACTTAGAAGACATCTTCCCATGTTTAGTAGGCATGACATAAATTCTCCGAAGGAAGCCCGTTCCTTGACAGACTCGCCTTCTTGGAATCTAACCGATAATGACTTTGTGTTTGCCGAGGTTGGCGCACCCTGGGGTTTTGGAGGAGAGAAATGCGGTATGGGCTTGCGTTTCTAAATCTCCACTCTCTCCCTTAAAGATCAACCAGGTGACACGAGGGATGCGCTATTTTATCGTTGTTATAGGCCAAATTATATTTCTACCGGATCGATGGAGACGCGAAACAGCTGCGCGCGGTGCGTTGAAGCCGCTGCACGTGGAGACAGGCAGGGCATCACCAAGCACACACGTTTGGCAATACTTCGGACGTTTATCGTAAAAAACACACACACACACACACGCGCGCGCGCACACACGCACGCACGCACACACACAAGACCTTCGGACATTTAAAATTTAATGCAGGTATTTTCGTTCCACGATTGAAATCAGGCCATGCTTTACAGCAGGTGTCTGAACTTATCGGTGCATAAAACCTCAGTGACAGCAAAAGTCTCTTCGTTTTATAACTCAATCAATCAACAACAACAACAACTAAAAAAGCAGCACCTGTCTTCCCCAGCGTAAAGAAAAAATAAAACAAAAATAGATGTCAATTCGAGAACGAATTTCATCTAATAATTTATTGATTTATTTTTATGATTGATTCCTGAATTCAAGACAAGTTCTTGTATTTTAAACGAAAGTCCTGATTTCGAACTATTTCAGATTTAATAAATTCATGTATTTCCATATTCACGTTTTTAAGACTATGCCCCCCCCCCCCCGAATGTTTTCCTAGAGGGGATACTGTTACAAATTAAAAATAAAGGTGCATACAATGTTTTTTTATGATGTTTTATTTAGTTAAGATCTCATATTGATAATCTATCAACATGCAATCGCATTTTATTATTGCGGGTTTTTCTAAACTAACGAAATTAAACAACCGTCGCGATTATGACACAACTGCAAGCCAATAATTTACACCTTTCACAAGAGGCCTTAGTAGGCTTTAAATCTTTTTTTCCTAAAACACATAGCAGCAGATTCTCAACCTTCATAATCCACGTGAGTGTCAACAGGAAACAACACGAACTGCATGCAATTTAAATGCAATCAATTAAATGGATTTGATAAATACTGCCTGTTTTCGCAGCTTCCTAATGCTCAGAAATCGGTGCACATTTTACAAAACAATGCAAGAGGGAACTTTCATTATTGTTTTTAAAGAGGAAAAAAAAAAGGTCAAACATTAATTAGGAGTTGAATAATTTCCCAGGCATTACGGAGTGATAATATTTTGAGCCTTAATTGACCCGCTTGCTGTACATGGGTGGCTATGAATATCGACCCTCGCAAGTTAAAAAGCCCGGAGTTAAGTGATGCTATACGAGCCTAATTGGTTCATCAGGGATAATTCCTCCACAATACAGCAGCCGCTTGCCGCGTCTCCTTTTACATTCATATTTTCTTCTCCGCTTCGAGTCGCAGGAACGAAGGAGCAACACAAGGATTAAAACAAAAAGCTCGTCAAAAGAAGTGCCTTAAACTCCACCTGAGGATCTGGTTGTTGCCACTCAGGCTCACAGATGAGAGGGGGGGGGGGGGGAGGAGTACACAAATAATTTACTCCAGCTCAGCTAAAAAACATTTCTGAAATCGCCTTTTCCTCTCCACTGTGCTGGAGCGCGGCTTCCTTTGATGTGCGACAGGTCGACGATGGGCCGAGACCAGCGAGAGGTGCAGCGGCATGACAGCTCTCATATCAATACCAGGGTTTACAATGTGGACATATTCATGAGACATAAAGGCAGAATTTGACATGATAATAATATTAAGAATATAAATTAATAATAATAATAATAATACACGTTTTCTTATATTTGTTTATTTTATGTTTTCTTATATTTGTTTATTTTATGTTTTTGCATTCTTTCATGTATTTGGCAAATAATAATAAAAAGTTCTCTGAGCTGGAAAGACCTGCACGCCTGCATGATTGTTCTTTCTCTCACATCATGCATTTTTAAATTTAGGATCCTGAAAAAGAAAACTTTAAGAATTCAATAATGGACTGTTACGCAAATCCTATTTATATATTTCAGTCTGTGATTAGAAGAAAAGAAAAACTGCTGTGATTAGTTAAAAGTGTTTTGTTTTTAGAATTTAAAAAAAATCATTGGCATTGTTCTTGTAAATATGCAGCTTTATACAAAAAACACCCCCACCCATATACTGTGAATTTCGAATATCTTCCATTTCGTTTTTTCTTAAATATTTTCTGGTGTATTCACATCGTGTGTGACATTTAAACTTTTAGTTTGGAGCAATTTTACAATTATACTCGTTGATTTATTATTTTGCAGTGCAGCCTATGTACTCCTGTGTGTTGAACCTCTGCATGCTGTTAGCTGTGAGGCCACGATGACAGACGTATTAGTGGAATAACATTTGTCTGACTGAAGAAATGAGGTTGATATTATCCTCTTCAGTGCAGATCACAGAATGCGCTAATCTGCCTATTAACACAGTGATACACCAGTGTGTGTGTGTGTGTGTGTGTGTGTGTGTGTGTGTGTGTGCACCGGAGGTTTTACACAGTGAGGTACAGGCATGTTGCATATGTGGTGCACATGCATTGCTTCTTGCCATCGTGTGTGACTGGAAGGCAGTGATTTGATACATATGTGTCAAATTATCCACAGTCAGTGAACGTGTATGTGTGTCGTTACACTCGACTGTTATTATTTCCATGTCTTTGATGGGTCGTTGCACACAGAGCATATGGATGCCTATACGTCCATGTATCTGGTGTCAAACGTGCCTGTGTGTGACCTGACACTGAAGTTATGTATGTGCATGTGTGTGTTAGGCGTGCATGTCTGTGCTTTTGCCATTTATTTTTCTGAGTGGGTGGCTAAATACTCATATGCCAGTTGTGTGAGTGTGTGCGTGCGTGCGTGAGAGAGAGAGAAAGAGAGAGAGCGCATTTCTGTGTGTGTGTGTTGGCTCTGGCTCCATGTGTGTGTGGGTGCGAGGTGAAGTGTCTCTTGGCTGGCCTTGGCTGGAGAGCTGGAGGAGAGCAGAGGTGAAAGAGGAGATTTGCAGAAAAGACATGCACCACTTCCCCCCATTACTACTTTTTCCTTTTTCTTCTTCTTCTACGATGTCTTTGTGTCTCACGGCCTCTTCTTCTCTCACTTCGCTTTTCCTTACTCGTCTTCTTGCTCCCCACACCGCACCCCCTCTTTTCCTCGACTCTCTTTCCTAAAACTCTGTCTCCACCAGCAGTCCCAACCCCTCCCCCCCCCCCCCCCCATGCTAAATCAGAGTGTTTTATGAGAAGGGGATCTTGACATTGAATGTGTGTAACAAAGGGCCACGTTGGGCGTTAGGATTACCGCTTTGAATAAGACACAAGGACAAGTGTCAGAAGGAGCACAATGTTTCTTCAAGAAGAGGAAGTGGATGGGTGTGCCTCTCAATCAGACTGATTTAAGGAGGTTGAAAACTACGTCTTCACCAGAACAGATCCAACCTGCAGTCGTGGTCCCTCACTGTAGTGGGGGCTGGCTCTTACATTGTTTAATGCATTTATTGCACTGTAACTGGCCTTTAAAGAGGGTCCAGATAACATAAGCAACATTAAGAAAGGCCATTGTAGCATTCATTCAGCGGCCATCTCTCTCTCTCTCTCTCTCCCTTTTTGCATATGCAGCAATGATGATGTGAAGAAGGCAGCATTATTTCTACAAGAGAGAGAGCACAGAAATGGGAGAATAAGATTGAGTGGAAAGGTGACTGCAGCTACTTGTATATTTACTGTGTGTGTGTGTGTGTGTGTGTGTTCTATTAAGAAGCCATCTAGTTTGAAGGAGTAGGAGGATGTACAAGGTCCCATTCATGCTGTGGTCCCCACTATATTTACCTAGGCACCAACCAGGGAGATATGACGTCCATAATATTTTTCCTTTTAAGTTGTTTCAACAGACTTTTAAAATGTTCTTTTTTGTAGTGCCTTGCATTACTTAACATGTCCTTTCATTTCTATCAAAATATGAAGATAGATTTATATCATTTGTTTTCTTGTTATGTCAATTGATAAACGCTTTTCTGTTGCTTCTACGGTGCACGTTAACAGTATATTTTTAAGTGGATACAAATCAATGTCCCTGATTTTATTTCCATATTCTTTTGTCAGACTGTTGAGGAAATCCGTCAATAAGACTCCTCATGCAGACACCCCCATTTTCCTTTTTTTAATGCTCACCATCTTTTACTATTATAGCCTGCAAAAAAAAAAAAAAAAAAAAAAAGTACTCTTTTATTTTTATAGTACATGCATTGATCTTGCCAACAAATAAATCTGCCTCGCACATGGCCGTGATCATGTGTGTCCCAGGTCATACAATAACCTCTGTAGCCGCGTAGTAATGCCCTCAAGGACCAGCGTGATGGGTAAGCACCGACCCTGACTGTGTGTGTGTGTGAGACCCGGGGCATCCAGCGATCAATAAGCATCATATGAGCATCACTCACGGGTTCTATGTCAGCTGTTTCCTGTTTTTTCCTGAGGAGACGGCCGCCTCACAACTATGTTGACTGCACGAATAACTGGGAGGATACAGAACGTAGAGAAGCTATCGTGGAAGTCAAAAGGCTTTTTTCGATACCATATGTCTGGCAGGGCAGTGTGTTGTGCGTTTTGTGTGTTTGTGTCACACACACACACAAGTGTTGAGGAACTGTAGAAATGCAAAGCCATCGCCTCTGCTCTTATCAGAGGGGCCGATTGGTGAAATCTACGATGTTTGAGTCTTTCCAAGGGACTGCTTTTAGCCATGTGTGGGAATGTGCATGAACAAGGAGAGAAATACAATATTGTTGCTATTTAATTAGTGTTAGTATGTGAGCTGCTTTTACAAAATAATCAATGAAGTAGCGGTAATGTGAATAGAAATCTCAACATGTAACATTAAGGAGATGCATGTGGTATTTAAGGCAGTAAACACAGTGTTGCATATAGTATTCATTGTGGCTGTGGCATATGGGGTTTAATAAACTCAGCAATGGCATGTGATTAGGACCCTACTGTACTGCAATTTTTTTTTTACAAATACAAGAAAAAAATACTTATTGTATGTAAAATTATTTGAATATTTTGCACATCTTTTTGCATTTTATAGAATTGTTGGATATATTTTAGTTGAGCAAATATATACATATAAATATATATACATATTTTTCTATTTTACAACTATTTGTGTCCCTTTGCCTGCTGTCTGTTTAGCAACTGAACGACATTCTTTTCACTGTTCTTTTCCTTTCTTATTTTTCTACATTTCTTCTTTCAAAAGTGGGCCGTTGGATATTTGTTTTGGGTTTCCTGCAGTGGGGAGAAGTCGCCGGTGTGAAGAGGAAGTGTGTGTGTTTGAAGGGCCAGTCGCTCAGGATGTCACCACCCCGCCACTGACTAATGAGGGGGACAGAAGCACAGGGCCAGGGCAACACACACACACACACACACACACAAACACACACACACACACACACACATAGACAGTCACACTCTGACACGGCAAGAATGCAGCAGCTGTCACCAAGGTCCAGGCAGTTATGAAAAGGTTGAAGTATAATTGTGCCTTCTGTGTGTGTGTGTGTCTGAGTGTGTGTGTGTGTGTGTGTGTGTGTGAAGTGCAGTACAACGGGTCAGGAGGGTGTTGAGAGCTGGGAGAGGCTCATGTTGGAGATCTCCACCGGCAGCGAGAATCATCACACATATTGACTCAAGTGAAAGAAGAAGTAATATATATATATATATATATATATATACAGAAAAAAGAGAAAATTAGAGATGAAGTCTTTATTTTCTCTGTTGCAAAAAAAAAAAAAAAAAATGTCATGCTGTGGATTTTTTTAATCAACTGAAATATTGCAAGCCTTTTTTATTATTATTTATTTCTGATTTATATCTGAACAAAAAAACAAATAAAACTCAAATATATATTCTAAATAATAAAATAAGTATATTGTCTAATATACTCAAACATTATCTTTTGAATTGTTATTACACCAAAAAACAAACACCTGCATTCCTGAGCCCTGACATGACAAACAAATCTATTTTTTTACTTGGTCTGAGGACATATTAAAATTTTATGAGATAGGATTTTAGAGTTTTCGTTGTAGCCAATAATCAGCAAAATAAAAAGAAAAGGCTTGCAATATTATTTCAGTTTTGTAATGAATCCAGAATGTATGCATGATTTTTTTTTTTTTTTGAATTACAGAAAAGAAAAAAACATCACAATATTCTAATTTTCTGAGACAGTCCTGTATATATATATATTTATGTATTTAGTATTTTAAGACATGACCAGATGGCAGAGACATTGTTGTCAGAGGCTGTTCTTTCCCGTCCTGTAGCCAGAGGAAGGTGACATTAGGTGTGACCTGTGCTAAGTGACAGGAACTTGGGCATACTTTCACCGTGGCTTCTCCCTTTTCCTGTTATTCCTCAACTCCTGCTTTTTTGTTTTCCTTGGAGCCGCGCCAGCACAACGGGCAAATCAAACAGCATACTATTTTTACATCTGTCTTAAGGACCCCTGTCTGCTCGCTCTGCCTGCCAATTTGCCCCATCAGCAGTGGCAGCGAAGACGAGCTCTCGAGGCACTGAGCCTTTCATTTTTCTGTTGGCAGTGTGGCTAATGCTGTCACTGTTATTTGAAAAAAGCACTCGGGGTGAATTGCTATTATTATTGTGAAAACCATCATCATCATCATCAGGCTTATTTATGGCTATGGATAATTATGGTCATTTTGTTCGGGGCTCACAGTTGACTCCATCTCTTTCCGCTGCTAATCCGTACTGTTGCGTGTGTGTGTGTGTGTGTGTGTGTGTGTTTATTTGTACTTTACATTTTCGATGTGCTGGCAAATTATCAAAGTTGTTGTGCAGAGAAAATGGTTTTCCAACAGGTAACAGTGATTTTCATATCTGCTGTTCATATGTGAGGTGAGGCCAACACAGGCAAGAATAAATGTGTTACATCTCTTAATGCATATCGGTTGAACTCTGGCTTCTGTGTTTGTGTGAAGGCGAGAGAGGCTTTTCTCCCCACGATGTTCTGTTTCATTCCCTGAACTATTCCCCGTTCTGTTCTATCTCCGGCTTGCCATGGAGATTTGATTGCTAGAGGCCCAGGGAGGATTTTAGGGAGGTTCTGGAGAAGGGAGGCTAGTGGTACAGGCTGTGGTAGGCTTGTAGCCAACACACACACACACACACACACACACACACACACACACACACACACACACACACACACACACACACACACACACACACACACGATGTTCAGTCACAGACTTACATACATGCTTTCACACACTCCTCTTATGTTTTTTCAATATTCTTATTCAAGTGTAAATTGCTTCCTCTCTATGCTGTCATTTTAACCCCATAAAAAAACTTGAGTCCAAACTCATTAGCTACTTTTTGTTGTGAGCAAAGTGTTGAAGCAACATGTGTAAGCGTTTGTTTGTGCTCTCTGCTGACTTTGTAAAGATGTTTGCGCTGTTGGATTAATAACATTTAATGGCCACTGTTAAATGCAGCTGCCTTGGCATCCCACAGCTCGTGTTTTTCTGGCAAACTGAGACTCTGGGTGGCTTCTTGTGTGTGTGTGTGTGTGTGTGTGTGTGTATATACGCAGTGCAATGAAATACCACAATGTGTGTGGCCTGGATGGGCGAGGCATTGTGTGTGTTGTCACTGGGCATACCTGTTAACACTGCTGAATCCAAACTCTGTGCATGTGAGCCGATCAGATATTGAGCAACATTCCGTTTCACTTTCTAACAATCTATAATATCAATTAAGTCACAAATGATCTCATTAGCCGGCTGTGATTCACATCAATTGGTCTGACCCTGTATCCGTGGCAACCAGCCGAGGCCGGAGGTCCACCACGCATGGCCTCTGGCCCCACGCATTGTTGCCTGTCCACCTCGTGTGACATTCATTGTGCGATTGAAGTGACGGTTTCAGTCTTTCAGAAAGCGACAAAGTGAGAATTCTTGTAAAGAAAAAAGCTGTTTTTCTGTGTGTGTTAAAAGATGTATTTTGTTTGATCGGGACTGACACACACACACACACACACACACACACACACACACACACACACACACACACACACACACACACACACACACACACACACACACACACACACACACATATACTTGCTTTCTATGTTGATGTTTACTTGTAAATGGCTTGGGCTGCTTCTTCCATTGTCGGGAAACGCACTCAGCGATAAGTGCTTTGTTGGAGCACTGTTCGCAGCATGATGCGTGTGACTCTGACTGCCATTTAATATTTCATGACATTTAATCCATTTGATATGTTTCCTCCAAATACAAAAAAACAAAACATAAATCTGGAGCTTTTGTTTCCCTTATCCAGGCCATTACTTCACAGCTTGTTGATCAGTTTAGATGTGTAAAGGGGGGCAACATGGGATTTATCACCCAGATTTACAGGCATTTTCCTGCACCACCCTAAAGCTGATAAATTTAGCATCTTGATTGTGGCTAAAACGGGGCCTCATAAGGGCAAAGGTGATCCCTTGAGCCCAATCAATGAGTGACCAGATATAACTCAATAACATGAATAGGACAAGTATCATAAACAATAGGCTGCGAGATGTATTGCAGTAAAACGGTGAAATGAGACTACTTAAAGTTTACAGGATGTAGGAGAAAGAAAGATAGCGCATTATGAAAAAGAGGAGCAAGAGGAGCCGGCAGCTTGTGCATCAGTCAGAAGGTGAGGAGGAGGCTCTCTTTGAGATCAATTGGTAATAGGCTGAAGTCACAGAGGCGATTAGAGGCGTCGACTTGCCTGTGTTGTAAATGCTGTCAGATCTGTTAAAGGAAGCCTAATACCTCTCAGGTTGAAAGCTGTAATAACATCAACTGTAACTGGATCTGCGGGGAAGTGCAAGTGAGTCTGCGTGAGTGGAAAAGGAACGGGAAGACGAAAGTGTTTCATTGTGTGTGTAACGTCTAGGTGTGTTTGTGCGTTAATGCGCGGTGTCGAGCAGCAGCAGCGCGCACAAAGGCGAGAGCCGCGGGGTTGCTCCTGGCATTTTTTTTTTCGGCCACCAGATGCCTGTCACTGCTTTCAGGAAGAAGAAAAAAAGAGCAGGAGATGAGGACAAAGAGGAGGGAGGGGAGGCAAAAGGGAGGGGGGGAGGGGGTGGGGTGTACCGCTGTTCAAATCGTGTCACGTCGCGCTAATTCATCCAGCCTCATTAGAGAGAGGGAAGGGACCAGAGGGCCTCTCTTAGGACAGGGCCCGGGCTCAAACACACACACACACGCACACGCACACACACACGCACACGCGCAGATATATGCATATACTCATTGTCTCAGTTTTTCTCTGGCACATACTTACACACAGATGCAATTTCCCTCTCCCTCACACACACACACTTACACATAGACATACATACACAGATGACACTGGCACATGGCGCAGTGCGGGGGCAGTTTGGGGAATAGAAAATTGCCTTCTCAGGAAGGCCCCGGCCAATTAAGGACCTGACCGTATTGAATGTCAAGTGTTAATTTAGGCTCCCCCCTCCACCTCCCACCTTCCTACCTCCGACCCCCACCCTCACCCTTCAATTTCCCAGCAGTGGTGGGGGGGATAGTGTGTGTGTGTCCCAGAGATGAGCAAATACATGTCAAGCCAAAGTTGATTGCCTGCTCCGTATTATGTGTCGCAGGCAAGTAGCAAATGTGCTCACTCCTTTTAGCCTCCCGCGTACCCCCTGAGGGACGCCCCGATGGTAGGAGGAGGAGAGAGGGAGGATTAACTGTACCGCGGTGATAAGAATGGGGGGTTTCTACACTGGGGAAGAAGGGAGAGAGGGGGAGAGCAAAGGGGACAGGCAGGGAGAGAAGTAGAAAGAGGGCACAGGGTTTGTTTGATCTCACAGGACTGGGCGGTGACTTTGATAGTCTTTTAATTGCCTTCATTTTCGCAGAGGTGATGTCCCTGGCAGACACTCACAGGGTAAATAGTTTTAAATAGAGAACGAGTAAATCTACTTGAGAGTTCAGAGGGCCGTTTAAAGGAAAGAGAAAAGAAGCTTTATTAACTTTAAGAGAAACTTTAAATGATGTCAACGCGATGGCTCTGCATTGCACTTCCAGCTGTTGGCATGGTCCAGGGGCAGACAAGGTTGTTTGCGCGTCGGACTGATGGTAAATGCCCACCTCCTTACCTCCATGATCTAATAGACATCCACTTAGTCTTAATGGGCAGATTCCCTTTCTCCTCTCGTGATGACTGTTGCACTCTTTAAAGGTGGAATTGCCTGATTGTCTTTCCTATCACCCCCCCCCCACCCCCACCCCTCCTGTAGCCTCTGTATCACATGTTCACTATACTTCTCTCCTAGGATAGAGGCGGGTATTTTTTTTTATTAACAAAATACATCTTAATGCATTGCTCGCATTCACACCAAAGCCAATGCTCCTGCTTTAGCCAGCCCTCTGGCTACATCGGTTAGTCAAAGGCTCTTTGTTTTACATTCACGCGTTGTATGTCGACATGTGTGCCCGAGTCCGTGTGCGTGTTTGTATGTGTCCGGTGATAGTGGTGATGTTGTGAAATTGAATAGAGAGGGTGAGTATTGATCATTTCCCCCTGTGTGTTATTAGTGCCTGCTGCTACTGACAAAGAGAGCATGAGCCACCCGCACAAACACAAACTGAGAAACACATATGTGCAATCTCACACACACATACAAGCATACACACACGCGCACGCAAGAGACATGTTTACTCAAGAAATACAGTGTGTCGTTTGCATGTTGTGACAAGTGTAATGCATTGCTTCAACAGCAGAACAGTATTCTTCACACCAACATATTATTTTATGGAAAATTATTGCCCAGAGGTGGCGGTGGGAAATCTTTAAAAAATATGCCGTAGCTCCTGCAGTATTATGACAAATTATGTAATGTGTCACTGACTTATATGCGTCAAGGGTCTTTTCAAAGAGAGAGAATTGTATTCCTTCCAGCTCACACACAAAGTTACGTTCTTTATCATCACACTCCGTTTTGTCATTCTGCTGAAAGTGATGACACATTTTACGGTTTGCAAAGGTCACGGTAAAGTGTAATCCAATCTCTGATCACTGATATCAAAAGAGCCCCCCGTACAGACCTCCGGGGCAAGGGGTGGGTGGGGGAGGGGGGGGGAGAGAGGGTGTTACAGCCCAGTATAAGTGCTTCGTCTCTGGGTAGATAGTGATGTATGCAGGGCCTCTGGAGCTCCAGTGGTCAGCCAGGACTGAGAAGTCTGTCAAGCCCTAATTGATCACCCTGACCTGGGGAGCTGAGGATAAAAGGAGCGGGGTGTGGAAGGATGCAATAGATAAGACTAAAGGGAAAAGAAGGAAGGGGAAAAAAAGAAGAAATTGTGTGACCAGTGGCTTAATCTCTCTGGACTGGCCATTTTCCCCCTCTGGATGATAGATCTGGTAGGCCTAGCATGTGACACAGATGGATAATGCAGGCGTCTGGGGCGATAGAGTTATAAATTAACACATTACTGGACCTTAATGTGGACTACTGTGGATGACCCCACACCAACATCATCAACCCTCCAGGCACACACACACACACACACACACACACATACACACAAACACACCTACAGTCTCACTGATGCGTCTAGCTGAGCTCAGGGTGCGGATTGTACTCCTCAAGTGGCATTGATTTGTTAAAGTGCTGAATTAGCAGAAGTCCAGCTGCTCGCGTTTCTGTACCTTTTTTTCTTTCTCTCCTTTTTTTCAGTATTTTCTTCTCTTGGCTTCGCCTTTTTGCACTCTTTTACTCCCTCGTTGTTGCTTACTTCTACATGCCGAAGTGTTGATTTTTCCTCTCTTTCTATCTCATTTTGTTCTCTAGCACTTCCTTGCCTCGTCTCTCCGTATGATCGACTCCTTCCTTTACCCAACAACACACCTTTCGTTCGGTCACACGTGCTACTTGAAGCACTTTTGCTCTCCTTGGTTTCTATTTTCCCCTTCTTTAGTCTCCAGCTGGAAGGTTTCCCCAAAAAGAACAGTTGTTTTTTCCCTCCTTCTTGTGGCCCACACAACACTGCCAGCCAAAACTGTTATGTCCCTGACTTTGAGACTGGAAGGGAAGTGGTATGTGTGTGTATGTGGCTGGGATTGGTATTTAATAGCCAGACATACAGAAGAACTAATATCCAGAGCAGCAGTAGCCGGCACATTGTAAGGCCACACACAGTGACAAACTCCTGCACCACTCGCTGTATTTAAAACCACCCGACTCCTGCAGTGCAAAGCTATGACTTATACATCTACACGCTTAACCACAGTGAATTCCACTGGTGTAAATGTCATTTAAAAACAAGAGAGTGCTTCTGGAGACAGCAGCGTACAGAAAGGGTCACTGGTGCCTCTGTCTGCTGAGCATGTAGTGGTGTGTTGTACTTGGGCTTGTGACTTGGACAGACTGTCTGGCTTTCTGAGTCCGAGTCAAGGCCCCAAGCCAAGAGGTGCAGAATTGTTAGTGTCTGCTCCATTATCACCCATCACTCTCATGGTTTGTTGTATGTGTGTGAGCATGTGAGAAAGAGAGGAGAAGGAGGAGAGTAAAGAGACTGTCCCCCTCTTTATCTAGCTCGCGGTGGTCCAGCCCAAACAGTTACCATCTGGTGACCAGTGACTGACCCTTTTTGTGTGACACACACACACACACACACACACACACACAGAGTGCGGGACTTTGTCCAAGCGATGAGTGAGTGACCACCCGACTCCCCTGCCGAGTGTCCGTCTCTGCCAGACCTCCCAGGTCCCTCCCCTCCCTGCACATGATTGGTCGATGAAAGGTTGATGGGTGACTGAACTGTCCACAGCTCCAATAAAATGCTCAATAAAGCACCGATCCCGGCCTTTACAGGGCTAATAGAAAAAAACCTAAGAGAAAAAAAGCACCGAAACACACACAAGTGCACAGATGCAAACATAATTGTGGCCGAAAATAAGCACGTATCTCTTGGCTAGTTTAAACCACATGTGTTTATTTGAATTAGCCCAGTCAGTGTGACATCTAGTGCTTTTATTTCATTATATTCAAAAATAAAATGGTGAGTAAGAAATGAATTGGCAACTTCAAAGACAGATTCATTGTTTAAGTCATTTCTTTATTGAAAAATCCCCCAAAAGGTCTCTCTTTATACACAGTGTCACTGTATCTTTTGGTTTGGGATGGTTGGTTGGTATTTTATAGGTCAAATGATTAATTCCTGAATTAAAAAAAGTAGTCGCAAGATTATTAGATCGGGAAAGCCCTAATCCACATCTGTTTATATAGTGGCCTTAAAAACACTAACATGGAATCAGAAGTATGTGGTTGAGATGAAAAGACCAGTTGTTTTCTTGTGTAGTGAGGCGCAAGAAGAGAAACAAGGGTGTGTGTGTGTCTCCTCTGCCCGGGTGACAGAGACGTGAGCACCAAGGTCAGAGGCAGAGAAGAAGTGACACATGCATCACAGGGTTGTGACATGCCAGGGTCACGACAAAGGTCACACTCATCTCCTCTCGCTCCTCTCTTGATGCATGCGTGTAGCTGTCTGTAAATGCGTGTCAAGAAGTGACCGTCCCTTCAAAGGAAACGGGAAGTAGAAACAAACTCAACCTCTGCTTCTCCTGGGCGGCGTGGTCGGGGGGGGGGAACAAGGGTTGAGCGGAGAGCGGCTCGCAGGCAGGGCCTAAAGGCCGTGTGACGTTGTGACTGCAGCTGTCCCTTCCGTTTAAACGCAGAGGGGACGGAGGTAAAGAGAGAGTGAAAGAAGGAGGAGGTTGTTGGGAGACGGAACGATGGGGGGGGGAAATAGAGTGAGAGCACAAGTGGAGCATCTGAGCAAGAAAAACACTTAAAGTGAGGGATCGCAAGCGGAGAATGAGGGGACGCAGCCGGGGGACTGCACTGGGGAGGAGGAGGAGGAAGAGGAAGGGTGGGGGAGCGGGTGTGTGTGTGTCCCTTGCCTGAGGCTGATGCATTGTGACAGTCACTTAGAAGGATTTCACTTCCCTTAAACTGTGGCTTGCAGGAAGAAGCACCATAAGTTTGGACAATTATGGACTGAAGGAGATATGACAGGACACATGCAGAGTGGGCCACAGAGGGAGGGTGGGGGGGAGGGGGGGAGGGGTGCAAAGGCTGGGTGTGTATACGTGCGTGTACACAATCATATCTGCTTGCATTTGGCAGACTGGTCTGTATATGTGCAGATCAAATACTGTGTTTGTGTGTGTGTGTGTGTGTGTGTGTGTGTGCCGGCCTGTGGAGGCCAGGCTCGGTGCACGCCATGTCAGGGAGGGCCGGCGTCTCTCTCCTCATGGTACCGTATGTTACCACTCTGCCTCCCTCATTCCTGCGCCTCATGTCTGTAACTTAACCTGGTGACGGAGGGTAGGAGGGAGAAGAAGATGGAAAAAAAGAAGAAAAAAAGTTGGATTTAGTTGCTGCCAAGAAGCATGCCCTATTTCTTTTCCTAATCTTTGGTTGATTTCATTCCTTCATGGGATTTTTCATTCCTGCATGTTAATAGTTTTTCTTTGGTGCCCTTGTAAGTGTCCGTCCTGCTCCACAGTACTGTGTGTGTGTGTGTGTGTGTGTGTGTGTGTGTGTGTGCCGCTGCAAGCTCGGCCAAGAATGTCACTGCAATTTGAGAGTAAGGGGATTCCAAAAAGTAGACTTTTCCTGTTTAATGGAGTCGTTTTGCTCTCAGCGTTAATGTGTCCTTCGTGCGAGGGAGGTGCCGGTGAAATTGTCTGTCGGTTTTTCTCTGGTTTGTGTCTTTCCGTGTGGCACCTCCAGTTACAGTCCACCTACTGTTCTCTTAATTCTCTTCATACTTGTGTCCGTCTGTATGTGTGTCTTCACAGTGCTATAAATAATATAACAGCAAAAAGAGCTTTCATTTTGAAATATATACGGCAATTGACCGCTCTGTGATGCCGTCGATTCCAACGTAAGCAGATAGACGCCTTTCTCCCTCTGTCGTTGTCTCTTTTTTTTCCTCTTCCGTTTTGTATGTCTCCAAAATGATTTTCATGTAAGTAAGGCTAATTTAAATCTACCAGACACTGTGTTTTTTTACAGACCTTATTACAGGAATTTTATGGATTTAAAATCACAGGCATAGATTTATCTGTGGGATCTGTCAGCTTTATTAGCAGGTACAAGGCCTGCAGATTCTTAGAATTTAGGGAGACTATAGTCTTCTTAAATGTAGGTTTTGATGGCTAAACAGCACTTGGTATCAGGTAGTACGTTCATTTTGACATATGGATGAAGATTAGTGGAAGATAATGATAAACTGCAGCAAAAAACACAATGTTTTCCCTGAAGTGATGCGTACACTAAGATGTAGTCCTCTGTCCTCGCCACGTTCCCTCGCTGCTCTGCTCCCTCCTCATCAGTATGGAAGTTGTGTTTGCTGAGCTGGCTTTTGATAGACTTTCGTTTGGTTTGGTCATCGGAGATTTGGTATTCGCTCTCTTCTTTTCTCTCCCTTTCCTTCCCTCTTTCACACCTCTCTCCTGTGGGTTTCATTCAGATGCACCTCCAGGCTGGCTGTGTGAGGGAGTGACGGACGGTTGGATGCAGGAAGAAGTAGGGAGGGGCACACTGGGACAGCGGTTGAGGGGTATTAGACCCCGGAGCACAGCTGGGACCCCTACCATCAAAGAGATGGTAATGACCGTCTGCTAGCATTAGAGAAGCCGGGATAAAAGAATGGCCGAAGAGTCCACTGAGAGAGGAGAGTTTGGCTCTGTGAGCTTATAACCAACTCTGCCTGTCCTATCCAGGGGACTATTGAGTGACGGTAAATGTTGACGGATTTCACTTTCCAAACAATTTTAAAGTCCAGAGTAAAATGTAAGTAGGTTAAAGTCCAAAAATATTGCTGAATGCTTTCATGGAGATCTTCTCTGAGCCCCGCAAAACAGTGTCTTGTTGTGTTTGGACCAAAAAAATGACTCTGTAACAAATACATCCCCTTCATTCATTTCAATGAGATCCCTGTATCGACGCAGTCGGGGTCCGAACCACCCCCCCACTGCAACTTCATCCTGCGCGGCCATTCAAATCTGGTCATTTGTCTCAACAGCAGATAGAACTATGATCACACAAGACAAGCTTTCACAGCCTGACTATTTTTCTTCTTCTTTTTTTTTTGAACACTGCTATTTTTGGTCCTAACCCCAGCATAAAACGTCCTTAAGCAAACAAAAAGAGGGTGGATAATCCCAAAAGTTGTGCAAGTAGTTATGTTTGTTTTTAATGACTGTAGTTTGGACCCGCCCCTGTTCAACCACATCATGGTTGTAAGTAAAAATTTAAAAAAAAGAAGAAGAAGGGCTGCGTCCAACTTCGTAGCGCCTATTACCCGTACCCCCTTGCAGCGGTCATTAACCGTGACAGGGGTCAAGAAGGTCGCGGGCTAAGCACTCCATTGGCTATAGAGTCAATAAAAGGCTCATGTCTGTCCACAGCGAACCTTACAGTGATCTATTTAAGCAAGAAAGCAATGTGCATTTGTATGTTGGTGTTTGAGAGCAGATTACTCGTCAGCAGAACATGACCCATGTTGTGACTTGCTCAAGCTTCTCCCAAAGAGGTCTAAAGTGAAGTGAGATCTCTTTACAGGGAATCTATACGCCAGAAAAAACACACACGTTTATTTAGAAAGGCGACATGGACTGAAGAGCACACCATCTTCTGGCCCCAAGTCAATTTGTACCACTGGTAGCTGCGGCTCTCCATACGGCCCATGCAGGTTTAAATAATTAATAAACTCTTGTTCTCGCTCGATGTTGCACTCTCTCTCTCTCTCTCTTCATGTCGCCCGCTTTCGCTCCCTCCCCTTTTTCGCCCCCCGTTCCTCTTAGCACTTGCTTCATTTGTTTGCTTTGAGGAGCTAAATCTTGTTTGCGCGTATTAATAAATCAAGGCAGATTATCTCTCCCCCCCCCCCCCCCGTTCTCTACCACAGCCCCCGTCGCGTCCTCGCCCGCTCTGCTTACACTGTGTTTGCGGCCGAGTGGCTCTGTTTGCAGAAACCCTCCCTCACCCCCCATACCAGAGAGGCATAGTGCGCTCGGCTAATTAGATTAATTCCGATGCCTGTAATGATTGCTCGCCATCTATTTTTAATGACTGGTGCATATCAAAGAGTAATAAAGCATGCTACCAGCAAAGCCTGCTCCCACTCCCCCAGTGTGTCAGGCCCTGTCGGGGGCACTGGCTTAGTGGTAGTGGTAGCATATTGCCATTGTGTGTTTGTGTGTGTGTGTTCAATTGTGTCACTGCGGGCTAAGAAGGAACATGTGTTCAGTTTGGCCTCTATCTGGCCTCCTCAAAATGAAAATAAAAAATAGAACACAAATAAATAAATTAGCATTCACTCGATGAGATGACATTGTGATCTTTTTTGTGGTTGTGATCTAAACGCTTCCAGCTGTTGTTGACTCCCCGTGATGCTCATGCACATTTTTGTAAATTTATTTAGGAGGGACTGGAAAATAAAATAGAAGACCGAGGTTAGGATATGCAGTAAAAAAAGATGTTGAACTAATATCAAATCTCAATAAAGTATACAGTATTCGCTTTTTTTCTCTCTATTACTCCCATCTGATATTTTTATTTCCTCTTTCGAAAGACTGTTTTCTTTGCTTCCGCTCTCTTGTAGTAAATCAAAAAGTGAACCTTCTTCATAGTGTGTCAATGAGCATTAAACCACGGCTTACACCTCGCCATCCCCGAGCAAGTGTGTTCATCACCCCTCTTTATGCATTTGAGATGCCGCTCATCTTTAATAGATAGATCTGAGTCTCTTCCCTCTTTCTTCACCCCTCTGTCTCTTGGCCGTGGAAAAGGGAGTATAAATATTTGAGAGGCACGAGGTTTAAAAGTGGGGAAAAGAGGGGCGTTTAGCGAAGCCATTTGGAAACACAAATCTGAAATGAGAGACTGTAAAGAGTAAAGGAGGGAAGACAGGAAGGGTGCAAGAAGCCAAAGTCCTTCAGAACAAACCTGGCATATACATCCCTCGTTTCTTCTTCTGTTCCTCTCTCGCGCTAAATAAATATGTGCAACTTACAACTCTCTCTCTCACACACAAAGGGTAGATTTCCATAAAATATAAAAAAAGGTGTTTCCTGTAATTATAGCACTGTTTGCCTCTGCCTCAAAGCCTGATCTGTAATTAAACAGGATTGCACACGCATATGCCAAAGTAAAGCACGATCAAACACACCTCCACGCTCCCAGACACACACACACACACACACACACACACACATACACACACACACACACACACACACACACACACACACACACACACACACACACACACACACACATACACACACACATATATACAGAGCGAGGTGCAGGTTTGTGATTAGATCTCTGTAATTCATACTCTCTCATAACATATGGTCAAATTTGTACACACACATTCAATGGACTCATTCATAGACAAGTCCTCATACACATCAAAAATTGGGTAAACATACACTACCGTTCAAAAATGTGGGGTCATCCAGACAATTTCGTGTCTTCCATGAAAACTCACTTTTATTTATCAAATGAATTGAAAATTGAATAGAAAATATAGTCAAGACATTGACAAGGTTAGAAATAATGATTAATATTTGAAGGATTAATTTTGTTCTTCAAACTTCAAGCTTAAAGGAAGGCCAGTTGTCTAGCTTATATCACCAGCATAACTGTTTTCAGCTGTGCTAACATAATTTCACAAGGGTTTTCTAATCAGATATTAGTCTTCTAAGGCGATTAGCAAACACAATGTACCATTAGAACACTGGAGTGATAGTTGATGGAAATGGGCCTCTATACACCTATGGAGATATTTCATTAGAAACCAGACGTTTCCACCTAGAATAGTCATTTACCACATTAATAATGTATAGTGTGTATTTTTGATTAATGTTATCTTTATTAAAAAAACAGTGCTTTTCTTTGAAAAATAAAGACATTTCAAAGTGACCCCAAACTTTTGAACGGTAGTGTACATCCTCTACTTCCTCACTCTCTCTCTCACTCTTTCTCTCTCTGACTCTCTCTATATCTCTCACACACACATCCTCTACTTCCTCACTCACTCACTCTCTCTCGATCTCTCACAACACACACACACACACTTTTTTACCCCATCTCCACAAAGAAAAAGAAAATCAAGAGTATATATGCAATCTCTCCCAGACACCCTATTGTGACGTTATCTCCATAACTATCCATATATTGATCCGCCTTCCTCTTTAATTCTCTCTCCATCTGCCCCCCTCCTTCCCGCCCTTCACCCACCCAACCCTTATCTAATCTGGATATGCCACTAATGGCGGCCATTCCCAGCCATGAACAAGTGCCATAATGTTCTCTGGTAAGCCGTTATGATGTGAAATGACCCTATTGATTGACTTGCATCCCCACTGACAAAAAAAAGAAGTGGCGGCAGTCACTTATTACTGTTAATGAGCTGTGGGATGGGCCCTAAGTGGCACACACACACACACATGCACAGACAAACACATGCACGTGCGTACATATGCAGACTCGCGCCCTTTTCATAATTGTAGAGGCATTACTCCTACCTGTCTGCGTCCCGCCACATTGCAGCTCGTTAGCGATGGGAGGTCCCACCGTGTGGGCTAGTGACGAGCTTTTAATGGCTGCCACTTGGCATTGTCATGTCGCGTTTTCGATGACTGTTTCTATTTTTTTGCGTTTCGTCGTACACACCTGGTGTGTCCGTAATGAGCGCAACAAAAGGCTGCCACTTAGTCTGAATGAAACAACGCTTTTGCTTTTTGAGTCAAGCGTGTTTTCGCACAGAAGCCCAGATGCGAGTTGATGTCGGCAGTGTAATGGGAGCCGAAGCAGCGGTAAGTGTAATGATGGCCAAAACAAAACCGGGAGGTTTGGTTCGACAGCAGTGTGTCGAGGCCACAGGCGTAGATCTGACTCTGACACTGTGCTGTGTAGACAGAGGAAGGGTGTGCACGCCAAGCTGCTTTATGAGTGAGGGGAATCTTCTTCTTGCTTGTGTGTGTGTGTGTGTGTGTGTGTGTGTGTAGAAGGGCGCCTGGTGTTTTCCAAGCTGGCAGCGCCTCCTGGGAATAATCCACGGGACACATCCAATCAGCCGCAGTGCATGTGCGACACATGTTTTTTGATTCAATCTTCTTGTCTTTTCATCTTCCGCCACCACGCTTCCTGCTATTTTCTTCCCAGCTCGGGACAAATGAATACCAGATGGGAGAGTTTGGAACGTACCCTCCGCTCCACCTCTTCCCTCCCTCCTGTGCTGTGACTCGTCTGTGACAACCTTTGCACTCTCACCCGCTCTTTTTTTCTTCTTCCCAGAAGTCTGCCTATCCCTTGTCCGCTATGTGGGGACATAAAGCTGCACCCATCTCCCTCCCGCTCCCACTGGATGACTCTCATTCTGAGACTGTTTGCCTCTTTTGTGTCTGTGTGTGTGACTTGGATCCGTTTAGTGTACATGTGGAGACGGCTCTCGCTCCTCGGGGTCCCTCAGTCGACGCGGTGAATCAGAGATTTATTTCATTTACGGGTACGACAAGTCAGCACAGATACCAAGAACAACTGTGTCATACTGCTTTGATATTTAATTGAGACACATTATTCATTTCAGCGGAACTGAGAAGGGGAACATTTACAGGAAATGTTGTGGGAAGGGAATTAAAAATGAAGAGAAGTAGAGTCACCTTGGGATTTTATGTTATTGTGTATTTTCACACCGAAAGTTTGGAAACGCTTTCAAATCAAGGCTTGTATTTTTGCCATCAAAGTTTTTTTTACGGATCTTGTAGCTCATAGTGGGATTTTCTGCTATTTGGCACATACAATGCTCACATTTTCCCATATAAATCAATCAAGAACTTTAATAACTAAACTCTAATCCAATACATTTGCTTATTTATTATCCCCTCAAACAAATAAATCAATGGCCTATCAATGTTGCATACTTGAAAAGATTTATTTATGCAAGGCTGCGGCTGGAACAGAGGATATAGTGGGGTGTCTGGGAAGAGTCAATATTTTCATATGTAAGCCTGTGAAATTAATGACCTAATATCTACAATGAGAAAGCTCGTTTTAAAGACATAATCCTCTCCCTGTTTCTTGGGTAGACACGAGCAACTGAATCAATGAAGGTTTAGGCTCTGGGAAATTAATACCGCATACACACACGCACATGTATGGAGTCGCACACACAAACACGCATGGTTATATCCAAGACAACACACACATACACTGTTTTACTCTATCTGGTATGCTCGCCTCACTGCAAGAGATAGTGTATTTTATTTGGTCACACAAAGTGACAATCTGTGAGAAAATGCTATTAAATTAGTATTAATGTTTCTTTTAAATTTCAGGTGAATAGAACGTATTCAATATACTTCTGTGTGCAACAAAAAGCAGTGCATTTGCACATTTGGCAGTTCTCAAAAGTAGCAATCAGTTACTGTATTAAATCCCAAGGCCAAATACGAGGGGAAACTGTACCTGCACTGTACATAGTGAAAACACATGTTAAAGGAGGGATTTCTAATTATACTGTAATATGCTCCAGTGCACAAACTTTGAGAATTCACTCTCAGATTGTCTAGTTCTGAGGGATCATTTATTTGGGGTTGTGCAATTTGTTCACTTGTAACCCATACCAAGCTTTTTGGTTACAATGCCAGGAAAGACTAAAGTTATTTAGCATTCACCAAAGAGCAGCAGCTTCCTGTGCACACAATCACACATTTAGAATTAAAATGTCATTACTTAGCTGCAACGGTGGAGCTCAACAAGACAGAGGAGACGGGGAAAGGGAGAAAAAGAGAGACCAAAATGGTCCTTAATTCTTTCATTATCCAAATGAATGAAAATCACATCCATGAATCAAGACAAGACTGCACATCTGTCTCAAAATTAACTCACCAATTATGTGCGGAAGCTAATGAAGGCAGGGGCTCAGTGTGGAGATAGTTCGCAGCCATCAAAAGGCCTTTGATTCCATTTGGAGGAAAGGCCTCCGAGCGCAGTCTGGTCCGATGCCAGCTGACCTTCTTTATCTGACCTCTGACCTCCGTAGTAGCTCGGGAACTGGGCTGATAGCGGATTTGTTGACTCGCCTGATAGCCCAGAGAAAGAGAGAGAGAGAGAGTGTGTGTTTGTGTGTGTTCTTAGACATGTTGTTTTTGCTTAACTTCTCTGTACTTGGTATAGATATTCATGACAATTACTTGCTGGTTGGATGACATTGTAACATTGTTGTAGCCCTGCAGCACTCTCACCCAGCATTCATGCAATGCGAGTGCCAATACTGTGTCTCTACGCCATGTTTTAGTATCCAAAGGAGGCCACAGCGGCCAAGGAAAGTAGGAGGAATAGGATGGTAGGGGGCATGTAGAGGACAATCATTAGACTGCACAGAAGGAGGGATGAGGAGAGGCTGCTAGGTGTGAGAGGATGAGAGCGGGAAGCTCAGCGGTCCCCGAGCATCTGGCAACGCGTCACGGGGTGCCACGGTGCCCGTCATTAATTGTGATGAAATCATTTAAACCATCAGGACTAAACGAGCCAGTTAAGAGACACTCAACGCTACACTTCTGTCTTAAGACAGAGCGGCATCGCCCGTGTGCGCCGCTTGCATTGACACACGGAGAGAGAAAACAGATGTGTGTGTCAGCGTCAGAGTGTAGAAAGTACATCATCGATGTTTTTCTTTGTTTGTGTTTTTTTTACTGTGTTTGTGAAGAAGGCAACAGGGTGTCTAAATGAGGCTGGTTCCCCCCGCTATTTACGGGATTAAAGTAGTGCCACTGTCAAAATTAATTTCAATTTCTGTAATGCTTTGAATTTGAATTTGAGCTTTAAGGAGACTATATTAAGTAAGTTGTCTGTATTTTGTATTTGCGAAATTGATGTTTTATAAAATGCAGTTTCTAGGAATCAAATTTATTGCCGTAAAAAATTGAAATATCACACGAGCAATATTAACTTTTAATTCAACATTCAACATCTGGTCACCATGAAGGGCAATACACATTAGGCAATAGCAGATGAGGAGGAGAAACATATATGATCATTGTAATAATACATGTTAATAGTAATAGTGACACAGTTCACCCAACAATTCCTAAAGTTCAAATTCAGAACAGATAGTTTACGTTAATTTGGTCTACGCCACAACTCTTCAACCTCGTGGTGTTCTTTTGCTAAAAACTGTGTATGTTGGTTAAATGGAGACCCATTATGTTGACATGAGGACCAGAGGGCTGAAAAACATTATGAGCTCACCACTAAATGAGTAGAACATTAAATGTGGTCCTTTTTAAATCAAGTCGCAGCCTCAGCAACAGCAGCTCTGCTCAAACAGTTTGGACAACAAACAGGTCAATTATCTCATCCAAGCACTACCTTTACATTAACTCCACGCTCTCCACTGTATGTGCAATATATCAGCGAATACCTCTTTTTGTTTTCACGGTGAGAGGAGCATAAACTGTGTACTGTACATCTCTATGATCAAAGTTGGTGGACTCAAGCAACAAACTGTATTACTGGTGTGCCACCATTTACAAGGGATGTGCCATCATTAGAGCTGTAGCGAGAAGAGAACCAAACCACTGGCTAAATCTGCCATGAAATACTAGACTGCAGCAATAAAACCTGAGCATCTGCACCAAACTGGAAACAGATGAACCCTGTCAAGGATACATTGTGCTTTTCCCCCTCCTTGTTTCCTACGAGGCTGCGGGTCTTCTCTGGATGAGTGGTGAGAATAGCGATGTTGTGCATAATTGCGTGTGTCGATGTGCGTGCACAGTGCGCAGCATTTGCCGATTGCGTGTGGTTGTGAGTGTGTGCACACTGGTGTACTCTTGTCGGCCTTTGTGTGTATCATGTTATGGCCTACACAAGTACTGAGGCCACAAAGGAAATCCATTGCCAACAACAGCACAGCTACTGGCAAGGAGCCATACCACCCCAGAGGCTGATGGGATAGGGTTTACAACCAGAGACGAAGTGTAGGAGGGTGAAATCTGTATGGGTCACCCTTTCGTGTACTGTATAAAGTGTCCAGTTATTCCTCAGGAAACTATCAGATGCCTTCCTAGAATTCCATATTTCTCCCATTTCTCAATAATGATGTTGAACATGTGGAGATAAAAGGCAACGTTCGGTCTATAGGCTGCTCCGTGCTCGATGTACAAATCAGGATATTAATACCAGGTATTACATTGATGTAGAGCAGAGTACTGAAGATTTATAGCATACATTAAGAGTCAGATGAGAACATTACGGTGCTTATTGTGAATTAGGGCATGGGCTTTCTGCCTTGTTTTCTCCTGGGGAGGGGTCGTGATATCACCTTACTTCCTCAAACTCCTCACTCAGAGGGGACAGTGTGCTTTTTCCATCTCAGTCCCACGCAAGCTTTTCGTTATATAATGATATTTAATCAGTCGAAGGCCATGCTCGGTGGCTGGTTACACTATACAGATGGACAATGGTGATTGCTTTATTAACTCTAAAAGCATAAGGATGTGGTGTGTTACGAAAGTAACTGCAAGTTGGTCATGTTGGGCCTCCTTCTTGTTCTCCTGGTGGATCAGTTAGATGTTGTGTTATGTTTGTGGTAATTTATCTGAGTCATTGTTAATAGAAAACATACTTTTTTTGAATGGCATAATGTAGAACAAACAGCCAGAAACCACCACGCTCACCACTAAGCTAGCCTCTCTCCCTCTCCTTTGTCTTGTCATCTGTTTCTTCGCCTTCTCTCCAGTGAGCATCAGTTCTGCCTTTCGTCAGTGGCGGTGCAGTCTATTGACAAACCAGTACATTCTTGACATATCTAGGGGATTAAGTTGCAAATTTAAGCAATGGGAAAATCAATGGGTTCCTCTTTTAATTCATGAGAAAGGCTGTCACTGTGAAAAAAACAGCAGGGAGATGTGGCTGTTTAGATCACATTCATCCAGGGACAAGCAGAGATGGAGGAGGAGAGAGTGAGGACAGCTTCCTCTAAATCTCTCCATCAAATGGGGGAAAGGCCGATGGTTGCTTGCCAGAGATAAGATAAAGAAACAAAAAAAAACACTGGAGAAAAAATAGATCCTTTGTTTCTACTTCATCAGCGGTCCATGAAGCCATTTGTTTAACTGGTCTTCCATAGACTAACCGCTGAATACTTGAATGTGATAGACCCTTTATTTTTCTTAATCAGAAAAGAAATGCCTTCTGGTTTGAGAGCAAGAGTATGTTTCTTGTCTTTTAAATCCAAGTAGAAACAATAGTCAGCGGTGTTGGGAAAGGCTGCTGCAAATTTAATTGAGACACATTATTCATTTCAGCGGAACTGAGAAGGGGAACATTTACAGGAAATGTTGTGGGAAGGGAATTAAAAATGAAGAGAAGTAGAGTCACCTTGGGATTTTATGTTATTGTGTATTTTCACACCGAAAGTTTGGAAACGCTTTCAAATCAAGGCTTGTATTTTTGCCATCAAAGTTTTTTTTACGGATCTTGTAGCTCATAGTGGGATTTTCTGCTATTTGGCACATACAATGCTCACATTTTCCCATATAAATCAATCAAGAACTTTAATAACTAAACTCTAATCCAATACATTTGCTTATTTATTATCCTCAAACAAATAAATCAATGGCCTATCAATGTTGCATACTTGAAAAGATTTATTTATGCAAGGCTGCGGCTGGAACAGAGGATATAGTGGGGTGTCTGGGAAGAGTCAATATTTTCATATGTAAGCCTGTGAAATTAATGACCTAATATCTACAATGAGAAAGCTCGTTTAAAGACATAATCCTCTCCCTGTTTCTTGGGTAGACACGAGCAACTGAATCAATGAAGGTTTAGGCTCTGGGAAATTAATACCGCATACACACACGCACATGTATGGAGTCGCACACACAAACACGCATGGTTATATCCAAGACAACACACACATACACTGTTTTACTCTATCTGGTATGCTCGCCTCACTGCAAGAGATAGTGTATTTTATTTGGTCACACAAAGTGACAATCTGTGAGAAAATGCTATTAAATTAGTATTAATGTTTCTTTTAAATTTCAGGTGAATAGAACGTATTCAATATACTTCTGTGTGCAACAAAAAGCAGTGCATTTGCACATTTGGCAGTTCTCAAAAGTAGCAATCAGTTACTGTATTAAATCCCAAGGCCAAATACGAGGGGAAACTGTACCTGCACTGTACATAGTGAAAACACATGTTAAAGGAGGGATTTCTAATTATACTGTAATATGCTCCAGTGCACAAACTTTGAGAATTCACTCTCAGATTGTCTAGTTCTGAGGGATCATTTATTTGGGGTTGTGCAATTTGTTCACTTGTAACCCATACCAAGCTTTTTGGTTACAATGCCAGGAAAGACTAAAGTTATTTAGCATTCACCAAAGAGCAGCAGCTTCCTGTGCACACAATCACACATTTAGAATTAAAATGTCATTACTTAGCTGCAACGGTGGAGCTCAACAAGACAGAGGAGACGGGGAAAGGGAGAAAAAGAGAGACCAAAATGGTCCTTAATTCTTTCATTATCCAAATGAATGAAAATCACATCCATGAATCAAGACAAGACTGCACATCTGTCTCAAAATTAACTCACCAATTATGTGCGGAAGCTAATGAAGGCAGGGGCTCAGTGTGGAGATAGTTCGCAGCCATCAAAAGGCCTTTGATTCCATTTGGAGGAAAGGCCTCCGAGCGCAGTCTGGTCCGATGCCAGCTGACCTTCTTTATCTGACCTCTGACCTCCGTAGTAGCTCGGGAACTGGGCTGATAGCGGATTTGTTGACTCGCCTGATAGCCCAGAGAAAGAGAGAGAGAGAGAGTGTGTGTTTGTGTGTGTTCTTAGACATGTTATTTTTGCTTAACTTCTCTGTACTTGGTATAGATATTCATGACAATTACTTGCTGGTTGGATGACATTGTAACATTGTTGTAGCCCTGCAGCACTCTCACCCAGCATTCATGCAATGCGAGTGCCAATACTGTGTCTCTACGCCATGTTTTAGTATCCAAAGGAGGCCACAGCGGCCAAGGAAAGTAGGAGGAATAGGATGGTAGGGGGCATGTAGAGGACAATCATTAGACTGCACAGAAGGAGGGATGAGGAGAGGCTGCTAGGTGTGAGAGGATGAGAGCGGGAAGCTCAGCGGTCCCCGAGCATCTGGCAACGCGTCACGGGGTGCCACGGTGCCCGTCATTAATTGTGATGAAATCATTTAAACCATCAGGACTAAACGAGCCAGTTAAGAGACACTCAACGCTACACTTCTGTCTTAAGACAGAGCGGCATCGCCCGTGTGCGCCGCTTGCGTTGACACACGGAGAGAGAAAACAGATGTGTGTGTCAGCGTCAGAGTGTAGAAAGTACATCATCGATGTTTTTCTTTGTTTGTGTTTTTTTTACTGTGTTTGTGAAGAAGGCAACAGGGTGTCTAAATGAGGCTGGTTCCCCCCGCTATTTACGGGATTAAAGTAGTGCCACTGTCAAAATTAATTTCAATTTCTGTAATGCTTTGAATTTGAATTTGAGCTTTAAGGAAACTATATTAAGTAAGTTGTCTGTATTTTGTATTTGCGAAATTGATGTTTTATAAAATGCAGTTTCTAGGAATCAAATTGATTGCCGTAAAAAATTGAAATATCACACGAGCAATATTAACTTTTAATTCAACATTCAACATCTGGTCACCATGAAGGGCAATACACATTAGGCAATAGCAGATGAGGAGGAGAAACATATATGATCATTGTAATAATACATGTTAATAGTAATAGTGACACAGTTCACCCAACAATTCCTAAAGTTCAAATTCAGAACAAATAGTTTACGTTAATTTGGTCTATACAACTCTTCAACCTCGTGGTGTTCTTTTGCTAAAAACTGTGTATGTTGGTTAAATGGAGACCCATTATGTTGACATGAGGACCAGAGGGCTGAAAAACATTATGAGCTCACCACTAAATGAGTAGAACATTAAATGTGGTCCTTTTTAAATCAAGTCGCAGCCTCAGCAACAGCAGCTCTGCTCAAACAGTTTGGACAACAAACAGGTCAATTATCTCATCCAAGCACTACCTTTACATTAACTCCACGCTCTCCACTGTATGTGCAATATATCAGCGAATACCTCTTTTTGTTTTCACGGTGAGAGGAGCATAAACTGTGTACTGTACATCTCTCTATGATCAAAGTTGGTGGACTCAAGCAACAAACTGTATTACTGGTGTGCCACCATTTACAAGGGATGTGCCATCATTAGAGCTGTAGCGAGAAGAGAACCAAACCACTGGCTAAATCTGCCATGAAATACTAGACTGCAGCAATAAAACCTGAGCATCTGCACCAAACTGGAAACAGATGAACCCTGTCAAGGATACATTGTGCTTTTCCCCCTCCTTGTTTCCTACGAGGCTGCGGGTCTTCTCTGGATGAGTGGTGAGAATAGCGATGTTGTGCATAATTGCGTGTGTCGATGTGCGTGCACAGTGCGCAGCATTTGCCGATTGCGTGTGGTTGTGAGTGTGTGCACACTGGTGTACTCTTGTCGGCCTTTGTGTGTATCATGTTATGGCCTACACAAGTACTGAGGCCACAAAGGAAATCCATTGCCAACAACAGCACAGCTACTGGCAAGGAGCCATACCACCCCAGAGGCTGATGGGATAGGGTTTACAACCAGAGACGAAGTGTAGGAGGGTGAAATCTGTATGGGTCACCCTTTCGTGTACTGTATAAAGTGTCCAGTTATTCCTCAGGAAACTATCAGATGCCTTCCTAGAATTCCATATTTCTCCCATTTCTCAATAATGATGTTGAACATGTGGAGATAAAAGGCAACGTTCGGTCTATAGGCTGCTCCGTGCTCGATGTACAAATCAGGATATTAATACCAGGTATTACATTGATGTAGAGCAGAGTACTGAAGATTTATAGCATACATTAAGAGTCAGATGAGAACATTACGGTGCTTATTGTGAATTAGGGCATGGGCTTTCTGCCTTGTTTTCTCCTGGGAGGGGTCGTGATATCCCCTTACTTCCTCAAACTCCTCACTCAGAGGGGACAGTGTGCTTTTTCCATCTCAGTCCCACGCAAGCTTTTCGTTATATAATGATATTTAATCAGTCGAAGGCCATGCTCGGTGGCTGGTTACACTATACAGATGGACAATGGTGATTGCTTTATTAACTCTAAAAGCATAAGGATGTGGTGTGTTACGAAAGTAACTGCAAGTTGGTCATGTTGGGCCTCCTTCTTGTTCTCCTGGTGGATCAGTTAGATGTTGTGTTATGTTTGTGGTAATTTATCTGAGTCATTGTTAATAGAAAACATACTTTTTTTGAATGGCATAATGTAGAACAAACAGCCAGAAACCACCACGCTCACCACTAAGCTAGCCTCTCTCCCTCTCCTTTGTCTTGTCATCTGTTTCTTCGCCTTCTCTCCAGTGAGCATCAGTTCTGCCTTTCGTCAGTGGCGGTGCAGTCTATTGACAAACCAGTACATTCTTGACATATCTAGGGGATTAAGTTGCAAATTTAAGCAATGGGAAAATCAATGGGTTCCTCTGTTAATCCATGTGAAAGGCTGTCACTGTGAAAAAACAGCAGGGAGATGTGGCTGTTTAGATCACATTCATCCAGGGACAAGCAGAGATGGAGGAGGAGAGAGTGAGGACAGCTTCCTCTAAATCTCTCCATCAAATGGGGGAAAGGCCGATGGTTGCTTGCCAGAGATAAGATAAAGAAACAAAAAAAAACACTGGAGAAAAAATAGATCCTTTGTTTCTACTTCATCAGCGGTCCATGAAGCCATTTGTTTAACTGGTCTTCCATAGACTAACCGCTGAATACTTGAATGTGATAGACCCTTTATTTTTCTTAATCAGAAAAGAAATGCCTTCTGGTTTGAGAGCAAGAGTATGTTTCTTGTCTTTTAAATCCAAGTAGAAACAATAGTCAGCGGTGTTGGGAAAGGCTGCTGCAAACATCTTCAGCACTACCTGGCCTATCAGCCAATACAAACAGGTATATGTATGCACAGATATGTCCTTTCACTCTTGCCTCTTGCCAGGGACTGATTTTCACATAAAGCTGAGAAGTCACACGGCCCTTTTGTTTTCATCCGCAGAGATTCCAATCACAGCGCTTTGTGTCTTTTTAATTCAAAAATACTTTTGTTTAAACTCTTGCCACCAGAAAGTAGGACTCGCTGTTGGTATGAGAGGTGATGGAAGAGAGAAGTGGAAGACAATCTACCTTGCCATGATTGCAGAAAAAAGCATTGTTTGTATTTTCTTAAACACAAGTCATCTAATTCCTGAACATGAGTCGCTTCTGGCGAACATTTAGTCAAGTCATCAGATCCCTGTGTTTTATGACTCCTCTTAACAAGTCGCGTTTATCCCCAGGTTACACTCTGGTACTGTGTTTCCCCTGCTGACTTCGGGGAATTTGATCCTTTTTAATGAACAGCTCAATATCTAATTCATTAAAGTGGCTGTTGTATTTGATGCATTTTCCTTACACCAGCGGAATCGAGGGAGCAAGCTGGGGTGGGGGGGGGATGAAGGGAGATGGCCCTGTTGATGGACGTCCAGTGCCGAGTGTGTGCCTGCTCGTGTCCCTCGGAGACTCGGGGACTTCGGTCGATGGTGGCTCCTCTCCACGGCGACTGGCAGTGGGAGTTTTACTCCGTTTGACTGCTGAAGGACGGGAGCTGTAATTGGCCTTGTGCACGCTCTCTCTCGTCATTAGAGGCAGGCCAAGAGAGAGGCTTAACAATCGGTGTGGGGCGCACTGCCAGTGCTTTCTCTTTTTCTCTGAGCGTCTATCTGGCAGTGAAAAAGCATAAGGAGGCATGTTAGACTTTAGAGCTGTATTAAAAATGTCGCCCATGGCTCCACATTGTGTGTGTTGTGACTGAGCAAGACATTTCCCCTTAGCACCGGTAAGGGGTAGAGAGCTCACAGTTTATAGGCCCCTGCTCACACTTCAGATGCTTTTTATATATTGGCTTGACTGGATGAGGGGGTTGGTGTGTGAGACAGGTGGCATCGGGAGAACTGAAAACACCTGTGGATCTGTAGGAAAATGAAGGCGGCTTAAGTGTCGATTGATGGACTCATGCAATGCTTCTGATCTTTTCTGAACTATACTCATAAACTTGAATGCTGAACCTGAGGCCATGCAGTTTCCGTGTTTGGGCTTGCCATGAAAACGGCGGGAGCAGATGGAAGCCCCAGCGTTTTGCCGCTATCTTCACCACCCTGGTAAACCCACATACCCGCTCTTCTGTCTGGTCCACCACCGTCGGATCTTTGTCGGTCCAGTCTGTGTACGTGCCAGTATGTATCCTCCACTGGTCCGTAATTAGCACGTCTCTCGTTCAGCAGCTCCTCTGTCGTCCTCTCTGATCAACTTTCTGCTCTCTGCCTAGATCACACTCTCTCGCCAGATACTCATCTCTCTCCAAGACACATGCACAGTAGCAACAGAGGCATGGTTCATAGAAACATGCATTGCATAAAATAAAAATCTTGGAATCTGATATACAGCAGGTTGGAGGCCCTGAAGAGAAAACATTATAGTTAGAAAAGGTGTAAAGTGAAAGAGAGGGCATTGGTGGAAACATGAAGGGGTCAGAATAAGAGTGGAAGGGGCTCCCTGGTGAGGGCCTGCGGGGACGGCTGGGGATGTGTCAGGTGCCTGAGCCGCGCTCTGCGCTGGCCAGTGTTGTTGTTACACCGAGGGCAGCGCCACAAGTCCGAAAGTATTGATTTCCCGCCTTGTCGAGAGGCAGAGAACTGTCATGTGGAGAGCACTGACCTTGGTACACACACTAAGACAACTATTCCCCCCGGCCCCCCACGGCACGGCACGGAGAGGAGAGAGGAGCAGACTCAAGACACAGCAGCGCCATGCAACAAACAACAATAAGCTACCGAGCCTCCTGGGGGGGTCTTTCATAATAAAATCAGGAGCAGGAAGCGAGAGAAAGAGAGGGAGGGAGAGAGAGAGAGAGAGAGAGAGAGAGAGAGAGGAGCTAACAGTCAAAGTCAAGGCCAGTTCCCTTGAGTTGACAGTGGGCAGCCCAGTGTCTGGTTATCACCCGCTTTGAAATGACAATGGCTTGACTTGTATTTTCCTCCTGGGACTCAACTCAGTTCTCTAAACCAGAAAGAGGGGGGCCAGAGGGGTGGAAAAATGAGCAGAGAAAAGAAAAGGCTGGTCAGAGAAAGAGACGATAAAAAAGCGAGAGGGAGGTATGAAAGTGAGAGAAAAAGGGCTGACAAAAATAAAAGTGATAGGGGGGGGGGGGGGGAGCATAAGAGATTGACTCTTTCTGCCTCTGTATCACTGGGGCAGTTGTAGCCTTTGACGTCTACAGTGAGAGACAGAGGAAGGAAAAGGAAGAAGGCAGCAGCAGCTGATGCGAAATGTTTTCATGTGGAAGCTCCGTCAGGATTTGACAACAAAAAAGGGCTCACTGTCACCTGCAGCAACACAGCGGGGCTCATCCCCCGTCACTCCGGAGCACAGCGCAGCGAGACAGACAGAGGAAACAAAGCCGACAAAGAGCTCTCTTCGGGTTAGATGAGGGTGACAGACACTTAAGAGACCCAGCTTTAGTCACACATCTCTTGCCTCAGATCAGGGTGTTTTGCTAACAAGCTCTGCAGAAAGTTCCCTCTCTTGTACTCTGAAGCTTAAGAATAAAGGCCACTTCTTCATGATGAAGAGTTCTTGTGTAGAGTTGTGAGCTATTCACCAAGTCTCTTTTTTGCGGGAGTCTCAAAGAGGTGGTGTCCTATAATTGAATTAGCTGGCTTATTAGTGTTTGACATCGTAAGCTTGGCTATAAGTAAGGAAGTGGGGACTTGGGAAGTGGATTTAAAGAGCAGTGTTGGTTTTGGTTCTAATTTTACACTCTCCTGACACAAATTATTCCCCTCAGCTGCAGTTAGGCCCAGATATGGTAATGCTAATACTATGTGTGCAAGAGGGTTTAAGTGGCTCTCTCACCTAAATTGCCAAGCCTGGGAAACACAGTCCTCTGTAATCCTACTGGCTAAATCAATGTCAGTGGTGCGGATGCAGAAATAGGGGAATGGCTGCGATTAAAACACTATTCACAAGCAGTAGAAAGGGCGTCATTAGACAAAAACAAATAGATACTGAGTTATTGTTTCAAAGATTAGAACCAGCAACCTTCCTCATCCTCTGCTCATCTTTGGCTGCTCACAATCCTCTTATTTCAGCATGTCTTGATGGGGAAAAGCACAGTAAAACACTGTCGGTCGTAATTCTGTTTGTTAGCCGTGATGCTGATTTTTACCTCTTTTAATCTGCTTTAATTTGGTAAAATCTGATTCTGAATTACACTTACTTTCATGATCTCAGTGTGTTAAATCCAAGGGCTTTATCAGTATTATTTGTACTCACCGAAAGACAGAAACAACCTTTGATCAAGATTAACAGCATATGCTCTCTTTTGGTCTGTGCAAAGACACACCTACACATATACACACAAACGCATACTGCACAAACTTATTGAATCTGTTTCATCTGTCCTTTCGTCTTTCTCTCTCTCTGAGTTGTCGATATTCTTCTCCCCGTGCTCTGAGAACACAATTTCTTAAAAGTACAACTACATGGAGACGCGTCTTGAATGACACACAATCCAAATGTTTCCTTATTAATCAACTTCCAGTCAAAAGTAGTCTATTATTGATTGATTTACCTGGACAGTAAACTGTTAAAAAATTACTGGGCAGTGGTTAACTTCTTAATCATTTGTTAATTGCCAGCTTCCTTTGGGAGAACAAAAGGAACGTTGTGGCTCTTTACCACATCACCACAAGTGCTCTGACCATTTAAAAACACAGAAACACAAACGTTGGCATTCATTGCTCCTCCCCCAAACATATAGCGGGACAACTGGCAGCAAGCAAATTAATAAATGTGAGCCGTCCACAATTAGCCCTGGCTCTCAGTGGATGCATAATGGATCTTGCTACACAAAACGATTATGTGCCACTTGAGATAATGACAGATTGGGCTAAAAGGAGCTACTTCACCCACTTAGTCAACCCTCTTTGGGGGTATCACGCCGTTTGTGTCTGGTGAAAAGGGACGTGCCAGTGAGGCCTGCGGGGCCCTCAGCCTCCCTCGGTGCCAGAGGGCATACAGCCAAGTGAATGCCCTGCCTGACACATGATAAACTCAGGGACAGGTGACCAAAGCGAAGCACGGCATTCCTTGCGTTCCACACGAGTTTGCAAGTAATGACATGCCAACATGTCATTTTCACCTCTCATAAATCCTACAGGGAAGAAGAAGAAAAAACCAGGTCAACACTCTCACTGGTGTCAACAGGTATGATGAAAAGAGGGAGCACCAAGGTTGGACATTTTGAATATATATTGGCTACTGTTTTTCTCTTCGAGCTTAGCTCAGAGAAAGCTTCATTGTACTCATTTCAACATGAAATTTGAAGCGTTCTCAACGGCTACCAAATATAGTGTTGAGTGCAAATGCCAGGAAACTATACAGCAACTCCCACGTCACAGTTTTGTCACAGAATTACAGAACAGAAAATGCCAGGTTGAGTTTAAGTTACAAAGTGTATTGTTGGCAATACATACCTAGTCAGAGGCAGCAGACCTTAAAATAGAGAGTAAGGAAGAGAAAAAATAAAAAGACTAAGAGATTGGTGTTTCAAAGAATAGTTGCCTCACTGCATTGCTTTTCATCTCCATCCTCGCTTGTCTCTCTTTTTTGGCCCTGGTCTTGTATTTGTCCCACGTATTATTCCCCACTGCCCATGACATACTGGAAATGCCTGGTTAAGTGCTGTTCTGACATTAGCTGAGTGTAGTCACAGCATTTGGCCTGGGGACAAATTCTAGAAAAGCCCTATAAATATGGATGCCACCCACCCCTCCTCTTTTCTTCCGCTTTCCATGTCCCCACTATTTGTTTACTCACACTGACAGAGATACACTCGCTTGCCCGTCGGTGCTCACCACCTACGCCTGCTAAACAAGTGCCAAAGAGCTCGCAAATGCTCCAGCCCGTCCTGTAAATAGTGCATCCGCCAATGCCAGGCAGCTAGCTAGCGCCGCGGCCCCAGCTGCCTGAACTATTTCATAGGCCGATGAATCCGTTAGCCTCCGAGTCACTCTTCGCTTGCCCGCGTGTGTTAGCGAGTGTCGTTGTCGCCTGCTGCTGCGTGGCAGAGCATCACACCCAGAGAGCTTCGCGCTGCATGAATACGATGCCAACCGAGGCCAGGCGTCTTCCTCTGTGCCCACCTTTGCCCCCCGGCGCGGTGGCTGCCCGGGGCTGCACTGATGCCAGCGCGTGCGGAGCTGCAGGAGGGGTCCCCATGGGGAGGAAATGGGCCATTAGTACAGTCCTTGCCCCGGCGTTTTACTCCACTTCAGTACACATCACAGAGGGCCGCCCTCTCACTAACTAGCTAACACATGCTAATTAGTCTGGCGACAGAGCCAGTTCCCTCCTTGCTTTGGGAGCACATGTGTCGCTTCAGAGCAAAAGCTCGCTGCTGCTTCGTTACGTTTTTTTTTTTTATAGCTTTATTGCACCTCAAATATGCTTGGAATGTAGGACAGAAGCTTGGAGTTTTAGAGTCGCCTGAGCAATATGATTGAAGGTTCAGGGTTCAGTCTGGTGTGGGTAACTGACAACTCACTGCTCCAATCAGGCCTCTCACCGACATGAACTGCTGCTTTCTCACTTTCCTTACCTTCCAGATTAGTGTGGCGCGCCGGCTGCTCTCCAACCAACTCGCCTCATCCTGCAACGTCTTCATTTTCTGGAAACAAGAACAACCACAACCTTAATGAAACTTAATGATGATAGTCATAACACAACAATAATCCAGTGGTCTGGAAAACTAATCAATGCGTCTTCTCTCCTTCCCCTAATGACCTGTGAAAACAAAGCAATAAAAAGGCGTGTGTTTATTTTGGCCAAAGCAACAGGCTGATAAGAGCGTCTGGCTGATTAGCGCACCACACAAAGCTAATGTCACAGCGCGAGGTAAAGGTGCGTGCGCGTGCATTTCAGAAACCTTCCTCTTAATGGAAGGTCTGCGTGCCAATTTTAATTTCTCATCCACTCTACTTGTTATCTGTGGGTTGGATGAGCATTTCCTGTTTCATGTCCATACACTTTCCTGTTACTGTAACTGTAGTCGGTGGGGGATAGTTTGTCATCCCAGTGGTACAATGATGAACACATGTTGTTTCCCTTGTCCTCTGTGAAGTGGCTGACGGGCTGAGCTTTCGTTTTAGCACGCCTCTTGTCTTTGGGTCTCCGTCTGATTCCTCCCAGACTTTGGCCCTTCACCGCAAATCACTGTGGTGTGTTGTGTACAGCTTCACATGTGGACACACATGTGGCCCTAAAATGGCACAAAAACACCGTCCTACAAATTGATCTTTCCCTTGTTTGCAGGAAGAAATTCAAAACCAATGTATTTTTTATTTTCATTTTTTTAAACAAGCTTGTGATTACCATCATTTATTTACAGTATATGTTGTTTGAGTGACCACTTTCATTTCGTAAATACAGACAGGGAGAAGAAGGAAAACTATTATTTGGTGTTCAATGTGAAGTGCGTAAAAGCACACCGGCACACTCGTTTTATCAGTTTTGATCAGCAGCAATAACCACTTTTGCCACCACATGCTAGAGCATATTATCTGCATCTTGCCACTAGAAATAAGTACCAGTCAGTACATAATTTACCTCAGTAGAAAACATGATATGTACATCTGATACACAAACACACAGAGGAAAAGACCATGTTTACACCGTTCCCCTGTGTCCAAACCAAATACAACATATGAATATTGTAGTAGGACATCCAGAGCGTTTTTTAATTCTCAGAATTAAAATGATCCAACAAGCCCTGTAATACATGTATTTCTTATTCCCTGACCATATCATACGAATACCTAAACACACCACACATTTCACATGACAACATGGGAGATCAGTGTCAGGTGGATTACATGGAATGATGGGGTGATGGGTCTTTTTTTCCTGCTTGCTGAAGAATCTGGTGTCCTGATTAAAAATTTCAGCTCCACTGCCTTTCTAATTAATTAGCGAGGCCACTCAGAGGAGCGCTGTGGACCAATTAGTCTCGAGCAAGCCGATGATGCCTATCGCTACAGCATCACTGTACAGCTGTCGCTCCCCGCTCCGAGGACGGCTGGGGATTGACCCTCAGGTGCTTGCACAGGTTCAAACAGCAGTGTGCGTGCATGCACACCGCAGCAGATGAATGCATTCATTCACACAGTGTAATAATGATAGTAATACAAAATAACAGAGGAGATCAAAAAAATGTCCGTGTATTGATACACCCATGAACACAATATCACAGTCATACAATTTGCTGTCAATCAACAGAAAATTCATCTGTGGAAATGTGAGTAATTTATCAGCTGAAAATACATATTCCGGATACAGTTTCTAAAAAACATGTTTTTTCCTCCTTTCAATCTTTTGAATGTTTGCGATTTTTTAATGTTGATTAAACATCCTATTATGTAAGACATCCCTTTCTTTCCTGCTAAATTTGGTTGGGTATATGACTTATAATATACAAGTATAATAATTATAATATATAATAATTCTGATATTGTATTATTATACATATATATACATATATATATATATATATGTTTATATATAATAATATAATACTGAAATTGTTAATATTGCTGTGCCTACTTAAAATGGCAACATTCAAAGATATTGTAAGGAAATGCAGCTGGAAAATGTGAATATTCATCAGATTGTTAAGACCAACAGTTGGCCATGTTGCGCTGTGTCTATACAACGTGAATTTGGTTTAAGCTACCGTAGTTGACCTTGTGAGCTGCATGGCTTTGACAAAAAGACAAAAGTCACTTGAAGACACTGAAGTGGCACCTCTTGCATCCTGATGGAACAAGAACTAAAAAAGCGGATGAAATAAGGAGGACCTGTATCCGTTTCTCATCATGCATGCTGACCACAGTGCTGGGTGGGGAGGTGTTTGCACTTCTTTAGAGGGGGGGGGGGGGAGTTTGCTGACTTTGTGAGAACGGACTACTTATAAGACCGAGGAAGCTCATTTCCACTTCAAGGGGTCGTCTGGAACATGGCATCAGCAGGCCTCTCTTTTAGCTATTGCCCGCTACGCATGTGTATGTGTGTACTAGCATATGTGTGTATTAATGCATGTGCGTGCCCTTGTGCACAAACACACACACCACATAATCTGATCGTCTCACATTCACAGATACTCATAATGTCTCCCCATCGCCTCTTCTCCGAAAGTCTAATGTTTATTCGTACGAGAGGAAAATGCGCTGATACAGATTTTCTTCAAGACTGAAAAACAGCCAAAAGCACACCAAAAAAATGGAACTTCAAAGCCCCCAATGGTGGCACGTTAATGAACACACCATACAATTCACACACACAAACAACTGCGTAACGTCTTGCAAAAAATGCACTCTCTCTTACAAGTGTTATTATAAAATGGAGCGTGGATTGGCATAAGAAAATGTGTGTGTCTCTGTGTGTGTTTGCACAATGTAGACACACACTAACACGAGTCACTTTGCAAGCACAAACAGTCAATACTGTAGTGGCTGATTAGTATGAGAAGAGGGAATGAATATTGGAGAAGGGCTCTCTAGAGCCACCCATGAAACATGGAGAGGATGTCAAAGCATTTTGTTCCCATTTCGTTCATTAGATCTAACTCAGGCTAGTCAGACGCTCAAAGTGTTTTCAAGTGTATTCACGCGCACGCACGCACGCACAGACACACACACACACACACACACACGCACACACACGCACGACAAAAACCCATAAGTCGACATAAGTAATTAATTTTGCCTTTCTATTGGGAAAGTCCAAAGAGCCCAATTAACATGGCTAATATTGCTGCATCGTGGAAAAACAACCTTTTTTTTTAAATACAGAGGGAATATTCAAATGACTTGCCTTCATTATTCAAATGTAAAAGCAAAGTTATCACTGGGGAAAGAGACAAGATGGGATTCACACTCGCAGGAGCAAGAAAATGATAATCAATCTTTTATTTCTGAAAAGCAATCAAATAAACAGCATATGTGATTTTCCTTTATCTTGGCTGTATTTGTGTCATCGGAAATCTGAGGATTTCTTTCAATTATTATTGTTTTTCACAAGAGATTATTTTGTTTGTCTTGACTAAGTGCCATGTTGCAGTGATAATTGTGAACTATTCAATTTAAAATATAACAGATTTGTATATCTTGACAGCATGTTCACAGTTTAGTATTGGTAATGACATTAAACAGTAAGTCGAGTCCCGAGTAAAAAGGATTTTTGACTTTTACAGTTGGTCCAGTACACATGCTCGAACGAGAAGGCCAAGACTCACTCAGTGGCCAAATCCTACCGCTTTGTAAGCAACACTCTGCAGAAATGGAATCAAACAAATAATATTCTTAATTTAGAGAGTGAAAATGTAAAAGGTCAGAGACAGGAGTGAGGGACATTTTATAGTTTACTTGAATCTGTTTTTATAGATTGCTATTGTGGTACTGTGTTTTCTATTTCCACGGCTCGTTGGGGTATTTGTTTTCTAGTGAACTTGGGGGCCCCACTACTGCATGGCCCAGGCTCTTGGCTCCGCTCTCCCACTCGTATAGCTATAACAAAGTCAATATTACAAAGAGGTAACACATGTCGAGGTATGCTTCAGGCCTGCCCTGGTGCTGTGATCCTGGATTGGGACACACACACACTCAAACACACACACAAAAACACACAAAAACACACTTTAAAAGAATGCATGCCTTCAAAAGTAGGATGCCTTCGTCCATGAAGAAAAAATGTATGCCACTTTTTTCATCTCTTTGCAAATTTGTACTTCGGTTGAAGCTGGTATTTTGTCTTTCACACGTGAAATTGTTCATGTGTGTGTGTGTGTGTGTGTGTGTGTGTGAACTTCCTACACAGTGTTATGTGTGAGTGAAAAGTACTTGTTGGTGTCTGAGCGTTCACATACATTTGGAGTGTGTGTGTGCATGTGTGTGTGTGACTGCGTGCGTGTGGGTGTGTGTGCATGAGTGAGTGAGCGTGCACGTGTGTGTGTGTGTGTGTGTGTGTGTGTGAGGGCCAGTTTGTTTTGTTTTTCCCTTACTTCAGCACATCTGAGAGAGCTTTTCTGGAACTCCTGAGCCCTGTCCAAACAAAGATGGCTGAATGTGAGGGATGGAGGGGAGGTGGATCAGGGTGTGCGTGCGTGTGTCGGTGGATGTGTGCGTGTGCGTGTGTTTGTGATTTTTCAAGTAAGTCGGGACCAGAAGGGCCTTGCAAAAAACCAAAAGGAGGGAGGACGGGAGGGAGAAAACCGAGCCCCTGAGAAAGGCAGCTGGAAACACGGAGACTTGCGGTCTTTCTCCCCCTCATCCCCCACCTCTCTCTCCCTGGTCCAGCTGCACTCAGATGTGTCTGCCTGCCCCCTCCCCCCCCCACTCCCAAATACCCCACCACCCACCCACCCCTGCGCTCCCAAGCTCAATGCCACTGCCAAGGAGGGAGAGAAAGAGGGAGAGTGTCGCAGCTGGTAATACTTACTGGCCATTTTGCCGCGGTAGAGGCATGAGATTCATTAGGCCAGGGCCCGCGTGTTATGTGCTGAGTACCGGCCGTGTTATTGTTAGGATGTGGTAAAATTATAAATATGGACGGGTGAGGGGGATTTGGGGGTGCAGGAATCTAAGTGGAAGGGCTGGAGAGGAGCGAGAGAGCGAGGTGGTGGTGGCTGAGGTTCGGTGGGGGGGGGGGTCAGAGGAGAAACATGCCAGTCATTAAATCCTCTGCCACAGTCTTGTTTCTCATGATTGGGTGGCGATAAAAAAGCCTGTCACAATTTGTCAAAGTTAATGACTCAACGGCACACCAGCCCTCACGCGCTGGAAGACACGCCAACATATGTCGAATTAGTCAATAGCTTTATAATTGAAGAAATAAGGATTCCGGCTTTAGCCAAACGAAGCGGACTTAGAGGGCCCTGAGAGAGGGAATTTGCAATTTGGTCAGGTCGATTGCAGAATGGCAATCACCACGGCTTAGTTAGCACTGCTTTCCTCACGCAACTGTACGTTTCTTTCTTTCTTTTGCGTTCTTGCTTTCTTTCCTCCCTTCCTCCCACTTACTTGAGCTCCTCTGTCTTCTTTGTGACCTGAGACTCTGGAACAGCGTCTAGCCTCCACTTCAGCTCCTCTATCTCTGAACTTTGTAAGACTGATAAAGACACTCAGATGGACTCCTTTGGTTTGCCGTCTCCCTCCTTCTTTCATTGTCCCACCACACTCACACACACAGGCACGCACACACACACACACACACACAGTCGTCCAAAGACACTCCTCACTACTCCCCTCGTTGTGTGGCTTTGGGAGTGACACGCTTGTCATTGCAGTAATGTAGCCATTGGTTAACCGTCTCTCTTCCTCTCCCTCCCCTCTTTGTCCGTATCTCCGTTTTTTGTCGTATCTTTTTGTGTCATTTGCTGACCGACACTAAATACTAATAAAAGTTGCAGCTGTTTTCTTGGAGTGTTTGGAGTGAACAACGAAACTGAATCAGGAGTCTTCTAACTATGCTGGCTGAGGTAAACGACTGCATAAATCTGTAAATAACAACAATCTGGGCCTTGATTTGTCTTTCTTCTCGCTCTGAGACTTTCTGTGATATTGTATAATGTCGGCGAATGTCGCACTCGGTTGCAAATAATGTGACGAGAGCAATTATCTCGGTTCAGCATAGATATCCATAGTTTAGTATTTCTGGAGCTGTTGGATTCGCAGGCCCAGGTGTTTACAAGTAAACCACCGTGCCGACACACTGTTTGAACTAAACTCTGAGGAAAGAAACAAATATTATTGCCGAGTCGTGTGTCTTGAAAACCAGCCAATATGTCTACAGTAGTGTTCGGTTTAGTTGCAAAAAAACATATACATAATTTGTAGATTGCTTACACACAATTAGTGCAGCCGTTTTTACATTAAAAATGGTCAAAGAAAATAAAGAGCTATTGGCAAGATTACATCTAGGAACTGTTCCAAGAATTCTCTGGCTGCGAGCTAGTTTGAGTAGGGGAATTCACTGAGCATGTGTGTGTGTGTGTGTGTGTGTGCACATTTGCATGAGAGGGAATGTGGGGAGAGTGTGTGGGCGTTTGTATGTGTGTAGTTCAGGAGGTAGGGTCCCACCCTGTAGACTAGTGTGATGACTAAATGTCAATTTGGGGGAGTCTCAGCAGCGCTGGCCTCCTGTCGTCACGCTGCTTTCAAGTCTGCACCGTTTGTGTGTGTGTGTGTGTGTGCGTGTGTACCGTCGCCCACGCCAACCAATGATCGCCATGGAGATGTCCCCTCGCAGAGAGGGGTCGGCAATATGTCTGGCCTGTGACTAATATTTTCTGTTTGTGTTAGGGTGTAGATGGCCAGGGAAGTAAAGAGCAGACGCTGTTGGTCATCTTCTCTCCCCTCTCTCTATTTCGACCAGCCCAAACACTCCTTCCATTTTTCTTTCACTCCCTTTCTCCTCTCTCAAGCATGTGTCTAGTCGCACTGAGGGGTCATGCGACTCCCTCAAGTCTCCAGGGAGAAAACAAACATGCATGGTCCTCGGTGTGATATTTGCATTCAGCGGGGGCGATCGGTGGGCCGGTGAGTGCAGGTGTCAAGTCGGGCAGGGAGTTGTCCTTATCTGGCAGAGGTCGCTCCTTCTGATAGGCTGAAGGTCAGAGCAGATCTAGGATGCATTGACGACAACAGCCTCTTTCATTTGTGTTCCTTCTTTCCTGTCCACACAATGGCCAGTGATAAGGAAGCGTGAACTCTGGCTTTTTTGTTACACTTCCTTGGCAAAGCATTCCGGGGGACATTTTAATTAAGTGACATTTGGATCATTGATTCATTGTGGAAGTAACATATACAAAGCAAACACATTTGGTTGCAGCCGCTCAATTATGAGGTATTCGTTTTTGTTCATTGAGCTTGAATGTATTTGTTGTTTAGACGTGTCGACGAAGAAACAAACAAAAAAACAAGTCATGGCATATATACTGGACAGGCCATCAAGAGATGAACAATAAACTTCAAAGCCCTCTACGGTAATCAAACTATAAACCTCAAACATATCTTAGGAATTGTACTGCCCTCCGTTATTTACTCTGTCGACATATAGTTTGACATTGATAGGAAATACCGTTGATATTGGTCACACAGTATAGATCAGTTAGATATAAAGTTGAACTGTGACACCAACATAGAGTTCAGTTTATCATTTAAAATTAGTATACAAACTTTAATTTAGTTAACCTTTACTTCCCCTCATCAGCTTTCCTCGGCCTCCTCCACCTTTGCTAGAGCACCTTTTCTCCACCTTACCGAGACAGCAGCTTGCCTGACCCCCCCCCCCCCCCCCTCCTCGAAGCTCCCCCCGCTGCTCCCCTTGCTCTCTCACTTCTCTTCCTTTTTGCCAACTTTACCTTATTTCTCTCTCTTTCTCTCCCTCCATCCCCTCCCTGCCTCCCCGAGCACCCTTCTTTGAACCTGGCCTTGTCTCTGTGGACCCAGAGGTCTGTCACTGGGCACTGGGCAGATGGTTTGATCTCTGGCTGGGGAAATGCTTTGAGGAGAGCTGAGAGGGGCCAGGGGCCTGGACTGGGGGCCTCTGCCTGGACCTGCTGTCGACACAAAATATGGGGGAAACTGCTGCTCCCTTGATTCTCGGGTATTTGAACTGACAGTGTAGTCCAGTGTTAGCAGTGAGGTACAGATCTCCATCTAAACCTGCACTGACTGAAAGCATTGCATATGATAGCGAGATCAATGGGTTATGTTTCGGTCCAGTATTGGAATATTATTCCCCTTCTCGGTTTCCCAATATCAAAGCCAGCTGGGTCCTTTTACTTACTTCATAAACATGCATGACTGTCCTGAAGTACACGCACAGCTATTTATCATACGAGTGAGTCAGACTGAGAGTTGATCTGATTTGAAATGTTTCGGGGTAGTTCTGTGACCGAGTCAATCCACACAGAAAAGGGCAGGAATGTTGAAAGCAGTAATGTTGTGCAGCAATAAGATGGGTGCTGTGACTGCAGAGCGTGAGTCACATCTGACGGCTGACAAACATAAAAAGACAGGACTGGACCTCCGGTCAAAGTTAAAACTGGACGTCATCTGGAATGACAGATATCATCACCACTCACAGTGTAGTTGTTTGGATTGTCCAGTTTTGAACTTGAGATTTATGTTCCCGATAAGTGTTTCTTAACAATGACGGCTGTATTGAAGTTTCATTACGAGCAGGCAGCAAACCCACATCTGGCATGTGCTCACGAAAAGGTAGAAGAAAGGGTTTGATGTGTCAGATTGCATCACAAACAGGCTGAGGTCCAGAGTCCTGCCAAACATGGGACTTTATTTTTCAACAGTAATCTTGTAATCTATTACATTTCAACCCGACTTGTTAATTTGTTATTACTCCTTCCCAATTGAGCAGACTTGAAGTTATGAACCTTTATTCGTTGGATCAGCAGGACCTAACATGGCTACATCGTGTTGCATTCATAGCAGGTGAAGTGCAACACAATCTGAGAGGCACTGCCAAACATCTGAAACTTGTTTTTCTTAGACACAATATGTTCACAGATTATTTTGTTATTCCCCAGTCTTTGTTTATTTTACAATGCTCACTCCATTTCCAAACTTCATTTTCACATTTGGCTCTTTTCAGTGTTAGTCTAAGTAATTCACAGTAAGTTGCTAACATGCCTTTAAATAGCTTTTAAATCTGAACGTTGAAATAAATCTTTATATCGATTTAGATTTGAGGCGCAGCGTTGATTGACAAGGAATGTCAAATTCTGTCAAGTGACAAAGAGCATTAATGAAAGGTGCGTGCAAACAACCGACATGGCTGCGTCCATTTGTTTGGCTTAGAGACGGGAGAAAGAAAGGAAGAAAAGAGAGGGGTCCCAGGTCTCCACATGAATACATGAAAACACATGCTTCTCTTCTCCTTCTGTAATCCACCGGGGACTCACGCCCCATTTGGTTCCCATTAGCATAGCTCTGGTCGCTCTGCCCCGTGTCAAAGCCCAGACGCACAGCTGCACAGAGGACAGGGACCTCCGGCTCCGTGACTGCCAGCCGCCAGGCTGCAAAACCAGAACTGACATGGAGGACGGGCCTCACACTGTGGGGATTTCGGAGGGAAGACGCTTGTCTTCCCTCCGAAATGTCGACTACAGTAGAGCACACCAGCTTTACACTGAAGGCAGTGCACAAGTCATTAATCGCTGTTTATTCTGTCGCACTTTGTGAGGCAAGAAAAAGCTCCGCTTCAAGTCAAATCCACTCTGAAATCAAACAAGCAAAAATTAGCCATGGCATGAGGTATTTGCTCCCCTGTATTTTGTGGCGTGCTGTGTTTGACTACAAAGACTTTCTTTATTCGCTGTGTTTTACTTGTCACCTGTTTCCAATATGGACATCGTGAAGTCCTGATCTATCTGATGGAGCCAGAGCCTTGTTTTATGACACGCAAAGCTGCTGTGCCTCTTTTCTATACACACGTTGGCTGCACATTTCTGGCAGGAAATTGACGGCATTTCAGCAGCTAACTCATGGATGAGATAATATCTTGTGGGTGGAGGAGAGGACAAGATGCTCCCAGTGTTTTACAGTGACCCTAAGCAGAAACAAATTTAAATCTGAAGCTGCTGCTGCAAAGACACACACACATGCGCATGCACACACAGGGTTTTCATTTAAATCTCGGCTTTCCTTAACTCACCAAACAAGAGATGTGGTCTGTGGCTGTGTGTTGAACATGGTAAAGGTTTCAATTAAAGTAGAAAGAACAATACCCGACCAGCATCTAGCAGCTGGGTTGGCTTCTCCACTGTACGCTGTCAAGGGAGGATGCAGAGAGGCTGAAAGAGACTACCGGTAGACGGTAGTGGTGTTTTAGTGGTGTTTTCGGTGGCATATTGTTACCACGTCAACTTTAAAATATGACAAGGCAGTAAAAAAGTTGTGCAGGATCACTATCAGTGATATGGTTTCATAGTCTCTGTAGACCTCTACATATGCTGCTCGGGACTTATTTGCGCGTATCGTCTGTTTAAAATCCTGATTGGACCCAAACTACAGGAGTCCAAGCTGAACACATCTTGTTCTGCAGCTCCTCTTTTCTTCAGTCCATCCGTCCCACTAACAGTTTTTTAATTGAGAGTCCTCAACCAGTCTGATGCTGGCCATTGCTGACCGTCAGTGTTTATACAATTGGGCTGGGACAGGGACCGCGAGCCAAGCAAAACATCCATGAAACATCAAGCCTCCAGCTAAACAAAATCCAGCAGTGAGACACACACACTTGAGCCAGATAAGGGTCAAAAATGATGCTTTCCGAACGCAGCTAGGTTAAGCTGTTGACCATAGCGGTAACACGGCAGCTGTGTGAGAGTGTTGACTGTTGTCTGGGTCTAATTGCTACAGCATTGTGGGATTTTCTCCACTCGCTAACAGCTTTCCCTTTTGAGCCGCTCATTTCTCTCGTGACTTACAAAGTCAAACACACTCGTTCACACACATCCCTCTGTCCTTTTGCTCGCCGTCTTCCTCCTTTGTTGCGAGCCAAAGAGGAAACCCTGGCGAGACGCGAGCACGGTGACTAATGCCGTGTATCTGGCCGGGCCTCAGATAGCACAGCCTCCTCCCCTGCCTGCTGTGACAAATGTGTGCGAGTGTAGCGGTGGGATCCGGGCCCAAGCATGTCCCTGAACCGGCCCCGGCCAGACACAGGTTAAATCTAGGCCAAATGCAGACCAGATCCAATCTGGCAACAGAAGCAGAGTTTTTGAGTATGTGAGAATCATGAGAAGAAGTATTTATGATTCCGTCTCACTCGTTTCCTCTGACAAACCACACATGCCGGCGAACTCACATCCTTGATGATGTTGCTTTTGATGGCCATCTTTGACACATTCTTCCGCTGCCTCTCTTAAAAAAATAACACTTCTGTAATCAGTCTGTAATCTTTCATCTTATTGCGTATGATCAATTCTGATGCCGTCATATCACAAACATCTCCTGTGTTGCTCTTCTCTTACAAGTTCCCCAACTGAACATGGAAACAGTGCACAAATGAATCCCAAGAAAATAACAGGCACAGTACGTCCTCTCCTTCTCTTTTCCTCCCGTCAGTGCCTCCTCAGTTGAGGGGGCTTGCTGCTTTAATGCTCCTTAATGCCGCTGTCTGCTTAATGGGCCAGATATGAGAGGTGCTGCTAGCCAGCGTAATAAGTCAGTGATTAGAGGGCGCCTTGTCACAGCAGCAGCCCCGCAGACAGTGGCACGCTCTAATTGCCGTATTAGACGCCCCTTAACTATCTTGTCAGCTGTCAGACCCCGGCTCATAAACAGCAGAGGTGCATTTGATATTTCCAATTGTTTATTTCCATCTGCTGCCGCACAGAGAAGTAATTAAGAAAAGGGTTGCGTTGGGTGATATCACCGTGATAAATTTGGGTTCTCTACATGAGAGTTTGCTCGATCGTTATGCAAGAAGTGTTATATAAAGGGGGAATTATTGTGAGGCATAATGTCTGCCACGGAATCGCACACAACATTTAAGGTGAGCTGACGGACAAACAAGGAGTAAAAAGTGGCTTGTGTGAGACCTAATTTCTGGTTCTGCTCTATGAAATCGATGACAATGTGTATTGCATATCCCAGAGCCGAATATGAAGTCTTCACATATTGCACATGTTGTCGGACCGACAGTCTAAGAGTAACTATTCACATTTTTGCTGCAAAAATGATGATTAAAAGATGATCAAAATTGTTGCCGATTAAGTTTCCATCAGTCAACTAATACAAATGAATTGACTAATTATTTCAGTTCTTAACATTATCGAAAGTTTTGGATTTTTAGGGAGCAATTTCCTGGAAATTTATGTGAAATCCATTCTCGATGCATCCATAACCACGAGTTAAGATCTGGTGACAAAATTGGAGGTTAAATTGTCAGTATTTTACATTGTGACAATAATTAATAGGAAACTGCATTTGAATGTGAAGAACAGTAAAATAAAACAGCTTTCTGAGTCTATCCTGGAACTGAAAGGTCACAGGGTCGACCCATCCCCGGTCAATGGATGTCTGCTACATAAGTGTCCTTGAGTGGAACTGAACTCCCTTATTGCACGTTGCTCTGGATAAGAACGTCAGCTCAGGACATAATTTATGTACACTCAAACTGACACATGTTGTGTAATCCTCACACACGGTGAGGATTGCCGTGCCTGCACCTGGAGAGCTTAAAAATGGTGTGAAGTCAAATAATCTCAGCCAGTGTCTCAGCCGGTGTCAAACGGTGAGGTGACATGGTTAGAAGTGGTGTTATTTTGTGTTTAATCTTGGATTAGCCCATGTTCACTTTGACACCACCAGTTACTAATCTGGTTTACGACACCTTAGGGTGAGCAAGGGGGGGATTCTGATAGATTTCATGGTCCCTTAGTAGATTATCAGTGAGCTGAGTTTCATATGCTGAATTACAGGATATTGGTCTAATCCACCAAGTAGGTAACATCCTTTCCTCCCGCTAAATACCAGAACGTGCTCTCGGTTCAATGCCGGTGCACATAAGGAAAGAGCGCAACTATTCTGTCCCCTCTAATCGTGCATTGACGTGTGACAGAAAGGTGGATCTATGTGTCTGGAAGTGCTGATCGACTGTTTCAGACATTGTGAAATATATGTTTGCTGATGCAAACATGGACTCCAACCTACGACCCTTTGTGTGTACGTCTGTGTCACATTATTGTCATACTGTTGTCTTATTATAACATATGTGACAGCATATTTAGGGCAGATTGTAAATTCATAAAGTTTCATGCTCTGATAATTAGCTTTGGTGTGAGGACGAGCACTTTGACGTGGATCTCTAGCGCCTTCCCGTTTTGATATGACAAGTTTGCTCAGGACTGGATTATTAGGATTTTCCTGAAAAAAGAAATATGCAACCACTCACAGCAGTCCCCTTGTACACTACACCTAACCTCCCGCCTCAACCTTTTTGCCTAAATAACTAACACTTTTCCTGGTTAAATACATTTAAATAAATTAAATGAAAACACCATTCGCCAACGTCTCAACACCATATGTGCCAAATGTAAAATACATGATCCTTATCCCTGTTTTTTTATATTAAGCTATTAACTACACACTTATATTACAAGGAAATACAGCATTTGATTTTTAAAGGAGATAAGTGTTTCAAGAGGGAAACGGGGCCAATGTTTTGTATCCATAAGCACGGTTTTCTGCACAGATCCTTCTACATCTGCAGATTCCTTTTGAAGCAGTTTAGTTTGCAGTAGTGTGACTATCTTTATCCATCAATTAATCGGGATCATGTACAAAAAATGATGAACAGGGGCTGCAAGTGCTTATTTAGATTCATGTTACTAATTCCTTTTTTCTCTTTTGACGCCTTTTCTTCTGCCTTCTTGTCAGAGAGAAGTTTACAGCACGCAGCTGCTGCACTTGTGATGATAGAGCTGTATTCATTTCTGTCTACATGGTACACGTTCTCCCTGCTGTACAACCTCTATATTGTTTGAAGAATGTGAAACATCTCACAGGATCAAATGACCTCGCTAAAAAAATGCACCTGGATTTCTGTTGGAGTTTTTAACAGCCCTTGATGAAGGCTTAGGCAGACGATGCATTGTGCTGTACGGAGTTGCCCTCGTCGAGTCTGGACACTTAACCTCTCACAACTAAAAGCTTCCCGGGGTCAGACTAAGTGCAGCTCCAGTGTTGCGTAATGGAGCCTCAGTCAAAACAAGTTACATTTCGGTGTTTTCAGGAAAGGAAGTCCTTTGTCGGTTCTCATGAACTCTGGGAGATTACAGTAGGCTATGGAGCGTCATACTCACGAGTCGGAATGACATAGTTTGATGGATGCAACTGCAGATATGCTTCTTTACCGCAATTGTCGCATTTTTAAGGAAGACTTTGGGGGAGGGATATATTTATATATTTATATTTTTTCTTTTTTGGGGGGTATTTATGAGTGTTAGCTGATAACTGTCCTGTCTTTATCATCTCTCCTCTGTACTCGAGCTGTGATTGATGGGGATGTGTCTCTGTTTCTGTCTCTGCAGGCCATTCGCTGCACACTGGTGAACTGCACATGTGAGTGTTTCCAGCCAGGGAAGATTCACCTACGGACATGTGACCAGTGCAAACATGGCTGGGTAGCCCACGGTGAGTCAACTCTTTGTTAGGGTGGCAAAACGTTATCTGAATATGGTTTCAATAAAAATGACCCTTTTTTACTAGTCCTTAAATAAATATACCACCAATTCTTGCTTCTCTCGCTCTGTGGTTGTGAACGTACTAACATTGAAATGTGTTTGCACATTTTCCATAGTAGAAGAAGCTTTGCTTTCATTGCTTTGTTTTTGCACCTTTTTGCAACAACAAAAAGAAAAGAAGATAACCACAAGACCGATAAAGAAGCGAGAGACCACACCTCATGAGTTTTTCATGCGGGTAGAAGAAAAAGGGAGAGGAGGCAAGAAAGTACAAAGAGAGGGAGGAGGGGGAAAAAGAAAACACCTGTTTGGCTTGCGTCTGCACAAGAGCGGGCCATGGGCCCTTCAGCGGATCGCACAAGACCCCATTGACTATTTTTTAATCTCTCCCTCTGAACTGTCAGGCGCCCATCTCTCCTCTCCCCCACTTTTCATTTCATGTCGGCATTGGCAGGGACTCTGACAAGTAGTTCTTCATTTTTTATTATGTTCGTGTCTGGCTGCGCTGTGTTGTCAGGCAAAGCACTCGTCAGCAGGAAAAAGCCGTCCCAGGATCAGAGAGAGACCCAACCAGGTGTCACCCAGACAGACAGGGAAAGGGGTGGGGGGAGGGAAGGCGAGAGGTATGAGGGAAGGAGAGAGGGAGGGATTGAAACAGAGAAAAAGAAAGAGAGACCAGGTGTCGCGCAGACAGCCAGAGAGGAGAGAGAGGTGACTGAGGTTGCAACAGAGGGGGCAATAACAAAACCCGACACGCACCCACGATCAAGCTTTTTTGCAAACCTTTGACTTTACTGTGCCCCCACCCACCACTTCCGAAACCAAACCTACATGCTTGAATTCATAGTACATAAACCATTTGAGCACACGCCTGATTAGGAATAAATACATAGGATAAAATAAGTGAGGCAACAAGAAATGAAACTCCAGCCACAAACAGAGAGGATTAAGATAGAAAACAGTTTGGTTGTAATGGAGGTTGAGGTCGAAGTGGAGACAGAAGAAGTGGATAAAAAGGGAGCTTTAAGAGCAGCATGCATAGGAAAGAGAAAGAGATTAGATTACATAAAAAGAATGGCAGATAATTACGTTAATGCCATGTGCTTTTATCTGATGGATATGTTCTTATCAGGTAGTGCTGACCGTGCAGTATCCTCCAAAGGAAGATTTGAGATGAGAATGAAACGTGATAGTCATTGACCCAGCCTGTCTGCATATGTGAGTGTGTGAGCGTGTGTGTGTGTGTGCATTTTCTTCTATTTCTCATCTTGTCACCCGGTGATTCACGCAGCTCTGGATAAGCTCAGCACCCAGCACATGTACCACCCGACCCAGGTGGAGATCGTTCAGTCCAACGTGGTGTTCGACATCAGCAGCCTGATGCTGTACGGCACCCAAGCCGTACCCGTCAGGCTCAAGATCCTTCTCGATCGCCTCTTCTCCGTGCTGAAGCAGGAGGAGGTGCTACACATCCTGCACGGCCTGGGCTGGACCCTCCGAGACTACGTCAGGGGCTACATACTGCAGGTCAGTGACCAGCGCGCATGCTCCAGCAACAATCACATGAAAAGCATCATACAGGGTTATTTGAAATGTCAAGGCCAAACGTTAGCAGCACTTACTCTCTCCTTGCTCAAATGCATCCCTTCCCATGCTTTTATATTTGCTGGCCATTTGCAATGTTTTTTCAAAGTGGGAATAATGTACACAGTGAGCCACTACCATTACTTCTCACCAAGTGTATCGGAAAATTTCTCCTGCACTGCATTTATTTTGAGAGGTATTGATCACAAGCACAATAGTGACAATCTAAGCCACTTCAGTCCCATTGGCCATCCATTTTCCTCACATTTTCCCCGCTGTTACTTCTACTTCAGTCTGCCCTGTAAACACCGGTCCTCTCGAAAAAGGGAAAGGAATTTGAAAAAAAGAGGAGAAAAAATGTCATGCCAGCAAACTATAAAACCACTGTAGTGTGTTTCCTCTCCCCATCTATCCTTCCCTCCACCACTCCCTCCCAAATAATTGCAGTCAGACACATTTCTCAATCAAAGGTACGGAGGTTTTGGTGTTGAAACCCAAACCAAAGTGTTCCTGAATGAATTAGTTAAGAGCAAGTGAACATATGTATGCGGTTAGTGTGTGTGTGTCTGTGTGTGTATGTGTGTGTCTGTTGTGTGCACATGTGCTTATCTGTATGTGTATATGGTTTAGTGTTCCAAGAGTGTAAGTGGAACAGCATGGTGAGGAGAGGGTGGTTTGTATGTGGAAACGGCTTCTGTGAGTAAAGCGCTCGCAGAACCAGTCCCTTTTTCTTAAAGTCTTTAAGAACACACACACACACACACACACACACACACACACACACACACACACAATAAACAATAGCAGCCCAGCAGTTAAATGGAACTACATTTATATGGAAAATATGGTTTGCCATATGAGATTAGAATTTACAGTCAAAGAAAAAAGTGTGAGTGAAAATACACTTATATTTATACAAATATAAATATCAGAAATCTGGGGAAAGTATTAAATTATATAATATAATATAATGTCCTCAGTTATTATTTTGTATTCTTTAGTACTATTATACTAGTCTGCTACGTGTTTATATTCCAATTATTTGATTATTTTTTACATAAACATTTTTAAATATTTAATTAACTCTGTTCAGAATCATTTTGGAGAATTGACTAATGGATTGGTCTATCAAATGTCTGAATTTCTAAAACACCCAAGATGACATACTCAAATGTCTTGCAAATCTTAAACCCCAAAATATTACATTTGAAATAATATAAAACACTGACAAGCAGGAAGTTGGAATATAATAATTTAATTGTTTTCTTTATTAAACAAAAAAAATGACAATCAACCAAATTAGGAAACAAAATTATTGCTGGATTGATAATAGTTGACAGACTAATTAATCAACTGTTTCCTCACAACATTTTTTAAATTATAAATATTCTCCCTATGACGAAACTAAATGCTCCAAATCTGCACTGATACGGCATTGTATTGAGCGACCATCAGAGCACTGTGGGTCTCATAGTTGTAGCCTTTGTGTTTATATCAGCTGGCTCTAATAGTCAGCTGGTGGGAGCACCGTTGCTCAACTGCTCAGCCTCATGTCACGCTACTGGCTAAATCCTCTAGATCTCCTCAGAAGGGCTTCAAAGGGTCGCATGCCGGCGAGAAGCAGCCAGTCACTTAAGGACAGTAAGTAGTCATTGTACGGGCCTATTAGCCTGTAAGTAGCTATGAAATTCAATCATCTTCCTCGAGCCTGCGGGCAACGCTTTGTGTCAGGGGTTGTCCCCCACCACCATGCCGCATTTAAAGAGCAATACAATGAGTAGAACAGTATTTCAGATGACAGCTAATCGGTTGTCTTTTTGATTTCGATGTTGGCAAATGACTTTACTGTGATCCTAAAAAACACTCACTTGTACCTATTTTAAATTGAAATAAAGTAGTTTTGGTATGTTAATTCAAATTGTATCGAGATATGCTTTAAATTACTGTAATTGTACATTAAATACAGCCCCTATTTCTGACTTATATTCCAAAAAAAACTCACATACCACACATTTCACTTTTTCTCTTTGTCCAACCCCCTGCCCCCTAATTTGTCTAATTTTCTGCTACTATGTCACATTGTGTCACATGTTTAGCATGTGTGTGTGTGTGTGTGTGTGTGTGTGTGTGTGTGCATTGTGTTTGCTGGGTGTCAGTGGTTATGGGTGTCAGTGATGCGCCAGAGAATTTAGGACATGGAGCTGACAGAGTTTACCTGCAGCTCCTCTGATGCCTGACCACCTGAATGTTTGCAGTGGGGGAAGAAGGGAAACACACACTTATATTCGACCAATCATACAGCAAAAAAAAAACAGAAAACACAGATGCAGCTGGCCATCAGTTTTCTGCCTTCAGACCAACACTTGATTTAGATAGCGAGCAGGCTTATAGTGATATCATAAAGAAAAGGCCGCGTTGCTCAAAATCATGTGTTACACCCCCTCCATTTTATTATTAGTGCCATCATTGATGACTCGACAAATTTCCCCTTGGGGATTAATAAAGTATATATCTATCTCTATCTATCTATCTATCTAGTGAAGTAAATGTTTCTTTCACTACTTCTCATCACACACAGCACGGGTGAGCAAACACTCTCATACTTTACGTAAACACGGACGACACAAGCCAATTCATTCATGTCAGAAGCATCGCTGCTGTCTCACCACCACCCTGCGTTCCAATGCATTTACATAACTATCATCATTATTTAGTCGCGGTTACCTGCAGAATAAACTCTCCACAAAGTAAAGTAATATTACAAATATGTCACCAATGTGTTTTATTTTTGCTTTCCAGAAGGAATTAATTCACGTCCACATCTGAGATACACTCTGCCCTCCTCCGTCCTCAATGCCGTTCACTGCACGGCAACACATTGTGGTGGTGTGACTAAATATACGTACACTGTGCAATTTATCTTTATAATTGGCTCCTTTAACTGGAGAAATGAATCAATATTATTAAACATGCAATGGCTTATCAAGCGGTAGGAATTTTGATTTGTAAAGGAGAAGAATTATACATGACATCAATAACCATTAAAATGAATGATTGTCTTTCTCTCCCTCATGTTTTGCTCTTCTATAAACCGTTTGAAGCTTGACCTTCAGTCCACAAACTGCTCTTTCATGGCATGAACACACTTGTACAGCAGCAAATCCAGTTGCTGGAGTACTGCCAGAAACAAATGCATGCATGCAGATTTGTGCGTTCAGCCGACCGCGCATCTGCACAATAATGTGTCGAGCGGCATCGAAGTTATTGCTGTCAGAAGAGAATAACTCCCTCCCAGCTTTAGAGTTTAAAAGTTATGTAATGACCTGTGCAGTGCCCGTTACCGCGACAGTAGCTGGCTTATGTTCTGGGAAATATTCAGAGAACTTACAGTCAACTTTACTGAAATAATAAATGCTTTTGTTGGTTGGATCACTTTGTTAACCAAGTGTGATCTGTCGCTCCTTCAGCTTCATCGATTGATGAAGCTCTCCATGACGTATTCAACTGATATATACTTCTAATCTTTTATTTTCTGCGTACACGTCGACGTTAAAATATGCCTAAATTATATTTATACCGGGGTTATGTGAGTCGGGGGGGTGGGGAAAGGACAGAAGGTTGTGAGTGTGATATTTTATTCACTGCGTTACGTCGCCCTGACTGCAGCTCAGTCCGAGGCGTTTTGTGAACAGCCCTTCATCCTTTTCTCCCTCCCTCCCTCCCTCCACTCATCCCTCTCTCCTCTCCCGTGGTTGTTTCCAGACAGACCCACAGCCAATGTGCACCAGATGCCCCCCACCCCCACCCCTCCTCCCTCTCCCGCAGCCTGTCACTGCTCACTCCTCTGTGTTCGATACAGACAGATGGAATTGCTATCAGTCCTGGCTCCTCTCTCTCTTTCTCAGCCAGTCTCCCACACTCCACTCCACGGTTGTGCCGCTTCCTCTTTCTTATCCCTTCACCAAGTGAAAAATAAGTAGAGAGAAAGAACGAGTGGAAAGAGAAGGAGGAGAGAGACGCAGCCTTTTCAGCCAACATGTGGCCCGAAGCCCTGGGTTTTCCTGAGCGACATTCTCAGTAATGTTCTGTCCTTGTAGAACATTGGGCTGCCTCCACTTTTATGAGATGTGGTTTTCCTGACTCCACACGGCTTCCAGGAGACCCAGATGGAACCGCTAACAACCCCCACCGCCGCCACGCAACCGCACGCACACACACACACGCACGCACACACGCACACAGACTCTACTCACACAAACAGTCTTAAACCTAATTGCACACACACTCGGAGGAAGGCTTATTCAAACTATCAGGCACATACACACACACCGCCACAAAATCACACTTGTCTAGCATGGGCTTTGTTTCAGTGGCAGATGCCTGAGCATAAGGATGTGTTTCAAGTCGTTAACGCGCAAAAAAAATCCACTTTCATTCTTGTTATCTACTTATTGGGTAAATATATTGTTTTCTCTAATGAGCATGAACATTGGTGGTCGTTTTAGAGAGCCACAGGGGGGCTGTGCTCTTATTTAAAAAAAAAAAAAAAGTGTGACTATAATGGTGTACATGTGTACTTACACATGTGGAATATGAGATGTAATTACATGGATTAGGGTGCAACAGAATTTGTGTGAGACAGGAAACCATTTCCAGTTGCAGGTGGGTCCTGAGGCCTTAGTGAAAGTACCACTATGCATCTCTACAGTGGTTTAGAGAAGTATTTATTGAGTTAGAGTCACATTTCAGTCTTTTTCTTTCCCCTCATTGCACTCCCCCTCTCCCTTGTCTGTCTCTCACTCTGTCAACTGCGAAGGGCACCAAATCTCTTGATCCTCGCCTGAGAAACTTCCATTTTAGGTAGTCAGGCTCAGTGCAACAAAAATTTTGGACACAATCCCCTTCTCCAATCCCCTCCATACGGCACACTTGTAACCCCTATTTTCCTTCTGTCCTCCTCTCCACCCTCCATCACCTCCCCTTCTCTCAGAACCTGTTTTCTGTTATCACTACTTAATGCCTCACCCTGGGAGATGGACGGGGGAGAAAGCATTCTCCTAAGGTGGAAATTCTTGCGTTCATATGGTTATGATTTGGTGGGGAGGTCAGGCTCGATCTTTGTTGGAAGGCTTACGGTTGGCTCTGTGCTGGCCGTGCTGGGCTCCAAGCACTTCAAAGAGGGCCGGTGTACTGAATCAAGGTGATTCCCCCCCCCCACGCCCTCTGCACACACACACACACAAACACACGCGCACACACTAGTGATATCATAGTCAACTTTATGTAAAAATAAATTTAAAAAACCTGCTTTATCAACGACAAATAATATGTATCAAAAACAATCAGAAAAAATCATGTAATGTTAACAGAATTTGCGAACCTCTTCACGGACACTTTTTTTTTCTCACAGCTTGCAAAGCTCACAGCCAGCTCCTTACACAAAGTCCTGCCCATGCCAAATCCTCAGTCCCTCGCTTGTGAATCCTGAACCCGAGCCTCAGATGAATTCAAGCTGGGGAAGCAAGGTTATGAGCAGGTTACATTGTATGCAGGAATTTGGGGAATAATTCTCCTTGGATATTGGATGTGGAAGAAGGTCTGCATTTTGCCATAGATTCTACAAGGCTTTAAAAATATATCCAAACTATTCTAATGAAACCAGTTTGGTTTGATATACGTATAAGTATTACACATGTTGGAGAAAATCGCTTCCAAAGAGAATAAGTGAAATGATTAATTAAGTGTCCATGTCGAATTCCTTTTGATCAGCAGAAGTGCATTTTTTCTTCTTCTGTGCATTTATGATTCTTCAGCTGCACAGAGGTCTGAAGGGAAGTTTTGCTGACTGATTATTTTTTGATCAGATAGCTGTCTAGGTCTTACGGTAATATGAGGACTGCCAATGCAAAACAGAAGTGTGTTCGTAGCTGCAGGATCATGCCCTTGTGATTCTGTTTCATGCTTTAATATCTTTTAATCAGACTGTCCTTTGTCCTTTTTACACCATTTGATTTGTAAACGTCATCATTAGATCTTTCTTCATAGTTTCTGACCTACCGATCTGGGATCCGTTTCCCCCTCTCACAGTTTCTACTGCAGCCTCCACTTCCACCTGTCACTTCTGACTACAGCAGAGAATTGAGGCGGTTTTCTCAGTGTGTGTACTCTGGTCTCAGCTGGTATGAACTACACAGCTCTGTTGTGATATTTACTGTATCTTTCCACTGCTATTTTAACGTGGCATAATTGTTATCATTCAACACTGCGATGTGCTTTTCCTAAATCAAACAGTCAGTGTGGTTCAACACTTTACCATCAACCTCATCAATGTTAGCATCATCTACAGTGTAAGACACATTCTATCTTTCCCTGCTGTCTTTTCTTCAGGGTCATCCACTGATTAAAACACAAATTTGACTATATTATTATTACATGCAGAACAGGCCTGTAGCAGCAGTTCATATACTCGTCGAGGATCATGGATGCTGCATCGGAGAATGCGATAAAGAGCCAATACACATGTCAATGTCTCCTTAACCCTCCTGTTACCTTAACATTTACAAACATATTTTACCCTCGGGGTCAATTTGACCCCAGCAATTAAAACCTCCAGAAAATTATTAGAATTAATATTGTTTCCCAAGTTTAAGTGTGAGGTACTTTATGTTTGTTTGTTGACTACCTAAATAGCCCTTTAAATATATAAAAAAGTTGATATTTCTTATATGTTTGACACAGTGAAAAACAGCCTGGGGTCAAATTGGCTCCAAGGAACACAGACATTAAACATTGAATGGGGTCAAATTGACCCGAAAGGTAACGGGAGGGTTAAGAGAGACTTAAGTAATTACAACACATTTGAAAATCCCTTTAATGCATCCATTACATGCTTGGTGGCCACATGTATGTTTCAAAATGTTATTCAAACCTAGGATGGGTGACCCCATATCTGGTCAGATTTAAAGATCATGAATATTCTTTGCCAACACGTATGGGAGTGAGAGGCGGTGCTCTAAAAAAATCTGATTGGAGGGTTATCATGCTGTACAGGGCAAACATGGGAAGTGAAAATGATATGCTTAACATACATGGTCAGGCCTGGGAGCTCCCATGGGATCCGATAGGGTTTGATCAAACCCTCCGCTAGGCTACACACACACAGTATATGGACGCCACCTTCTTACCCATTTCCCTCTCAAATCCCTATGATAAAGCGGACTTCAAAGCCTCATATTGAATCCCACAGCTTTATCCGAGATGCTGGTTTGATTCTCTGGCTGCCTCTCTTCCCATGGCCCCCACTCCCATCCACCCCAGCACAGACACACAACCGTATTCACTTTCAATCTATACCTGGTGGAAAAAAGCATCTCTCTCTTGTCAGCCTCATGGTGTCTCCAGATGTTAGCGAAGAACAGGGGCCACCAGTGCTTTTCTTCTCCCCTCTAAGTCCCACCGGCATGTCATAATTAGAATAAAAAGGAATATTCGCCCTGTATTAATGGCTGCTCTCTTTCTCCTCATCCCCTCTGAACACCCTGTTCATCCCTCCTCCTTGCCTGCTCCAGAGGCACTACACTGATCAGTGTAATGGGATCTCTGGTTCTCTCACTGCACATTTGCCTTTCTCTTTTTACCCAGTGTCCATCCCCCTGGACAATTCCCTCAACAGGTCCTCAAAGCCGACCTTGTGCTGCCGAAGCCCCCCTTGGGAGACTCTCAGTCAGCCACGCACCCTAATTGAAACTGGAAATCTGCCAGCCTGCTTGTCAGGAATTTTTATTTACTCCTGCCAGGGTCTGCCCTCTTTACTTTTCGAAGAGGGTCATGTTATAATTAGCTCCTCAAACAGAATCCCTCTCTTTCTGTTCGGCATCCCTCGCTCTATATATCCCTTTTCATAAGTTATAATATCCTGTCTCGCCTGCGCTGTAAGGCGGAAATGGCTTCTGAATTCTGAAGCGGCTTTTCAGAGGGCTATGGGGGTTTGTTGCCGCGGAGGGAAATTGAATTTTACTTCAAGGTCAGCGACACTAATGATAGTGTGGGAAGGTGTTGATCTCGTGCAGAACCTCGCTGTATCGATCTGCACGGGAGATCCTAGTCCAGTATTGATTGTCACACGGAATTGTTCGGGAGTGTGGTGGAAATCACTCGTGTAGTATAAGCGGTGATTTGGGACTGCGGTCACTTTCAGGGGTTGGGAAAGAAAAAGTAATGAATGCTTCAAACAAAAACAATGTGTGATTCTGCCAGAATGAGTGGAAACCAAATGCATGATGATGAACATTAAAAGAATATACAACAATGTCCGGAACTGCACGCCGACATTATGATTGAGGCGTAACAAAGCAGTTAAAGGTATATGCACGCTGTGAATACCACTTGCGAAGCCACAATTGTGCACAACACTCACATATATTGTATCTTCACAGGCTCGAAAATAATCAACCCCTACACAGACACACAACACAGCGCACATTTTAACCAATCTCTTTCATGATTCATTGCTGCTTGTTCGCAAAATGGTTAGTTATGGTTATGTGCCCTGCGGTGTGAGTGAATGTGTGTCACTTCCCCCACAAATGGAAACATTTAGACACTGAAGTGTGTCCTGAGGTGAAGCTCTCACTCATAAAGTAGCGGGGAGGCAGCCTGTGGAGGAAATGAGCTCGGCAGACTGGTGGAGGTGAGAGGCGCGTGACACACACACTGAAGGACCTCACAGACATGCACACACACACACACACACATGCTGGCGAACCACACGCCGGCGACTGCCGCACTTGTGCTGCTTTGCACCGGTGGCTGTCACCGTTTTGTTTTTCGCCAGTGGCCGCAGCTGTGTTTGGCTTCCTGTGTTCCTACGTGACGCTGTGGTGCCATTGGCAAAAGGCACACAGCCGGTACTGTACCTCCATGTTATGTGGCGGTGGTTCAAAGGTGGACTGACCTCACCGTGAACCAACACCGGTGCTGAGACACCTGCGGAAGTTTACCGCGGAGTACAAAATAATACATAGACATAATGGGGCGTCTCATTCTCGACTAAAGTGAATGCTTATTTTGAATTCCTGTTTAATTTAGTCTCCTACTTTATTTGTATATGTTCAGCAGTTTGTTGGAAAACCCCGTCTCTTGTGCTTCTACTGTACCTATTTTTCTTTCGTTATCCTCTCTTTCTCTCCCTCTCTTTCACCGCCGTGTTGTGCACGACTGCCTTTATTAAGCAGGATGACCTGTCATGCAGGTGTGAGGCGAAGGTGATGACCACCTCCGCCCTCTGCACTTCCTCATACTCTCTCTTCCTCGGGTCTAAAGAAAGACACCACCTCTCCTCTACGAATTGGTTTGGCTTCACCTCGGACAGGAGCAGTGGACAGGGAGGTTTGAGGAGGAGGAGTAGGTGATGAGGGGGGAGGGGGTGTGTGTGGGGGGGGAGTGGGTAGGGCTCAGCGGGGAGGAGAACGACTCGGGAAACTCTAAAGTCGGTTAAATCCTGTGGTAGGTCAGCCTGTTTTTAATGATGATTAGTATTAGCATGTGTTGCAAGCTTAAATAATTATTTTGTTTGTTTGTTTGTTTTTATCCCCAGCCATGCCAATAAACAATCAGAGCATTAAGTGGCGACCAAATGGAATCAATTCATCCAGTTTTGCGCAGATGAGTGCAGAAAACGAGGCGTGAAGCAGCCGCTCTCTGTGTTTGTAGTGGCTAATTAGGAGGCCATTATAGGGCATCTCAGCATGGTGCTACCCTGATTGTTTATTAGAATTTCTCTACGGTTAAGGAGAGCGGGAGAGAAAAGGGGACTAATAGTAGTAATAAATGGATAATAAATGGATACCTAGGACATACACACACGCAGCCACGGTGAATGCCAGCCCCTGGGCCTCCTACAAAAGGGGCTCTTGTAAAAGTGGGGGGGAAAAATAAAAATCTCTACCAGCACCATGCATATGCTTGGCTCCGTCCTCTTAAAGACTGTCTTATTAAATGGGTAAGTGGCTGAGTGCTGGGACCACCAAGTGAGCCGTGCTGTCACTGGCACATTGCTCTCTGTGGGCTGAGTGCCGCAGGCGTAGACAGGATATGATATAGGGTCACCAGAAATGATGGTTTAACTCGCTGATACATCAGTTCCCAGCACGAAACGCTCGACCTGCCAGTGGCATTTCTAAGACTTCTCTAGGTCTGGAATTTTTTTTTTTTTCAAGATGCAGAGCTAAGTTATAGCCTCCCACAACTCCAACAACTCCTGTGTGTAGCTGTTTACGCCTGTGTGTGTGTGTGTGTGTGTGTGTGTGTGTGTGTGTGTGTGTAATCAACAAAGACAACAGGGCCTTCTGAAGAAGGAAGATCAATAGACTTCCACAGGTGACCGACCTCAGTGAGCTCAGACACATGCATGCAGGCTAACAACACACAAACACACACTTGCACCAGTAAGTCTTTGAGGCATGCTATCCACTGTGTTGTCTCCACCTAACCTCTGGTTTACACAGGGTGTGTGGGTGTGTGTGTGTGTGTTCACACACAACCAAATCTTCAGGATCTAAGGCTCATTGCCAACTGGCTTTGGTGCCAGGCACTGCCTTATCACCTCCCCAGCACACGCACGCACACACACACACAAACGTGCTTGCATTCCTACTCACATGTGCACTTTTGGCAAGAGTTTGTGCACAGGCACTCACACACAGTTGTACATGATGATCTACCCTCCACATAAACAAAGATAAGAGCAGGAACGGTCAGCGCAAGGCCCCAAGAGGTACAAAGCTATTACTGGGAGACCACAGTCGCGTGGCTGTGTGTGTTTGTTTGTGTGTGTGTGTGTGTGTGTTTATGTAGTGTCATTTGCAGACCAGAGCTCTTGGAGCAGCATCTCAGAGTTGTGCTGCACTACCCACTGCCACTGAAACGCTTAACGGGAAACTGCCACTGGGAGCGTAAGGTGTTGAACTCCTCTCCGACTTGCTGTCAAAGTCTTTGCCACCAGCCGTCACGGCTCAAAAGTTACCCGACAGTATAATCACAGCAAGTCACTGAACAATGTGCCAACGGGCTCTGACAATTTGACAATGACTTTGCCAGCTGCAGCGTCTCACGTTAAGCGTGGAATAACACCTTCGTCAAGCGGTGCAGCCCTGCTTCAGTATGGGGTGAGCTGTCTCCACCTTGATCCCTGACAAATATCCAGCCCATTGAGGTGACACAGTACAAAGCGTTTTCCCACTTTACCAAGCTGACAAACCTAATTACCGCGTAAAAATTCCTGGGATCAGTCCTAGATCAAGTCTCCTTAGTACTGCGAAGCTGCACACCCAATGTCCCTCAGGGAAGGAATTTTCCGGATTCCATTGATTTCCCAGGTTCACAGTTCTGAGGGCAGAACATGTCTCGAAGCCTGTAATTACTCACTGAAATTCCCACAGTGTTACCTTTGGAGATAGTGTAGAAAATATATATTTTGCTTGTTGAGTGAAGAGAAATCTCTTTACTTATTTATTAGCTTTAATAACCTTGAGGGGGAAGTCGTAAAGTTTGCCAGTAGCGACATCTATGATTCAACTTGCCATTTGATAATGTTTTAAGAGGTTTTCATACAGGTTTATATTCTACACAAAATCAATCTCTTTTCCAAACAGTATGATTTGAGAGCTAATAATAGACCGTTTGAGGCACTTTTCTCTGGCTGGGTGTAAGAACTTCGCCTTCGTGTAGCAGTGGAATAAATTCCACAGCATTATGACCGCATCAGTTCCTTCAGCTCTTTGAAAGAAACGCAGGAGTCCGTTGTTATCAGAGCGTAGGCCACCTTCTCCCTTTATGGGCATGTTTCGCTAATCTTGCTACTGGCCTCTACTTTTTAAGTTGAAACAGGTGTTGCACTCATAACGCAATCTTGTATTAGTGCAAGCACCTCAGCTCATACTCCTCCGAGTCCGTGTTTTCTTTGCAGATTCCTTTCTCGGCTAGAAAGCCTACACCTTGTTTCATACGAGTTAGAGACTCCGAGAACGAGAGTCATTAAAGCTATATGGGTGTAATTTTAAGATGAACTTGCTCTGGGTCAGGTATACTTGTTACAAGTCGGTGCTTCAAAAAGCAATGAAGGATTCATGCGCTGGCACTAAACCAACCGAGACAAACATCATATCCATTGGGGGTCACACAACTCATCCTTCCTGTTGTTGCCATCTGCCGTGCGTGTTAGCAGGTAGTTGAGTTTTAATGTCTGACTTAAAATAAAAGTGACACAAAGTCAAAATCAATCTGGCACAAGACCCAGCAAAGGTATCTGCTTTGGTCCACTCAGCCACCCTCCTCTCTGCCTTTTCTTCCATTTTCATGTCAAAGGATGGAGAGATTAAAGGGAGGCCATGTCTCAACCCTGAAGAACTGCCATCACTCACAGATGAGCAGTGCCAAGCTCCTTTCTCTCTCTCTCTCTTTTTCCTGCTCTCTTTCTCTATCCGTTAGATACGCAACATCACATGGTGCTCTTTGGCCCATCTCTTCATCCTAAACCCACTCTCTCTCTCTCTCTCTCCCTCTCTCTCTCACACACACACACACACACACACACACAATCACAAGCATGATTTACTGTCATAGACCCCTGTATGTGCCTGCATGCATGTGTATGAGTAAATGTGTGTTCACATGTGTTCTGTGTGCATGGCAGCGGCCACATCAAATACACTTGAGCCGACATTAACCCATCCATTCTCATCCCACCATAGTGATACGGAAAAAAAAGTCAACATTTCGAAACCTGAAAAAATGACTGAATAAAAGTAAAGGCAGACTACATCTGGCACAATGTCTGTACTTAAGGTTTCCAAGTATGTGTCTGGGGAGGAGATCTGGTGGGACAGAGCCTCAGTCGGCTTGGAAGCAGTAGAAACGGATGTCACACTGGAAATTTATACGGTGCGGTTCAGGGAGCAGCGGCTGTAAATTGACAAGTGATGCTTGTGAGCAGCGTTACCCGTCTGTTTCCCTTTCTCTCATCTTCTATCTTTTTTTTCCGCTCATCTTTTTCTTCTCTTAGCGGAGCTGTTACTTCATACATCTGTGCTCGCCCCGAGCATTATTATTAACGGGTGAGAGATACAAAAACAAGCCAGAAAACCGAAACGGGAAGAAGTAGCTCTGCACAGAGACATGGAAGAGAATGACTTGTGTTCCCTTTGTAATATGAAATAGTGACAGATAGGAATTATAAAGTACATCTGAAGCCAATATCTTTAAGTAATGTTCTGTTTTTACAGTGATGAGAGACTATGAAATGAAGGGGAACTGTGACACACATCTAAACATGTCAAGATAATATCTCCAGCAGAACCTGAACAGATCTGAAAACAGTGCTTTTTAGAAAAGATTACCAACATCAACTTTAATCTTTGTTATTTCTTCCTGGAATTTTTTTTTAGGCTATTAGGCTACAATGTTGAGGCCGAGTGAGTGTGCATCCGTGTGCACAGCAGCACGCGTGTATATCTGTGCTATAGTTTGATCGGGTCAGTCTACTGTATAAATGTTGCTAATGGCAGCACTCTTTTTAATAATGCAGGAAGCTCTTTTCTCTGTCCCTACTCCCCATCACATCATGTTTGGAGTGACAGCCACATGAGCCACCATTCCCATTCCACTCAGTCTCATTCCAGTCTACAGTAAGTCACCACGAGAGAGAGAGAGAGAGAGAGGGGGGGGGGAGAAAGAGAGAGAGAGAAGTGGAAAGAGAGGAGCTCGAACCAAGACCATGAGACTGGAATACAATAATGGACACAAAGACAATTGGCTTCTTGAAGTAATTTAGTAATTGCAGGTGTTTTTTTGGAGTGCCGGGAGTGACTGAAGACAATTATTGTGTCATGATTCACCAAATCTAGGATTTGATTTGCAATTTTCTTAATGGAGGATGACACCACTCTTATCATCAGGCTTCACTTATAAAAACACACTTCTAGTTTTTTTTTAAAGAGCTCCACAAAAGAAAGCCTTTTATCTGGCGATATGTTTTCATAATATAATTTCGAAAGAAGTATGTCAGAAAACAATGATTAGTGAACAGGGATTTGTACGCGGAGCAAAGCCCCCAGTTGGACCGGGGATCGGTGTTGCTTCTCGTATCCCTTCTTCCTCTCCCCATGATGTGTCTGTCTCTATGCGTAAATTATTCTTAAACAAATTGGTGTATAATTAGTTTTTTTTAAAAAATGTGCACAGTAATATTAACTGTCCATTTGAAACGTTGCACAAATACAACAAATTTGACATCCAGAGGATACAGATTAAAAAAAAGTCAAATTATTTTCATTTTTTCATTATAAAAATCTAAATCATCCCACGCGGAGGATTCGTCTTGGTGATACTGTACAAGTCAGCGCTTACAACGCCCGGGCAATGTTCAGCGGGGACATCTGGTACACACCGCCACACGGCAATTGAGAACAGACAGATGCCGAGACCGCTGTGGCAGCGCCGTGTCTCCTGCTCCCTCTCTCAGTGTACACATTATCTCTGATACGGCGAACATGCTGTCACATTTGGGCCTTCCAGAGAGAAAGAGATGTGAAGGGAGAGATGATACAAGACCAGGATGGGTGAAAGGATCATCAGGGTGCACAGAGAGGAACTCTCACACCACTGCTCTCCTGCACACACACACGCACACACACACACATGTGATATGTCACACACCCAAACATCAATGTGGGCGCCGTAAGGATGAAGCCCCTTCAGGGTGACAGCGTGATAAGAAGGCAGTATTATATTGTAGCACCAGTGCAGCATGGTGCGCGTTACTTGCCGCACCCCTACCTCGTCTCTTCCGCTCTTTCCTCCTCTCATTAACCTCGGCTCTGATTGCCCCCAGGACTCCCTTGTGCTAATTAGAGGGGGGAAATATGTCTACGATGCATGCACTATTGTACAAACACACACACACACACACTTTGGCGCAGCTGACAGATAGGCTTCTGTAAATGGAGGTGTGAGAGAGGCTTGAAAGGTCTGCTATTGTGTTTCATCTACGTTGTGAATGTGTTGGCAACCGCGGGGTTAACCCCAGCAGGTGACAGTTAGCAGCCCTGTTGATTCCTTTTCCACAGGCAGCCTTCATGTCAGCGGTGCTCAAAGTGTTCACTTCTTGATTTAGCTGCGTTAAATCAAGAAGTGAACACTTTGTCTCACCGTGACACAATTAGGGCCGAGCAGGGTAGGAAACTGCGAATTGATCCCTTCAGTTTTTTCTCCGCCTTGTCGGTCACCGATGAAAACGGCTATCGCTATAAAATGTAATAACAATTAATAAAGAGACACAAAAAATAAACAATAACCTCTTTCATGTAATTCCTTCATGTTTTAATGAGGATTGACCTTCTGTGGTGAGGTGTGTAGGATGCAGATTAACCGACTGCCAAGTTCAATCGCTTCACACGCAAAGACTCACACAATGACGGTTCCCACATCCATGCCGAATTAAAGACGAATGACAGCGAAAGCTGTGGGACTGCTTCCAGCGCCGACATTTCTAATAGCACATTGACGTCTCCATTCAGGGGGCTTTTGTGTTCAGGCAAGCTGTTTGTGGAGGGGGGGGGGTGGGGAGAAAGAAAGGGCCCGTTTTCTTTTTTTAGTTTTACATGCTGTTAGGGACAAGCACAAACATGTTGTGGGACTTGTACAGCAAATAGCCATTTGTACCTGGACTGGACCTGGGGGTGAAAGAAAGAGAGGGACAAGGAGGGGGGGGGGGGGTAGAGATAGAGGGAGGCAAGGGGGAGATGGAGAGCGAAAGAGAGAGTATTTAAGAGCACTTGAGTGCCAGCAGAGATGTAGTCACTTCTCCCAGTGGACAAAACCAGGCCCCTCTGCACCATGGCATGCTTTCTCACTTTAGCAGGCACCACTCAGTACTCCTGCTTCGGTCCCCCTTCCCTTTCTCCTCTTCTCTCAGTCACTGCGTGCTTCAGTGATTCCATCATTCTCTTTCATTCACTCTGACTACAAGGGGCACAAGTGCACACACTTACAAACACACACACACACACACGCACACAATTTGACCCATTTGCCCCCCTGCCATGGGTAGTAAATAATTCCATTGTGAGGGCCATTAGCGAGTATCTCAAGGGTTAAGAGGGGAAATACACAGGCAGTCAGATGGGCGATTAGACAATAAGAAGATGAAATGGCGACTATTGTTGTGTTGCTTATTGTCTCACAGAGCTCACATTAGACTTGTGGCTAATTCATATGCTTAATGCCCTTTTATGCCATTTCTTTTCTCAAGGGGACACATACAGTGGAGATGAAGACATTTACACACACATGCACTGGCATACACACATTATTTGTATTGTTACCTCTCTCTCACATGTGGCAGCATGGTCACTCCGCCAAAACCTAATGATCAACAGACCCGGTTCCCATCTCTGTTTAGGATTCAACATCCTTTCAGACTAAAGGAAATGTAAGATACAATTATGCAAAGTATAGAGAGGGCCGAGCCAAAACTCTTCTCCTCATGCATTCCAAGAGCAAAAAAGAGTGTGTGTGTGTGTGTGTGTGTGTGTGTGTGTGTCTGTCTGTCTGAGTAGGGCCAAAAGCAATGCAGCTTGCCATTTTAGTTGAGGACTGCACCTTACATGGCTACATTGCAGTCTTGCTAGTGACATAGCCTTTTAAGAATTGGTGTCACCAAGCCAGAAACCTCACTAAGGAGACTGACTATGAACAATGCCATTCTTCTTAATTGTGTCTAGACGTGTGTTAGCGCATGACTTGTTCGTGTGGTGTGTGTTTATGTGTCAGTATCGCCACATAGCCTGCAGTCCAGCCAGAACACATGAACCTGTGGACACACTAACTGGTCCTCTGAGGCTTTAGTTCAGCCACTGTCAGAGGGATCCTTGTATTTTTCCACAGGCATGTCAGAGGATTACACAGTCCCTCTGCTGTCTCACTGACCTCCCCCTACAGCACACAAACACACACACGCACACACACACACACACACACACACATCAAAGCAGCTCAGCGTTATGCCCAGCACTGAGCTAGGGGCACACTGGTCTACTCACTCAGCAGGCCATTGGCACACACTCCACATCTGCCTGCAGGGATTGCCAATGGCAAGCATGGCCCCTGTCGGTGTGAGTGAGTGTGTGTGTGTGTGTGTCTGTGTGTTTGTGTGTGTGTGCGTAGCTGTGTGTGTAGGTGTGTGTGTGTGTGTGTGTGTGTTTATTTCAACAACAAAAAACAGCATATGTTCTAAGATGTATATGTAATAAGTCAGAGAAAAAAATATTTACGACTTACACATTTTGTGAGGTCACAGTTTATATATTTTTTAATTTCCACCTCCAATAATGTTATAATATACCAACATGAAGAACACAGCTTCTCTTCTCCTTAATTCTCATATTTTTCAAAAAAAGGAACACTAAGTTCCTTTCAGAGAACAATGCCAGCAGGTTAGTGAATTGGATGAGACATTTCCCAGAAAACCTTGTGATCAGTTATCAAAAAAACGTTGTTTCAATAGTAGTTTACCAAGACATAGGACGAAAAAAATGAAAGCTTAAAAGTGGTTTTATATCAGAAAAACAGGTATGTAAATGAGTGTATGTAGCAATTTACAAGAGTTAAACTGCAACATGAATTATTAAAGCATCGAAGCACATTGGTTGAGGGGAAGATATGGTGCATGTGAATTATCTGTTAAATATATAGACTATAGGGGAAACAAGGTTTCTAATTTCGCCCCCGTTTGACCACACGCTCACCTCTTCTTCCACCTTTTTGTTTTCTTTTCTTTCCAAGCTCTGCTAACATCCCACTCTTCCTCTGTCAGGCGCTTTGGCCTACACATAGGGCAACTATACAAGTCCAATACAAATCAATGGGTTAACACATTAACACACAGACAAACAGCAGACAAGGTAAGGGTTTCAAGACCTTTAACCCAAACACCTTTAGCCCTCCAGGTTGATCAATAGTCCGAATAAAATCGCATTAACAACCCTTCAATTCCATTCCTTCTTCACTAATCATTCTTTCAATGTTATCTACCTCACCCCTTCCTCTTTTCTCCTGCGGCAGAGAGGGAAGTTTATTTCCCACAGCTCCTTAGAAGTCCCTGAAGCCTGTACGCCCCCATCTCACCTCCAAGCCACAGCCAGACACCCTGTTAGAAGCTATTACTATCGTTAGCTTCCCCCTCCATCCCAACACGACTCAGACAGAACCTGGACATTAGCTAATCCATACTTATTGCATCTGGGTTCCTCGCCCAGCCTTGTAATTCATATGGAGAGACATATTAGCGCGACATATTAGGCTGGCAACAGCTCTACGAGGTGAGATGCTACGCTGACACTAAATTGACTTAGCTGAAGCCTCGCGGGACGTTGCTGCGAGCTGACGACTCGGGCCCAGTCTGCCTGTATTGAGTTTCTGTGATGGCTGTTTAGCTTGTAGTGCTACACGGGGCAGAGGGGGGGGGGGGGGGGAAGGTGCTCCGGCTCATCGGACCGCAAGGCTATAGGGATCAATAGCGTTGCACTGTACAGCCAGACTGGGCCAGACCCAAACACAGGAAGATTGCATTACACATGAGCTTAAATCAGGACAAGACTACAGTGTTATTAACGCAGCACAAACACAGTCAGCTTGCACTTCCAAACAAACACGATTCTATTGTATCGTGCGATCTGTCCCAACATCTGAAAGACAAGCGTGCAGGTTATGTTTGTGTCGAGTGATCCTGGACCTGAGCCTCCAGGTGGCCCTACATCCCTTCTCTGAACAAACAGAGCAGCGGGTTCGCTCCACTTCCCCCGTGTCACCGAGGCCAGGCCAAGACATTGTGCGGCTCACCGGCCTGCTGACACGGCCACCCAGCATGCCAGGGGTTTGCCGCTGGGTCAGAGAGTTGACATTTATTCAAGGAAGTTGCATGGAGAGTTACAGGGAGTTGACATTTCTCTCGTCACGTCACACTCCAGAATTCAGAAACCTGTGCAGTCCACACCCCTCTATGTTTCCAACAATAAAAGAAACAATGAAGCTGTTAAGCGCTGTATGACCCTCCCAGGGCCCACTACAATGAGAACGACAGCTTTCATTCCCCGACTTGTGCCACTGAATTTCTTGCTGAGAATTACAACTTATGTCATTTGAAGAAGAAAAAAAGAAAGAAAAAAAGATGTTTGATGAGGGACGGATATTAAAATAAAAAACAATACAAATTTGAAACATACAAAAAAGCCTATATGTTAAAATGACTACGTGGGCATTATGAATTACTATTTGTGGGCCGCAAGGGATTGTAAAGTTTAGTGGACTGTGAGGAACAATGAAAATCTAAAAAGGAGAAGTCGAGTGAAATGGATTGAGTGTGTTGAGGTCCAGATGTGCTGTGGATGGATCAAACATCTGCTAAATCTGCAAGGCCTCAACGGTCTTGAATGACCTCCATCATCCAACCTTTCTCCACATGCGTCCCAGTAAAGCTTGTTTTCTTCACTATTTGCCCCCTCATATATATTGAGTTGTTTTTTTAACCAAGTGTGTTTTAAAAAAACAACAACTTTACTTTCATTCTAGGCATTCAGAATGAAAGGTGTTGTGTGCTCACAAACATTAACAGGAATACAAATACAATTGTACAGTGCAGATTTCATGTTGTGTCTGTTATTCTTCTCAATACGGTGTGTTTTGATGGTCTAGAGCATTTCTTGGTGTATAAGTTACAGTACAAAGAGGCAGCACCAGATGGTAATGGTGTTTATTTTTGCAGTAAGTAATCACCATTCTCGAACTTATGACAGTAGACAGGCCCAGGGACCTGGAACCATGCCCCGAGAGACCTGAGCACCACTTCCTGTTGTACCCGCATGATCGTGGACACACACATACACACTCATGCATGCACAGATAAACAGGAACATCCTCCGGGCCGCTAGCGATGCTAGATGTGTCAGGGCTAGATGTGCTCTGGCACATGGGCCGGGGTAGTCTAAATTACACTGCAGCCACACTGGCACCCTCTGCCTCCAAGATGAATGAGCCAACTTGCCAGGCAACAATTCCATTGAGGCAGTTTAAAAACAGGGATACTGCACTCTTCGTAATTTGGGACCACTTTACCCACTTAGCGTACTATTTCACTTCAATAAAACTACTATAATCTTGCCCACTTCTTTAAAGAATAGCCGGCCTGAGGTGCCACTTCGAATATTGTAATTAGCGTTGTACATTATAACATAACACTTTGAAACACAACTTACAATTAACCCCATAAAGACAATTTTTAAGATGTCTGATTAATTTGCTTATTATTTTATTATACCTATAGCTTACAATGATACCTTTTTCTAACTACTTGCGACCCAAATTCCAGCATTCTATCTCATGCTAAAATAGTTTTTTTAATTCCTTTATACGTTAAGCTGCAGTTGCTGACATTTATTATGATATCATTTTTGAAAAACGACCTGCTCAGACAAATTAACTAATTTGGTAACACGGTTGTTTATAATTGTTGCAAGGTGCCTTGTCTCCACATGTATTTGCACCTTAGATTATATTTCATGTCATGATTATATTTAAGGTGTGAGAAATGTCAGCACCTTTTTTTATAATTTCTCTTGTGACTGCACAAAGCTCAACACAAATGTGTTTTCTAATACTACCAGCTTTCCCCCCCCCCCCCCGATTGTTCTTACAAATATTAATTGTACCACTGTTTTAAAAGAACAGTCAAAGTAAAAAGAAACAGGAAAAATTGAAGTAAAAGAATAAAACAGGCGGATTTAAAACCCAAGATGTTGAATGTGCACGATAACAGCCCCAGCAGTCACTGATGTCCTGCTATAACTTCTGATACAACAGCTAACACTACACATAATGACTGATTTACAGTCCTGAGCAACAACTTATTGCCAATTCTCCAAACAGCCTGTATCATAGATTCCTAGTTAACATGACAGACACAGACTCCTTTGGGGCACCCGGACCCCCTAGTGGCCCTTCGTCTGTATGTGAGTCAGGCTGCCAGTGAAATACTGTCGGGGAAAGGAGCGGGGTGGAGGGAAGGTACCAGAGAGAGAGAGAGGCTCCAGTTAATGGTCTTGCATCTTCCTGGCAGCATGTCAATAATGGCTCTGATCACATTAAGTAAAGAGTCCATTAGCTTATTCTCTTTCCTACTGCATGCTCCACAGCAAACGCACAGGAGAAAACTGAAAAGCTCCCCTAATGCAGTGTGTCTGCCTGTTACAGACACCTCTATCTGTTCCTAGCCAGACCAAAACAAAAGGACTTGGGAGGTACAATCCATTATACATTCACATCTATTTCCTTTAACACAGGGATGGGAGAGCAAGAAAAAAATGTAATCGAGTTTTCCACTATTTAATACGTTATACGCAGTATAGTCCAAAGCAATGTGTCGCATATTGTTTTTATGAGCTGGGACTCTCGTGTAAAGTTTTCATCAGCAATAAATACGTTGTTTTTATCTACTTTCACTTTTTTTAAGCCAAGATATTTATATTTTTGGGGGCGGCTGTAGCTCAGTGGGGTAAGGGGGTCGTCCTGCAACCCCAAGGTTGTCGGTTCGATCCCCGCTCTCCCCATTAGATGTTGCAAGTCGAAGTGTCCTTGAGCAAGGCACTGAACCCCCAGTTGCTTCCCGGGCGCATCACTGCAGCCCACTGCTCCTTAATAACTAAGGATGGGTTAAATGCAGAGAACTAATTTCCCCTTGGGGATTAATAAAGTATATATCTTATCTTATCAAGTTATTTTTTGCCCACTACAAGCCTCGGAATATAATGTGATAAGGGGCAGGTATAACACAAAAGAGTAACAGAAAATATTGTTGCTTCAAGACAAACACACATGTGCAGTGACTATGTGGCGGAAGAGCAAATTGTGGGCATATGTTCATGCTATGCCTCCTGCCAAAATAGTAATCAAGACAAAGGAGATGTGATTTAAGAGGGAATGAAAAGCAGGTCGTCAGCCACCTCCACACATCCATCAACACACATACACACACACTGGACAGACAGATCATTTCTCAGCCGCCTCACTGCTCTCCTTTGGCCCTGGAGGGGCTCGGCGGCCCCCACATCTGTCTCCCAGGCCCACGACAGACCTGGCTGCCGCATCCAGATCCAACAGATCACACGGATCATCCTCAATTAACATGAACCATCAGGCGTTCGCTCGCTGCTTCTATCCCTCCACCCACCCCTCTTCTCCGAGGCATCCCCTCTAGCTCAGTGCTAGGTCCGATGAGTTTTACACATCGACCACGGCTACGGTTCCTTAGCACAGTTGGGTGAGGCCAGCTAATGTTATTGTGTATGCTTTGTGAAAAGAGACAGGTAATCAATACAACAGTCCAGACCCAGACGTTGCTTAAATGCAAGTGCTGCGAGGCGGGTCTTCAGAGGTTCTGAACTCAGAGAACAGCCAACTTTGGTCTGCAGCAAACCGGGGCCTGCAAAATGGCTTCCATGTGCCGTGCCATCTGCACCTCTGCTGGGCTGTGGCCAAAGGACTGTCCTTTTCACTTTTTAAAGATGACGAGGGACAGCTTTAAATCCAAAAATTGGTGGAGGTCAGGAGTGTGGATGAATCGGAGGTTAGAAGACCTTTCTTTAATAACGGGTTGGTTTTCAGAAACAGATAATGAAAAAAGACAAGTCAGAGGGAAAAGAAACGGAAACTGTTTACTAAAGGCCACCTGGAACCAGGGATGTGCCAGATTGTGACTCACCCATCTGTGGTCCTCTATAATACCACCCCCAACCCTCCACACATCCCACCCCTTCCTATCCTAGCAGTCTGAACTGCACTATAAATCTCACTCCAGTCGATTAGCGTGCCCTTAGCAACAACTAACACACAGTCATGAAATTTTAACCAACGCCATGAGTTAAAGCAGGTTGAGAGGGGAAGGCCCTGCCTGATGATCAGTGTGGCCTGGTGAATCAAGCCCTGTGGCTTCACATTTCCTCACACCAGATCCCAGAAAGCTCTTCTTTCTGGCATTGATGAGCATAATATCGATGGTATGGTTGTTAATAACATGATAAAATAGGAATCCAACTTGATTAGAAGAGTTACAAGTTTAATCACGAATATGAGCTGGTGCAGAGGGTCCTTTGTGGACTTTACTGAATCACCATGTCAGCTGCACTTTTAAAGGGGTGCACTTTCCTCTGTCAATGCTGAAATTAGTGGCCGTTATCCCCCAACAATTAAAGATTGAAACGATTGTATTTGACATATTAACTGAAGCTTGCACACAAAGGATGAACATAAGTGGTCGTAAAATACAATACACTTCAACATGATGTTGAGCCGTTTGATCTGTATCTCATTTCCCACCAAAGTGTAACAGCAAATTGTCACTTATTAAAACCAGACCACAATCAGGAAGGCACCAATGCCATCTGCAGACGTACAGCTGTTTGGCTGTTATTTTTTTGCATTCTGATTTAAAGAAAGACATCTGTAAACTACAAAACAATTTTTTTGGAGGGGGGGGGGGGATTATTTAAGAAAAATTAAGGGGCGGTTCACAAAAATGCCTGACCCTGTAATAAGCAACCACAAGGTGACATGATTGTGACCGATCAGTCCAAAGGGAGACTGCTCTGTCCGTCTTCGATCACAAGATGATGTGTTTTTATAGATGCCTTGTGAGTTATAAATTAGTGTCATATTGTACCACAGCAGACAGCCCATGTCCAGTATATTGTTTTTATCTAGCTATAAGTCAATGTTTCCGCAGTTTAGAAAACATCAAACTTCCAAGGTGACACAAGGTCACATCCAAAAGTAACAAATACCATTGATGTGCCAAGCATAAAGGAGGAATTTAACATGATCACAGAGTGCAAATTTCAACCTCTATGATTCTTACAAATGTCCTCCACCCGCATCTGGACATAGCTACTGATTTCCCTGTGGTCCATCAGAGGGGAAGAAGTAGAGCTAGTTGTTCACACATGACCCCTGACCTACCACTGAGGAGCCAATGGGGCAGCGTCCTGTGTCTTGGGAGCTGTTGCCCTCAGATGTGATGGCTCCAGGCAGTGGGCTTTGCATGAACCCATCCCCCATGGCACCCCTCGCCACTAGATCCTCTGCATTATTCATACAGCCCTAGATGGGTCGGGGAGAGAAACAGAATATGGAAAAGGAAGCACAGAGGTTCAAGACCTTCTCAGATCACAAGGAACTTCTGCTTAACCTCCCTTGAAGTGGCGTACACAAGGATAGAGCAGTTTTTTTAAGGAACTGGATCTGAAAGCAGGACTCGGGATCAATGGGGATTCCCTGGAGGCTGGGTGGAGATCGCATTCACTGAAAGGTGATTGGTAAATCAATGTGGTTCCCATGGTTCACTTTGCCATTGTGAGAACCGATCCATCCTATTGCAAGTGATACTGTCTTATGATCTTTCGAGATGCCCTTATGTTAATGTATAACCGGTGTAGATTCACCCGACACAGACTGTACACATGTTAACATGAAAATGTAAACATCAGAGGCGTTATGTGACACAAGCTCTACGAGGGTCAGCGATCTCCCACTTGATCTGCCGAAGATCTATTTATGGCTCCAATTTTCCTTGTTCCAAGTGTGATCCTAGCACGGCATTTCTCTCCACTACTTTCTAAATACATGCATACATATCAGTGAGTATGATAGGTGATGATTAGTGAAAAGCATATACATGTTAAGCTGATAATCCCCAATGCACACCATGCAACCTAACAAAGCTGCACACCCCGGCTCTTAATTCAGCCCAGCGCATAACCCACAGTACTAATTGCATAATTGCCTGATTTGTTTTAACTGACAGAGGTGCCTTGGCCCATGACAAGGCCATCATTTGCTCATCCTCATTGTCAGCAATTTGCAAGGCGGACACCCCACTACACAACATCCAGCACCACGGCATTAGAGACAGCCATGAATTAAGAATTCATCGCAGCGGCAGAGAGATGAATAAATACAGCCGGTGCTAGATTAATTCTGAGAGACATGGATGCAGGAAGATAAAATAAACTAACAGCAGCAGGCTGTCCCCCAGATAAAGTGGGTACTCCATCGTCTCTCTGCTGTAATTATTGGCTAATAGTCATTAACCTGGCAAACAGAGGTTTAGCTGTATTGTTTAAAGGACTCTGGGATGCATAATGACAGACTAATATGTCATAGCACTGGGGGAGATGGGGGAGGGGTGGATTAATGAGATTTTACTGGAGGGAGTGTACAAGAAGAGGTGGGGCACGCTTGGAAAATATAGGGGAAAGAGGGCCACATTAAGCTAATTGGAAGATGAGTGCCTACTTGTAAAAGTGCTTCTAATGGCATATTTGTTTCTCTCACAGCATCGCAACGCTAATGCAGGGAAGTGAAGTTGTAAGACGTCCTGTAGTAAGGACTAAAGGGTGTTTGTTTGCAAATGTGTCAACACATTTTTTTGGCCTGAAATGTAACATTGGGCTATAAATGTATAGCTTTCAAAATGGAGTTGTTATAAATGAGGTACTGTGTGCTTTTATAAGAAAAAGACATGTTTTGAAAGGCTTCTTGGCAGTATTATTTTTCAAAATGGACCGAACCGTATCAAGTGTGTCCCCACACATCCTTCTTGGACCATTTTTTTTATTTGTGTTGACTCTATGCTTCAAGCCCGACTCTGGCCCAAACGTTTCCAAACTCAATTGTCCGTTGAAGGAGGAGTGCTTGGTTAGCCTCCTCTCAGACAGGGTCCAGTGCAGAGCAGAGCTGCTGACCTGTTCTGACAGCTGGCTGGCCCTTCCTAACACTAATAGGTTGCAGTTTGGCCTCTGTCACTGTGTTTTGGCTTTTGTTTGACTTCATGAGTGGGGAAGGAGAGGCACAGGTTAGGACTAGTAGAGGATAAAATAAATATCTGATCCCTGTTTGAGTCAGGGATGAAGACGGGGCTGGATAACGTCATGTGATCTGGTTGATGTGTGTATTTTTTTTATTTTATGAATGTCATCAGAACTTCACTTATAACTTGCGACTAATCCCTCGGATTTCTTAATGCAACCATCACAATGACCTCCATTTGGTTAGCTTGTGGTTCTTAAAAATTGTATAGTGTCAATTAGACCAGCAAACAAAAAAGGGGAGCAGTTAGGAAATTGTTATGAAGATGTCTTAACCCTTGTGTTGCCTTCGGGTCATTTTGACCCGAATCAATATTACACCCTCCCCCCACCTTCGGATTAATTTGACCCCATTCAATGTTTAATGTCGGTGTTCTTTCGGAAGTCAACAAACAAACATAAAGTGCCTCACACTTAAACTTGGAAAACAATATTAATTCTAATAATTTTCTGGAGGTTTTAATTGCTGGCGTCAAATTGAACCCAAAGGGTAAAACATGTTAGTAAATATAAAGGTAACAGGAGGGTGAAACATTGAATCGGGTCAAAATGACCCATAGGCGGGGGGAGGGTGTAATATTGATTCGGGTCAAAATGACCCGAAGGCAACACAAGGGTTAAACTGGCTTAAATTTATTTAAATGTGGCTTACCATTGATTCCCAAAACACATGTACTCTCTATTCCTATTAAATACTAAACAGAGACACTATTTATTAGGATTATACAAATTGCATCTAGAATTGTTCATGCTTCTAATCAGAAATTAATAACTTTTTGTGTCACTACAAAACATTTATAGACTTTTCTTAAGATTTTTTCTTAAGAAATGCTCTGGTTGTAGATTTATTTAAAGATTCACTTTCTTATCTGCTTTAATTTTTTTTGTTTCAATTAAATCAAATAGAAGTATTAATACCCAGATGGCCATGCTGTATAGAATAATAGTGCCCAGGCCAGAATTTAAAGTCATACCTCCAGGCAAAAACTCCAGAGCGCACACAGAATGAAAGTGTAAAATGTTTTTTAATGTATATATTAGAACAAATACCCCAGTGACTATTGATGTTTCGTCTCAGAAGAATCTATTTCTTCAGTATATCTGAGGGCATGATATGAAAACACTCAAACTTTTATTTTCTCTGTTTTTCTGCTCTTCTTCCTCTGTGTCTCTCCTGTAGTATCTTTCTTTCAATGCTCTCATTTAACATTTATCTTCTGTTTTCTTCTTCCGGAGCCTTTGTGCTTTGTGATGTTGTTTTTTACAGCTTTCTACTCAACACCAGAGTTTCCATTTATCTTTTATAGATGCCAGTAGCTAGAAGCACATATGAAATGTTACCATTTCACTGTGACTAATTGTCATCGCTTGCGTTATTCCCTTGATGTCACTGAGCCTAGTTCCCCAGGAACCTGTGTGTGAAGTATTTACACTATGTCTCTCTGTCTAGCCTTTTCAAGATTTCTATCTTGTTCATGCAAACATGCATATCATAACATATTATATAACAAGAGGACAATTTCTATCCTATTTGCAGTAACGCATCAAGTAATGTGGGTTCATATACAAGAGGACCACATGCACTGGCTCAAACATAGTAATTCAACCACAAACAAAATTCTCACGATGTGCCAATATTATTTTCCTTGAAACCCTTGCCATGTCTTGATATTAACAATGTGCACATTTGCAAGCAGTCTAAGCTTCTTCTTTTTTTCAACCATTTTTAAACATCTCCAAAAGACACCAACAAAGTCAGGTCGGAATAATTCTTGTCTCTCATGATGGAAACTTGATTTTCACCATTCCAAAGCCTCCAAAATACAGGAACTGTAAAATCGAAAAGTTATTAGAAATTATCTTTTGGAAATGTTTGTAAGTTCACATATCTGCTGTTTTTCATTGGTAGCCACTGTCAACAGAAAATGTATCAGTCGACAGTGTCCTAAATATAATTAAATAATTAATAATATTATTTAAGGTTGTGCATCTGTCAAACCCAATAACATATTTATCCTTTTGAATGCTCATTATTATACAAGCATGATACAGTAAATATGCAGCCTGCCAAAGGAAAGGATCACAGGCTTAATGCCACTGTCAAGGTATACACAAACCCAAGCTTTTATTTTTTTTTGCTCTTTGAATGTCCAAAGTCACTCCCTGATACATAGTGTAGCAGTCCCATCCTCCCTCAAGCATTTCCCTGCCTTATAGATGGAGAACACACTGAGAAAAATGCTTGCCAACGAAGGTGCGATTAGTGGCTTGCATTAATTATGCTATTATTTCTACCATTTCCTCTCTTGCTAACACAATGTGTGTTCCCCTAGGTGCAGTTTGTGTACTAGAAAGAGTTCACATCTTTTACAAAGCTGTTTAGTCAGTCTCCCACATAAATATGCCCACAATGTCACACAGAGCTGCTAATCACCCAACCGTAGTGTTTTATTAGCCGAGATTCACTCGGCCCACTGTCATCATCTTGTCATTAATGATCAATTCCTCAGGGATGATTTCTCGAAAAAAGTGATTTTCCTCAAACCTCTGTTACTTGTTGCTCCAAGAGCATCTGAATTCCATGTACAGAGGAGCTTGCCCTTACATACCTTACACCTTCTTGACCAAACTGATTTTGCACAATCATTAATGGTTTCCATTTTTTCTTCTCTCTTGTCTCTTCTGGGGCATCTAGGATACTGCAGGCAAGGTGCTGGACCGCTGGTCCATCATGTCCCGAGAAGAGGAGATAATCACCCTACAGCAGTTTCTGCGCTTTGGTGAGACCAAGTCCATTGTAGAACTGATGGCCATTCAGGAGAAGGAAGGTCAGGCAGTTACAGTTCCCTCCTCTAAAACAGACTCCGGGATAAGAACATTTATTGAAGGCAACAACAGGTCCCGAAGCCCAGGGATCCTGACCCATATGGAAAACAACAGTAGCCCATCCAGCATTCATCATTTTGAGAATATCCCCAACAGTTTAGCTTTCCTCCTGCCCTTCCAATACATCAACCCAGTCTCTGCCCCCATGCTCGGCTTGCCCCCCAATAGCCTGCCAATGGAGCGGTCTGCTCTCCGGCTCCAGGAGCCCAGCCTGCCAAACCAAGGTGAACAGGTGGACACCAGTGAATCAGAAGTGTCCCTGTCACCCTTCCGTCAGAGCCCTAGTCGTGGAGCCATGGGAGACATGAACAACATTGAACCCAAAACAGAGCCCAACCACAGGGCATCACCCATCTCACCAACCCCGTCTACCCAGCAGGCTCAACAGCAGCAACAGCAGACACAGCTCCCGCAGCAGCAGCAGGACCAACAGCAGTCCCAAAATCAACCTCAGCAATCCAACAGTTTGAGTGACCACCAAGTCCACCACCAAGTCCACCACCATTATGTGAAGGACGAGCAGTCAAAAAGCATCTCCCATTCTTCCTTTTCCTCCAAGATGCATCGCATGCGCCGCATGGGATCCACCTCACGCAAGGGTCGTGTGTGCTGCAATTCGTGTGGCAAAACCTTTTATGATAAAGGTACCCTTAAGATACATTATAACGCTGTACACTTGAAGATCAAACACCGTTGCACCATTGACGGGTGCAATATGGTCTTCAGCTCACTACGCAGCCGCAACCGCCACAGTGCTAATCCCAATCCACGGTTGCACATGCCCATGCTGCGCAATAACCGCGACAAGGACCTCATCCGCTCTACCAGTGGTACACCCGTCATCTCAAGCACCAAGAATGGTAGCTTTAGCCTCACTAGCCCTGGAAGGCCACCACTGGGCTTCACAACCCCACCGGTGGACCCTATGCTTCAGTCACCCCTGCACAGCCCACTGGTGTTCCCCTCCCTGAAGTCAGTGCATCCTGTCCAGCCAGTGCCCCCGTTCTACCGCACACTACTGTCCCCAGCGGACCTCGTCAGTCCGCCAGTGTCACTGCCCACCAGCCCCATCCTGCCCACAACCACCAACAGTACCAGCTTGATGGACCATCAACAACATCTCTTGGCTGCTGCAGGAGCTTCACACAATAATGTTCATATGTCAGAGGTGGGATCCATATCCCATCGCTTGCATACCCATAATGCCAATCACGACCTCAACACTGCCGGCTGTGAACCCACGCCCAAAAAGAAACCTCGCAAATCAAGCATGCCAGTGAAGATTGAGAAAGAAGTGATTGATGTGGCAGATGAGTACGATGACAAAGATGATGATGACGATGACATCCGCCATAATCACCACCATCACTCAACGCTTCTACACAACAATGTCAAAATGAATGGTAACTGTAACAGCAACAACAACAGTGGCAGTGGTACTGGAAACCACAGTGGTGGTAGTGGGCAGCAATCCCCTTCGCAGGATGAGATGAGCCCCGGCCTAGCTCTGAGAGGAATGATGAGACAGAGTGAAGATGAATGCAGGGAAGGGACTGGTAGTGAAAGCAGGGGTGGACATGATCATCAAGACTCTGGCGAGCTTCGTTGTATGGGCAGCTTCACCTCTGAGGACCAGGATCATGAAAGAGACTTTGAGAACGAATCCGAGACTTCTGATTCCAACATGTTCTACCGCGATGAGCTGATAGATGTGGACGAACAGCAAAAACACAGTCGGGGGGGAAGGTGTATGGACAAGGATCAAGACGATGAGGGTTGTGAGGAAGCCCAATTGAGAAAGGAAATGGAAAGCAAGAGTCATTCCTCACCTTCCCCTCATCAGCCCCCTATCAGGGTCAAGGAAGAACTCAACGATCCTACTTACGACATGTTCTGCATGGGCCAGTATGGCCTCTATAATGGAGGAATGGCGGCGGCTGCTGCTGCTGCAAGCATGGCTGCTCTACATGAGAGCTTCATCTCTTCAATGGGATATGGTGCCAGCCCACCCAAATTCCCTTCTTCTCAATCACCCGAGGGAGACCCGTGCTCAAGTCCTGACCCCAAGATCTGCTATGTGTGCAAGAAGAGCTTCAAGAGTTCCTATAGCATGAAACTGCACTTCAAGAATGTGCACCTCAAAGAGATGCATGTGTGCACTGTGGCTGGCTGCAACGCTGCCTTCCCTTCCCGGCGGAGCCGAGACAGGTTAGTACAAAAACATTTTATTTATTAATGCAATCACAGGTAGGTTCAATTGAAATACTTAATTTAATATTGATCGTATATTAGAATTTAAAGCATTTTTAAATCTACAGAACATACCAGGTTTTTTTTTTTATAGGGATATCGTGGTTTCATAAAAAGTCATCAACAGATATTTGTGTGAGAAATGTCACTTTTCATTTCATGTTAAAAACAAGATTTAGCTGCAGTATTTTAATACTGTATGACATCTAGGCTATCACTTAACATCTGTTAACTAATGCAACACAAAAAATGGTTTCAGGGACATCTGCTCCTTGTCAAGTCAGAGTTCGGAAGAGTAGGGTGTCGGGATTAAAAACACATACACACACATTCAAACAAGCACGAGGCTGTACCCATCAACCCTGCAGCTGCAGTGTGTTGTTTACCTGCCCTCCCAACCTCACCTTGTGATAGAGAGGTGGAGGCGCATATATTAACATAGACAGCGGTTTGTCAAACCACTGCATTTATTAGCGCATTAGGAGGTGAGGCTAGCTATATTCACCTGGGCTTGTTAGCACATATCAGTCCCACACACTCACTCCGCAGAATATATTGGAGCAGAAGTGGCAGCAGGTTGATGCCATAACGTATGCTGGAGGTACATAACATCACAAGTGCCCTGGGCAAGCACAGACTCCTTCAGGGATTACAAACCACTGGAGTTGTTTTTGCTTCATGGGAGCACTTTTAAGAGTCGTATTGGCCAACATCCAGACATGGTTAATGAGCAGAATTTCTCAATCCTTTAGATGTAATCACTTTAATAATATCCTTTAGAACCGCAAACACCTCTCTTGCTTAAACTCTCTATCTTTTTAATAGAACTTAGCTGTGTTGTATAACAACCTTACTCAATCAGTTGTCATCAGAGGAATAGAAAACAAATAAATACACAAAACAAAAATGATATGTGGCACTTTAATTTAAGGAAGGGGACAGTTTCAACATACTGCTTGCTACCAATTGGTCAACAAATCTTTTCAGAGGGAGCTTTATGTCTTTCCTTGTGGTGTTTTGTCTCACCAACACACTTATTTCCGCCCCGCCACCCTATGATCCGCCCAAACTGCTCCTTTTCCAACCCGGGCCTTTGATTACATGTGTGTTTTTGGTGGCATCTGTTCCTACCACGGTTTGTTCATTAACAGCATGTAAAGGGAAGCAGGTGATTCTGGGACTATTAGATGGATGTGGGAGGGGAACAGGGGGAGCAGAGCAGGAGACAAGGTAGCGTTAGTGAAGGTGAAACCCTGCTGCTCACCTGACGCAACTGTGCCGACAGCAGCACGATGACAGGAAGGGTTATTATAGCATGCATTGCTCAGTGTGGTGTACTGCCACCGGTTTGTTAGACAAGGCTTTAGGAATAAAGGATGCCTGAGGCATGATCGACCTGCTGTGTAACATGTGTATGCACAGATACACACATGCAGATACACACATCGACAAACAGATGACAGAGAAAACTATTTGCTGTTCTCGACACCTTATCTCTTTATAATTTATTTGTTAATGTTGTCAAACAGTTGTTGTATTATTAATTGCCTTACCTGTATTTTAAAAAGCAGGATGAGAGCTTCACTGTAAATTATAGGAGAATCTTAATGGAAGATAGGTTACAAGTTAGAGTTTTGTAAACTGGAAAAAACATCTGAATCTAGCTCCATTGGTAAACAGCAGACAGTGATCAGAATTGCATTTAGTGTGAAGATGGAGACAGTGATTCAGACTTTTTGTTCAGTTATGTAACGTAGTCCCTTTATGCTGGAATCGGCTGACATGACCCCACAATGGCTTATGGAAACTGTCACTAAGCTCAATAAGGTGACAACAGAAAACATAAAATAATCATACTGTGTCAACCTGGATGTTTGTGTGTGTGGCAGTTTGACTTCATGATGAATCACCAGCATGTAAATGCAATTTTAACATTACGTGGCAGAACATATGGGGGATAGAGACCATTGTGTAGCTAAGAGTGCCAATTGCTGTTGTGAACATGAAGCACCTTTAAGGCTGAGGGTGTACAATATAGTTCCAGGTGGGTGAGACCTAAGCACACTATTGTTTCCATACTTTTCCCGTGGGGGATACATTCCTGGTCGCATATGGGACATATTACTTTGCCGCTGGTTCAACCAGGGAGCAAAAAAGCAGAAAGAAGGGCTTGACAAAGCTCGAGGAATCCTGGAGCTTTGAGATGAGTCAATACACACACCGGGCTCGCATTAAATCTGTCCCTGGGTCATCTTCTAATGACATAATGTAAATTTGAGTGTCATGGTGGCAATAAAACAGGGAATATAATTTAGTAGTTTTCATAAGCGCACACACTGCATGAACGAAGATGTTTCCACAAAATAATGTTAAGAATGTGCATTACATGAGTCAGAAATGATAAATCAGGAGGTCACCTCAGATATAAAAGAATGGAACATTTAATACTTAACACAAAGTAATCCTATTTAAAAAAGCAAAATAAAATATTTGATTAATAGCCACATTGACTTAATAAAAGGACGGTAAACCAGGAGTTATTTGTTGTTGTTTTTGCAGCTAAATAATATATGCTAAAGCAGTATTTTAATATGCAACCCTGCCTGGCTTCCTCTTCTCAATTCCTCCCGAACACAGCTGTTGACATCCAGCCACAAGGAAGTCCAAGCCCATCTGCATATCTGATTAGCCCATTGACCGGGTGAAAAGCCAAAGGCACGTAAACACACCATCAGACACCAGCATCAAAAGCTCTCGTATCAAAGTAAAGGAGAAAAAAGGAGGAGAGGTCATTTGATCTACTGAGAAAAACAACCAAGAGGAAATGACATTGTCAGAGTATAGGACGGCTTGCGAATGTGCTCCCACGGCAACAACGTGTTCGTATCACTAGTGTCCGTTCACTTTGGATACCCGACTATTTAAAGACACAACGCATTAGTTACACATACACACTGAGGAATGCAGGAAAGAATAAAGGATTTAATGTGCCTTTAAGCAAGCATGTAAATGTTGTCTTTTGAGACCAACATAAGAGAATGTGGGGATGTGAGGTTTTACGGTGGGGTGTTCTCCCAGCCTCCAACCTGCCTGCTAGCCGGTGGTAAATGATTGCATATTTATTGTGGGGAGCGAGCAGCGTCGGCAGAAGTGTTGAAGAAGCTGCATGATTAACTGCTGCATAGACGCGCATACCAGCAATCATCACTATTATTGGCCTCGTTATTCATGTTGTTGTTAAACCTTTGACGAAACTTGCCTCACTTATCTCTTTTTCAACTGCTTGTCCTGCTTCTCTTTTTTAACCTTCACGCCAACACTTTAACTTGCTCCTATGTCGCTGAAGCGAGTAGCTCCTTCCACATTCCCATGGTGCAGAAGTGCGCATGGGCCACTGCAGAGAGAGTGAAGGTTAATTATGTTGGAGAGTCTCTTTGCTCCCCTCTCCTTCCTCTCTCTGTCTCCCTCCCTTCCCCTCGGTCCCCTCCCGGCATGGGGTCCGGCTCCACCGCTTCACAATTAGCTCTGTGTTTGTCTCTTTTAAACAAAGGGCACGCTGCTCATAGAGAGAATATGTAAGCAAAAGCCACGCACGCCAGATCAAAATATCAACCCATTCAAATGCCGGGAAATGATATAACACCCCTTTAATTTATGAGAATAAGAGGAATTATTCTATTCGGAGAGAAATAACGTAATTAATTGAATTCTAGAACAAGAACATGTTTTTTATGATATTTTTAATGTATATTTAATGTCTATGCAGTTATTTATTTGAGGATGTTTAAATCATTGTTTGCAGCCCGTGCTCTTGAACACACTGAAACAATGAAAGAATACACAGCAGATCGAACAGTGACAGAGAGTGATAAATGTTGCCAAAACTCTTGTCCTCCCACTTATACCTAAAACCTCATAACACACCCCAAATGACAGGAAAGACAAAGAACCACTCGTGGCAGTTTAACACAACTCAGCCTCCCCTCTAATTTACACATTATGAGTAATTTAGACAACACACACACACACACAGAGAGAGAAGAAACAGGGCAAGGGCCATCAGACAAACCTAAAGATGATTAACGCCGGTTGGGACGAACACACTCTCGCTCTACCTCCTCTGCACAGTCACAAATGGGCTCTCTGGAGGCCTCCCCCATCTTTTGGGCAAAGATGAGACTGTCAAATTGGTTTGCCAGCCACATTACTGGCCAACAGGGAGGTAAAGATGGAGGAGTGAAGGGGGGGGGGGGGGGCACACTCAGGAGTTGGGTTTGGGGGAGGAAAGATAGAGCGTGCAGAAGTGGAGTGATGGAGGGGAGTGGGAAATGGGGCATAAAGTCTAAATGTGATAAATTAAGGGATAAGTGCATTATGCCCACTGTGTGTGGATTCAGCGGACTTATTTAGATTTTTTATTCCAAGTAGGCATTACCAATACAGGACTTACATAATAATGTGTATAGAAATGATCATAAACTGGCCTCTTCTTCTCCTCTTCATCTCTTGAGATTAAATCATTACCAAATGGTTACAAATGATATACTGTGCGTCATAAAATGCCTTTTTTTCTCTTCAATTTATTTAATTTTATTTTCATATACCTGTTCAGTATAATACAAACTGTCGTAAATGTGACTATTATTTATATAGATATTGCTGTAATATTCTAACAATATGGTGTGCATTTCAGAGTATTTAAGATGGCTATAGCGCAGACTACTTACTGCATGATATTTAACATGTTTAACTATCATATCTGAAACTGAGCTAGACATGGTTAACTTAGAGCTTATTAGCAGTGAGACGGTGTTGTTATAGAGATGGAGACATGTTGCAAAGGACCTGCCTACCTGAGCATCATCAACAGCATTCTGAGCTTCAGGCTTAACTGAGAAAAGTTGTGGCCCCCTTCATGTCAAAGCCTGTTTGGTATCCCTGCAGACATCGTCCCCATTTCCTTATATACTGATCACTGACTACAGCATATTTCAGACTGTTTTAAAACACTCTGACCCCTCACAGACAAGCATCCACACATGTGTTTGACAAGGCTGGGATTCAGTCATTGAATTATGACTCCCATATATTGTAACCATAAGTCAACACCATATGGCTGCAACTGTACTATCAAAGGACAAAAAAGAACAAAGGATTTATAAAGTCGTTTTGATCGACGTTCTGCTATATAAAAGAAGTATATTTTCAGTTTTTCTCACACACACACACAGACATGCATGCAGGTGCATACACACACACATGCACACACACACACGCACGCTTGCACGCACACAGTGACAGCCACGGCCAATCGATTTGCCACGCTCTTTCTCCTCAATGCTGACGATGCTTGAGTGGACGGGTTCCTGGTTGCCTGGTTCACAGAAAAGGGTCCCTCAAATGAATGTATTTCTACCTCTTGCAGGACAATGTCGGATAGGGAAGTAAATAATTAAAGGAAAGGGACCCTTTTTGACTGCATCAACCCTGCCACTGCTGGTAAGCTCTACTATCCATTGTGACTCCATTTTTGCTCATCCTGCAAAGGATGACCGATTTATTTTCTTTTTAATTTTTTGTATCTGTTTTACACAGTCGTGCCCTCCTTGCATGGAAACCCCTCACATTAAAGGAACTGAGTGTTTGCATATTTTTTTCTTATTTGATGTAAGTGCTTACTGGATATAAGAGGAATGGGCCTTGTGTATGTTATACCAGATGCAGTAAATTAGCTGCTTACGTTATGTTTCTATGTTATGTCGTGTTTTTGTGACATGAGTGCAGTTGGTCCCCTTTTTCTCAGTCTGACTTGGTCACTGTGAAATTGGAGCGAAAAGGCATCGACTCAGATCTTTAAAGCTCATTTCACCTTGCATCTTGGAGCATGGCTTTGTTTGCTATCTGAAATTCGCACTAATTGTATCTTGGCTTTAGCATGGCACTTGTTACTTAGTTTCTTTCATCAGCTGTAGTACATTGTGTGATACAGTTAGCTTTGTGTTTGGGAAAAATGCCCATCTTAATTAAATCCAGGGCTACATAAAGACATGTTCATTGAGGTGCTCGATTAAGCCACCTCCAATAGGGAATGAATGCGATAATGCTGTCAGGGCCTAGTGCTAATATGCTATCCAGTTCCCCTCGATTATCACATTACCACAGCTCGAATCAATTGATAAACTCCCATTCAATATGGTGGAGTATTTAATTGAGTCAGAGTCTATTGGATTTGAGTGCTGTGCAGTGCAGACATGCTGACAGCGGTAAACACTGGCAGGATGCTCTCTCTGTGCAATCTTTTTATGAGGAGAGCTGCAGGATGAATTTCTATTTCTGTGTTGCTGTCTGTGTGTGTACATTTTTAACAATAAATATTAAATATTATAGCCTGGTACAATTTCACCGAATTTGGATAAGTTGACAATATGAAAGTACAAATACATGTACTTCATCACTATGGCTATCTTATATTTGAGAGGTAATCTAAATTGCTCATTCACTTGAGCCTTCTGATTAACAACTATGTCTCCCCACACAGGCACAGCTCCAACATCAACCTGCACCGCAAACTGCTGACCAAAGAGCTGGACGACATTGTCCTGGACCCCCAACTCCCGCCACTGCCCAAGGACCTGCGAGCTGAGTTACTGGCCAAGATCTATGCCGGCCACCACATGGGCTTGGACCCATATGCCGGGATGGGCATCGGAGGCGCCAGCCTCCGGCCCACTGGCCTGAACCACCATGCCCGTTCCCTGATGAGCAGTGAGTATCCCCACCACCCTCTCAACCATAACCTTAAAAACCACCACACCAACGGCTTCTCCCGGGGCCAGCCAGACGACTACATGGTGTTGGACCTGAGCACCACATCCAGTGTTCAATCCAGCAGCAGTGTCCACTCCTCACATGAGTCAGACGAGGGCTGCGACGAAGGCATCCTATTGGATGACTTGGAGGAGGAGGAGGAGGAGGGAGAAGAGGATGAGGAGGGAAACAGTGAGGGGGAGGACTGCTCCCAGCATGCCGAGGGGCAGGCTGAAAGAAGGCATCGGGATGAGACTGGAGAACTAAGAGGTGAAGGACATGGTGAGGGGTTGGAACCCTCCCCTTCATCATTCCTCTTTTCGTCCACCGGGGGCAGTAACAGTGGTAGCAGTGGGATCCTCTGCAACATCTGCCATAAAATGTACAGCAACAAAGGAACCCTGCGTGTGCACTACAAGACTGTGCACCTGCGCGAGATGCACAAGTGCAAAAGCCCCGGTTGTAACATGGCGTTCAGCTCTGTGCGCAGCCGTAACCGACACTCTCAGAACCCCAACCTCCATAGAAACATGCCCTTCTCTACAATGATAGACTAAATAATGACTTGCTACTCGACCCTGCTGTCAGTCGGCCCACTCCTCCCTTCATTCCTCATCCTTATTCCTCCTCAAATTAGCTTTTATTCCCAGCCCAGGGCCATCAAATGCAAGCTAAATGCCTGTATGCCTCCTGCCCGTCCTCTGTAAGTCATTGCAAGACATTTCTATGTCCCTCTATAAAATTCATGGACTCTAAATACAGTTTATTATTGTGACCTTTGACTTTTCCTTCTTTGGAGGAACACGAAGACGCTCTTGCGCATGGAGTTTGCTTTATAACAAAACTCCAGTCTTTTTCTTTTTTTTCATAAGCTCCTCCATCTTTGCTTTCAGACTTCTCCCCCCTGTGTTTTTATGTCAATCTCCAAAGAATCTATTCAAACTCTTATTTGTGAATTTGCCTGCAGAAATGATAGTATTGGAAAAAAAGAAAAAAAAGAAAAATCTTCTTGTTGTATTTGTGTAATGATAGCTTTTAAATGAACCCGTTACAAAAGCATGACAGCTTCATTTGTAAATAATGTCCCAAGAGGTTTTTGGTGTAAAAGAGTTGTGTTGATGGTTGTTTGCTTCTTTTTTCTCTCTCGTTATGGTTTTATGTTACAGTCCAGTACAATACTTCCAGCTATAGGCAAGAAAGAGGTAGCATCTTACTAGCTTGACTCATTTATGTTAGCTCCAAAGACACGTTTTAAACTGAGTCCTAGGAAGAAAAAGAATATCATGTGACTTGTTTTATCTACTCGTTAGATATTCAGAGGTTGCCGGCATGCTCTTTTAGGCTCCCTACACTGATATCATTCTCTGTATTTCTATTTTTTTGTTCCTCTTTTTTTTCTGTCTGTTATGTTTATGAGCTTTAGTATACAAATTCAGTTTTTGCACTTTGCATCTATACAAGGGGATGTGTAATATTATTATAATGAGGACTTTTGCAATGGTGAGGCGTTGTTCGGGGTCATCGATGGCGACAGTGCCAAGGTAGATAATAATACCTTCAACATACTTGTGCCAGTTTGTTTTTGCACGTGCTCAGTTTCAAACACAGTTTCACAACAGAGAACGTCTTGCCTCCCTGAACAAAACCCGAGATCTGCCCACGTCGCTAAACAACGTGTTCGAAGAGCGTCTCCGAAGTCTCTTGCCTCAAAAGGAATCCAAGTGTGACTGAACATAAACTGCTTTTTCACAAACACAAAAGGAGTTAAGTATTGATAAAGTCTCTCTTCCTCTTTTTGTTTCATTTGTGTACAGCTGCCAGTTATGATCCCGATAATTACTTCAGGAAATTTAGCGGGGAAATCTGTGTAAAGCATGACATTATTGTGACACGATGCAAGAACTCCTGTTTGTTAGCACAGAAGGCATATTAATGACAAATATGACTGTCCCATAGATTTGACAACAACAATGAGATAAAAGAGAAAAAAGATGAAAATAGTCATTTAACTGTGACCAAAACAAATACGTTTGCTCAAGAAGAGCTCTTTCAGTGTGACACCATGTACTTAGATCATGCCCCATTGGATTAATATGATACACTTGAGTCTTAAATCTTTTGCTGTAATATTTCCGGTATCAGTTGCCATTGCTGAGTGTCAGCTACAAATGTACTCTTTGAAAAATGTTGCCATTTTCCTGGCTGTTTGCAGACATTTTGAACATGTCCATGACTGTCTTACGGTACAAATATTTCCAGTAACTGGGCAAAGTATTCAAGGGAAGGGGTATTTATTGGTGGGTGATGTATCTTCATGGAGATGTTGTTGTCCAGTATAAGAATATTTTTTGTAAAAAGACAAAAAATAGAGATTGTTCCTCAGTTTGACTTGTTTATCAATGTATTAGCAATGCGTTGTGTTACTATACAAGCAGATCTTCTCTTACTTGACTGGTGCTACACAGAGGGGGAACATATGCAGTCTTATGTGGTGTGCTGTACAGTATTCACAACACCTTACATCCATAACAGTGTTGAGTTCCATTTATATCATTCTTAAGCAATTTTTCAATATAGACATGACCTATTCTAGTGAAATATTTCATTTCTGTATTTTTTTTTAAGACTCCACCTTTATGACACATGCAGGTTTCAGTCCTCTCTTCTCCGAGATAAAGAGAGCGAGACAGAGAGCTGAGGCTGATGGAAAGGTTGCGGAGGTGGAAGGCTGACTAGGGAGGAAAGGATGACAGCAGCGATCATTAAAAATGTGCTGCTTCTCCGTTACCTGGAGGCGAGCGTCCCTGCCATTCCAGCTTCTTCTGTCTAATAACTCACTTGTCACTTCGTTACACTGCCAGGCTCCGAGGTTGCTGACAAGACTGTGACACTGACAGAAAGAGAAAAAGAAGGGAAGATATTGTGTGTGCTCTGAACAATTCAATTTGACCCATTTGTTTGAGTTGAATCCAATTCATCTATTCCTTTTCTATGTGTGCTTATTCTTATTCAGGGTCACTGATAATTTAATTCCATCCTTTTCTCTCGTTCCGTTTTTCTCTTTGTCTGTCAGAGCGCAGTCATTTAACAACCGCCTTACCCATTTCTTCAACCCGCCACTCACTTACCACCTCCACACCCCACAGCGCAGGTCCTACAGGGACACACACTGTATGCTTAAGTTCACCGGACGGCCATGGCATAGGAAAAAAGGGATGGGTAATTGCCTGTTTATCCCAAGTGAATTGAAAATTGAGTACAGGAACCCCTACCTTCTCCCAGGAGTGGGTTTCACTGAGGCGCTTGCTGCCTCATTCATTCATTCAATCCCACCGGCCCTCGCTATGGCAGGAAAAAAAAGTGCTACTCCAGGAACCCTGCTGACAGCTGTCTCTCTAACACACAACCATACAAACACACACACACATGCACACAGAGAGTGGCACACACTCACACACACTTCCTACTTACGGGCAAGAAAGATGACAAGAACAAGATGACTTGTTAACCTCTAGTGGTGGAGGAGATGGGGGCAGAGGAATATTCTCACCACAGGAAATGAAACTCTTGCATCAACATTATAGCTGCCGCTGCCACTACATAGAAAGTTGATATTATATTATGGAGAATGATGTGAGCTAGCACTGAGTCAGGAATGGAAAGTCCAAAGCTTTTATTATTATTATTTAAATTGAAACATCCAGACGATAATTATTGGAGACGTTTTACCGAACAAAGACATTGTTTAATGAAGGAAATCTAATTTTAAAAAGCCTTCAAGATTTTTGTTTTGGACCTCGTAGAATTAAAGGAGCTGTGCGTACCCAACATATCTAATATTATCTTAATGTAAGTGTGCTCTGCCCGAATAACCTCAGCTTCTATGCCCTTCTTGATTTGAGAAAAGTTTTCCAGACTCTACCACTCTCTTTATGTTCTGTTCCTCGCTGTCCATTTCTCAAGCAGCAGCTGCAGTGCATGACCTCTGTCTGTGTACTCGTGTGTGCCAGGCTGAAAACTGAATATCATAGAAGAGATTACAGCACCCTTCTCCCGCCTCCTACGGACTCCTTATGAGTCCTGCATGGTGTTGGTGATGCCAGCGGATCTCAAGAGCTGCAAAAGGCTGAAAACAGATGAGAACACATGCAAACCTCTGGGAGACAGGGAGACTGACGGCAAGAGAGAGAGAGAGAAGGGAGAGACTGTGGAAAGGGATTGGGCTTAGAAAGTGGTCTGGCTGAAGCCTTGCGGCAGTCACTTAACAAGGCAGGGGAGAAAGAGAGGTACATAGGGAGAGGAGAGAGCAGCAGGGCCAGGACTCCCCAGGAGTCATCGCCAGCTTTTTCTAGATTGCCTGCTGGAGAGCGATCGAGCAACCCCTCACATTTTCACCCCTCTCCCTCACGCTCTCCTCTCCTTTGAGAAATGACCACCAATTTCCCCCCCTTCTCCTCCGAGTAAGCCCACAATCCAATCGTTGCCTTGCTCACTTCTCCAAGCTCATGGGCCCAAGTGACCGGGCTGTGGATGCTGCAAGAACACGTCACTCAGAGCGCCTCATTGGCCGAGACGACTGGAGGGAATCTTTAATATTTGATTAGAGCGTCAGGCATCAATTATTCTGTAATTCTACATAGCGGAGGGAGGAGTGGATGGCCAACGGCTGAAGCGGCTGACCTGTTAATCACAGTTCGTTTTTGTTCACCTCACGGATGGCGTGAGTACAATAGGTGTAAGCAGAGAGGATGAGGGGTGACATCGCACGCAAACTGTCCGGTTTATGTAGCTCATGGAACCAAGCGGAATTCGAATGTTTGATGGGACATCATAAGAAATATGCAGATAGAGGAACAATACACATTTGTATAGATGCTTCAGTCTGATGTGAAATGTTCTAAAGAATATACCCTCATTAATTTGAACTGGAACCTGTGAAATGTCGAGAATTAATTCATTTATTGTTTTCCATTGTGCCAACTATATTTTACAGACTTAAAGTATAAATAAGCTTTAAGACCTAGTGAATTTAGATTTATGTTTTCACTTGTGTTTTTGTGTATACGATGCGTTTGCGTCTTAAACAGCCTGTGTTATGGCACGGGCATCTACAGCATTGCATTACTACATCGTCGCACAGCAAAGAACAAACAGAGCAGAGGAGTTTGTGTCAAAATGGTGATTTGGAAGCCTCATGAATACTGTATGTACCTAAACAGGTGTTTCCCATTTGCAGACAGGAGGGAAAAAATGTTCCTCTTTTTAAAAGACTTGTTTCTTTCTTTTCTTTCTTTTTTTGCCTTTCTTGTATTTGTTTCTGTATTATAACTGTCTATCGTTTTTGCATAAAATGCATAAGGGTTTTGGGATGTAAATGGAATTTTATTCATATTTTGTCCAAATACCTCTTGTAATTTGTATCAGAATTCTTGTACAATTTTTATATTAAAGATTTATCAGTCACTGGCATTTTGTCATCGCAATTTTATTCGAATTCTGTTATATTTTGTTTTATTAGAGTTGCTTGAAAAGACACTCTTCTCCATAATGCAGCAAAGAAATGCAGAGCCCCGAAACAATGTGTCAATCAAGCCATTTTAACAAGACACTGATTTCAGCAGGTTTTACCGGGCTCTTAATTGCTCTATGATAAAAATCACAAGGGAAAAGGCTATCTTGACCAATTAGTGGACGATTAGATTAATAGAGTTATTAAAAGATGTACTGGCATGAGGAGACGGTGCTACTGGTCTTAGCAAATTAGTAAGATGGTCACTGACAGGGAAACAAAGGACATACAGCATCATATGCTGAAATTAAATTAAATACCCTTGTGAAGCAACTATGTTATGGGAAATAATGTATCCTAAAAGTACTTCAAACTGGCCTCATTCTTTGGGTATATAAAGATAATGCACAGAATATGCGAAAACACAACAAATGCCCTGTATCAAAAAGATCTAACAAACCATCAATAATTTAATTTCTGGCTCCACATGAAATAAAGAATATTAACATCTATGAATATTAACATCAGTCAAAGAAGAAGAAAAAGGCATAACAATAGAAGAGCAAAGCGACATCGTAGACAGAGATCGACAACGACAACGGACAAATGCAGGGTCATTTTGCAAAAGCGACCTGTGCTGACATCATTTGCTGTGACTGGGGGTCAAATTACAAATTGATATGAGCTCCAGCAGGGATGTCATGTTTGCTCTGGTAACCAATGGGAACATAATGCCTCCTCCCTCCCCTCTGAATGTGAAGGAGTGACACGGGCCTTATTGACCTTGAATTAGACACCATTCCTCTTTGTCACACACCAGTTCCTTGATCCTGTCATTGTTGATAACTACGCCCCCCCCCCCCCCCCCCCCCCCTACACACACACACACAAACACCACATTTCAGAATAATAGCGCTGGATGGTATTGATTATATGCAGGGTTAGTAAACGATACTCCCCCCACTTTTCACAGATATCCTTAGCCACCCATCTTCAACACACACACACACACACACTCCCTTTCTCAGCGACGAGGTGGTGGGCGCTGTCCGCCGCTAAGATGACCTCTCCGCTCGCGTGCATGTTCCTGACGGAGGCAGGCCATCGATTGGCCTGACAAACACGCTCGCCCTCGGCTGACCTTTGAGGAGCAGAGCTCTTTGCTGTGTGTGTACATGCAGACAAACAGACAGACAGGGCAAGCTTTGTTGTGTCTGAACTGGAAAGGGTGTTGCCCTGGGAAAGGGGGGAGAGAGAGAGGGGGGGGGGGCAAATATGTCCATCAGTCCATCTGTCTGGCTGACCTTAGAGCCAGTCCATTGAAGAGTCTACGTCAGTCAATGGCGTGCTGGGTTTAAATGTTTTCAACACAATGGGGAAAATTGGAAGAGCATATCAGAGTTAAGTATGTTTTTCTTACAATGATATATACAATGATTATTCGAGCATTGTAGAAGAAGACAAATCACTAGCTAACATTCACCTTCACATTTAGGGGCAAATACGGTATATAGGACACAAATAGGACACAGCTCTCGTTTCCAGCCACGAGCAGCAGTGAAACTCAAGCGACTGAGACGTGGCTACATGTTACAGAGGTTATCTTTAAGTTTCAAATGAAAGTCAATAGTGCTTGCGAAGCATTTCGGCTGTAAATGTCTACACGTATCATGTACTCTCCTGCAGTCCAACAGAATTGCATGTCTTTTCACTGTGGAAGGACGTCAGTGCTGCAGAAAGAACCAATTCCCCTACAGACAGAACATGTAATGTCATGCAAGAGGGGCTTGAAGAAAAATCAAACCATAAAGTAAAAGTGTTCCCTAAACTAGGCATACAGAGAAAAGAGCGCTATATATATATTATTGCTTCTGTCCATCCGGGGAGAGGGATCCTCCTCTGTTGCTCTCCTGAAGGTTTCTTCCCTTTTTTCCGTGTGAAAGGTTTTTTTCTAATTCTTGGGAGTTTTTCCTGATCCGATGTGAGGTCCTTGGACAGGGATGTCGTTTGTGTATACAGATTGTATACACATCCCTCTGAGACAAATTCGTAATAGTGGGCTATATAGAATAAACTGGATTGAATTGAATCTATAAGCCATATCAATAGTAAACATCTGTCAGTGAAGGATGTATAAAGAAGTGATCATATCAACCAGACAGTATTGCAGCCCCCTGCAATACTTCACTGTGGGAATCTCCCACGGCTCAAAATGGTCAGTATTTGTTTCTGGATGAAATTATGTATAAAAACCGAGGTTGTAGGCCGTAAAAATACAGACCAATATTTCTGTAAGTGAACTATATACAGAATACCCAAATTCATAAATGGGATTTCTGTATTTCGTTTCTTCCAACATGTGAAGTGTATCGTCAGAAAAAAATCACTCAAATGTGCCCACAAACCATCGTCACTGCACCGAAAGCAAAAATCTATTTTCATTGAGGACTAATTGATTGCAATTGCCCACTGTAATTAAAGGTAAATTACCAGAATTTATTGGAAAAGAGCAGTAAAGATTTGTATATTCCACTACTTTGTCTCAGAGCTGCTCAATCTTAATATCCACATTTAATGTAACAATGAGCAGAGACATTTCTTTCACCTCTTTGAAAGGTGCAATTCATAATTATACTAAAAGAGACTGGATGACTGTGAGCAGAAGCACTTAATAAATACTAATGAGTTGCTCAAAAAATTTGGGTTTGAAGGGATTAAAATAAATGGTCACTCCTGAATTCTTAGAAAAACTCATCTGTGGTAACATGAGCCTTGGCTAGGATGGACCACATACACATACAATACTTTTTACTGGCCCTTATTGATTTGGTTCTACACCAGTGAGGCCTGCAATGCTGGCTAATGCTATTGACGAGCCATCAGTCTTGTCCAGAAGTGTGGAGGCATGCAGCTCTTTTTCCAAGACCAACCAAGGAAGGAGAGAGGAAGAGGAGAACAGAAAGAGAGGATAAAAACATCAATGGACAGTGATGGAGAGTGGGGAGGATTGCGAAGATGCAAGCACAGCAGACAGACTCAGACCCCTGTCCATGGTTTGGGAACACTAAATTAGAAAAAAGACAAAAGGGATGAGAGAGGGAGAAACTGTAAACAGCTGCATCGATCCAACTAGTGTTGGGCAAATCAAACCATTACAGCCAGAATCGTATGCCCTGGAGTTGAGGGAGATAGTGTGAATATCTATGCACTGGCCTGGTGAGGAGAAAAGTTTGCACCAGCACACGCTGGATCTCTTTTTAAATTGTTGGACTTACTAACTCTTCAGCTTGCTTCACCCGCTAAATAACAAGGTGGAAGTGCAGCAGGATAGGAAGGGGTTAACTCCGACGAGGGTGGAAGACAGGATGAAAAAAGCCCTCTGGCAACCCAGGGACAGAGGGAACGCTGAACTCATCACAAACCCCTCTCCTGGCGTCCGCCAGCACATAATGACCCCAACAAGACGGGAATCCCTTTTAATTAAAGTGAAGGGAGATCAGTTAAGCAGATGGTTGCCGACAAATATTAGGGGAAATAGAATGTTTAATGGTCTGTGCACTTATCGCAGGCTATTTTCCACACCCAGCCCCAAACTGATAAACAGGACAGAGCCTTGTTAATCAACCTTACAACCTTTAAAGCCCAAGATAAGAGAATAATTTGGGATCTTTGTAAATTAGCTTGAGATGTGGCTTAGACTCTGGCCCCTTGCGTACTCAGGGCCAGACTGCTGAGGAGGGAGAAGAATTTCTATCAGTGTAATAGCCTTGCGCCATGGTGAAGAAGTTAAGGGGTGGGGGGGGGGAGAGTACTATTTCTAGGGGATAAAGATTTTTTTACCGTTGTTTTCCTGAGTTTTTTTATTCCCCTTGTGGTTTGACCCTCTTGCCACCACCCTACTGCGCTCTTATCAGTGACACAAGAGAGTCGCCCGCCTCCGTGGAAATAATCTAAACAGAGAGGCGGGGAATCGGCAGCCCGAGCCGGTGGCCTGAGTGAGCAGGTTAACGGGCCCTCACCCCTCGAAGTCAGACACAGGTGGGGGTGGCCTGTGTTTATTTTGCAGATGATGGATTGAAGAGGAAGGGATTATCGACAACAGGAGCGGCCCGCTGAGAACACTAGCAGGTATTTTGCTATAAAAAGACCAAAAGGAAAAGTTTTTCTTGAGATAGCATACTGCAGCAATTTCAAAATGAATGTGGTCCAAGGCTCACGATATTAATCTTTACTCTAATTCTATCACTGCACATTAACCACGGTTTATTATTTTGCTGCAAAAATGGCAGTTATTTTCATAAAAACTTTAAATCCAACCCAGAACACGTCCAGTTAAACAATAAAAGACAAAAGGCCCTGCTAAAGTTTTACATTTTAAAATATGCTCTCACAACACAAAATGGTAAAAAATTAGAATCAGCTCTTATTTGTATCTCTTCTTTTTTTTCATGTGATGAAATAGTATCGTTTAACACCACGTTGGTGGTCTTTCACTTTCCTTGGACATGGTTTGACTACTGCAGCATGACAGCGTGCTTTTGGTAAATCCAACAACTTTTAATAATAATATTTATCATACATGCAACAACAGCTGTGTAGTACTTATGTCATAATGTCAGACAACTCACACATTTATTGTTTCTTCCCATTTGAATGTGCTTATTAAATGTATATAATAGGCAAAAAAAATCAAGTCCACTTCTAAGTATTCCAGATAAATCCCTGAAGTTGTCTTTCAATATTGTTTATTTTGTTCATAAGAGCTCAATACTGTATGTTGTGACCACACTGATATTAATAAGAACATTTAAAAAGCCTCCAATGAACTTGGACTATCTACATACAACTTATGTCCTCAGTGACCGTAGACCTATCGCCAATGCAAATTTCCCCTCCAGTGTATCTTACCTTTTTTCAAATGAAAAACACATTGGCTGAACTCGACTCCACCTCTTTCCACCCCCATCTTTTTCTTTTCTATTAAATCACACACAGCAGAACCATACTTCATTTAGCAAGCATTCAGAGTATTTCTGTTTTGTTTTTCACCAGTTAAGTTTGGAGCCGGTCTAAGCTCTGTTGTTTCCTCCCTGGCCCCTTGGAAAAGGGACACTGGATTAAAGGTAATTGCGGAGAGAAATGCAGACATTTATCAGTGCTTGTGGTTTGGGACCTTAAATGGTCCTGCTGACAATTTTCCCTTACAGTAGGCCACTGTGGAGCTGGCAGATTCTGTTCGGAGCCCCAACACTGGGCTTGAAGGCTCAGAGTGCTGCCATATGTTGGACCTCACTGGTGCCAGCAGCAAATGTGCTGAACAACGAGACTCAAACCATGAACTCCGTGCCTTGGCAGAGGGTGGGTGCACGGGCTACTTGCAAGAGTGAAGAAGTACGCAGTACACAAAAAAACATTGCGTATGTAAAGTATGTGTTTTTTTGTGTGTCCAACAAGTCGGTCGACCTGGCGATTGCTCTGTCCAGTGTCAGATTGAGAACATATTGCATCCCGCTGTTTCTTCAACACACGCATGCATATAAGTCTCAATATCCATGGAGAACATCCCAGATTGCAATGGGTCACACCTGGTTATGCTTCTTCCCCGTTTCCCCTCTTGCTCCACTCCCCGGTTCCCACACCGGCGGCATCTGGAACCTATTGGCGGCAGAGTCACACCGAGCCATAAAGCCCTCAAAGGCTCACAAACGCACTAGGGGTAGAACGTCAAACAATGTTGGCTCAACAAGCTGCCAACAGACACAATGCATCTTGAACCTGAACAAACCCCGGTGCTCATTTTTTATATTCTCCTTCTCTCTGTGTGTCTCCCCGAACTATTCCCCTCTCTCTGTATCACAAACACCACCTGGGAATGAGTCGAGGGAGAATTGTTAAATTTTTACCCCTAAATGGAATTGGTACTGATGCTGAGGAAGCTAAATGCGGGCGGCTCAGGCGACTGAGACTGTGGAGATACTGATGAGGCCAGAAACTGGCTGTCAAAATAGCGTGCAGCAGAAACACAACACGAGCAGTGCATCCAGATCTTGGTGTATTTAAACAGACTCTGACTGGATGTGTTTATGGTTTTAATCAAACGGTCTGTTCAGCCACCACGCTCTGCCCACACTGTCACCAAAGGGTTAATGGCCACTTTTGCCACCCGACAGATAATATGATCTGTCCCGGATAGGATCTCAGGAGAGTGAGCGAGACCCTTTTGTCACATGGCCATCCTTTTAGACACGAGAGGAGCGGGGGTGGGGGTCATTCTGTCACAGCCTTGTAATGCTCTTATCGATTCTCCATATCTGTTACGGAGGCTGGGAAGCACGTTCCAAATTCGATATGCTTTTAATAGGGGCCAAGTTCTCCGAACAACACAAAATGATCAAAATGAAAAAATATATATATCTGAAAAGATGACAGCGGCAAGAACAAAGATTTTGCAATTGAACAATTAAATACAACTGAAAGATGTGTAGTTTGTCTGGCATTTCCATGACGTACTTTATATATTGCCTTCTTTTTTCCAGCCATCTCCCCTTTTTGGTTTTTACTGCATAAAAATGTTGGCCCAGTGTGAAAGCACAAAAATCTGTGTTGGAGTTATTTCAAACCCTCGTTTTATTGCAAACAAATGTTGCCTTTGATACTGGCTACAATGGGTGATACTTCACTGTTTGTTTGTGCTGGAGGTGAAAATGAGTTACTCACATTTGAAAGGAAAAGCTTGTGAAATATAACGCAGCAACAACACACAAAGGGGAAAAAATGGCGCTCTTTAATGTCGTGCGGGAGCCTGCAATGTTTTTCCACTCATTAGAGGGACTTTGAAGTGTGTGTCTGAAACTTAAGCTTGGGAAACCTGACAGAGACAAGATTGTGGTGCGCACTTTCCGCTCCAAGAACACCGCGACTCAAGGTAACATATCCACATCCCATTAGTTTGTGGTAAACTTACCAATGGGATGCAGACAGACTGTGGTATTAGGCAGTACAGAATGTGATCATGTTGCCCATAGTATAAAAAAAGAGTAGGTGTACATGGTGAGATAACTACAGCTCTGTCAAATTTAATTTTACCTCATGACTATTACCACTACAGCATTATCAAAAGGAGAAAAAAGGTGGATTTCGTGTGAAAAGCAATATTAGTGCTTTCCTGGGCTCAAGTCTTAAGGACTCCAGTGAGGGGTGGTGCAAAGACTTGCCTCTTCACTGTCAGACCCTAGGGTGCCGTCTAAATTAACTGGGACGAGTGGATTGTTAGAGGGATGACCCTTTCCCTATTCATCAGGTTCCTCCTTCTCCACACACACACACACTTCATCACAAATACACACTCTGAACGTCAAACACTAAGCCATAATAAATCGGATAAGCCACCCTGGTGGCTTCTGTGGCCAATCCCGAGAACAACAAGGCCGGTATCAGGAAGCTGCAAAGCCCTCGTCAAGCGGGACTCCAAAGTACTCTGAAGGGCCGCGCTCGCACCCCTGAAAGCTGGCCCGTCTCTCGGCTCTCCCTTACCCCACCCCAGCTCCTACACACTACCCCCACGCCTGGGTGATGTCATTATTGAAGTCTTTGGCGTGCTATCCGAGGAGTAAGTTACCACTGACAGGTTCAGAGCCTGGCTTGCTCACCCATGAGGATTCATGACTTTGAAGCTATTGCCCTTAAGCTGCAAATTATTCTTTTCAGGCTCTCTGTACTCTACCTACGGCTTTAATCCACACCCTCCTTCTCCTCAGCTGCACCAGACTGCACCCACTAGCCTGAACACACATAGAAGTTTTTTAGATAGTGGTAGAGAGATATGGACACACAGAGAGAGGGAGAGAGAGAGAGAGAGAGAGAGAGAGAAGACAAACACATGCTCACTCGCTTTCCTAGATATCTGGAAACACATACTTTATTGAATAGACTTGCCCCCCCTCCTCCTCAGCACAGTAAAGTTAATAACACCAGCAGGGCAGAGCAGTACCAGGCTCCAGCAGCACCGGCAAAGATCATCTTAGCCCCAGCCCATCCATTCCTCACTCCCTTCATCAGCACTTAGTGGACATCTGTGCAGTGCCAGCCCTCTCCATATGCCACGGCGGTCAGAAGACAAATGACCATGTCAGCGTAGTGGCACGCCTGTATGTCTGATGCCACACTGGGGTGCAGCGTGGGTGTGGTGAGGGTCACAGACAGGAAGAAGGCCAGGCCCGCTTAGGAATGGGCTGGGTGTGCAAAGCAGCCAGAACGCAGGGAAAGGGGCGATACGTTATCTAAACTGTGGACACATAAAATACCCAAACTAAGAAATGATTCATGTGGTCAATGAGGTCTGTGTGGAAAACAAAGAAAAACACCTTTGCCCTTGCAGTCTGCGGGCCATGGAGCTTGTTTTGCTCGTAATGGCCCATTAACTTAGCACATGCCATGTGTGATGTCATTGCATGCAAACCTCTTCCAAAAGCACATCATAATTTCTTTTGATTAATTATCTACCTTCTGGTCAGTTTCAACTTGCCACCTATCCATCCATTTTTTATATACTCGGAATTTGGGCAGGGTCCTGTGAATTGGAGCTTTTCCAGCAGAAACTGGGCAGCGAGTGGTTTCCATTCATGTTGCTGCGTTGATGAAATGAGTTCTACAAAGTAAGCACAGCCTAATTTATTACTTAATATGCAGCTGTTGAAAAATAGTTTTGTGTTTTATTGTGGGTGCATTAACACACTAGGTAGAGTTACCCTAATATTCACAACCTTGGTAATATATCCTAACTGATATTGGATTTCTGGGCCCAATATATGATTTTAAAAAATAACTATGATTTGTTTTCTCAAGAATTGTGACATACAAAGTGGGACATTTTACAGATGACAAATCCAGGTGTCACATGTCATCGACGCACAAAGGTGTAATTGTACAAATGACCTCAAACCTAGATGGAATCATTTTAGCTTGTGTTCAGCCGACAGACCAATATTGATATATCTGCATTCATTTGTTTCCTTAGGTGGCGAAAAAGCACATGAATGTAAAGCTCTTCATCACATTTCCCTCAAATACCTATACATCAATGAACACCTTTCCAAGAGATCTTTCCTCGCTACCAAGTATACTAAAAATACAAAGATAATAACTGAAAACTAGCACTGTGATAGATTAACTGTCCCAAGTCTCTGCAGGTTGATTTTCATATTTTAAAGAGTGAAAACAACCGGTCCGACTGGTCAGTAGGAGTGGTAATGTACTATTGATGGAAAACAATAAACTCCACTGGCTCTGGCAATTAGGCTGGTATGTTTCTTTAACATAAAAATTACCTTGAGAACAATTTTAGAGAGAAACTTTCTCTCAGACAATGATGTGGAGCTGACAATAATAAATGACATGTGTTATACGGTGCATACGGGCGAGCATACTTTTACAATAAATCAGCAAAGTTGTCCGAATGATTTCATCGTGCAAAAAGTGATCCATATGCTTTCCACTGCAAAATAACTGTGATTAAATGAATGTGACTGAAGGGTGACTATCATAATTCAGTAACACAGGAGGTTAAACTTGTCATCCTTGTTACCCAAAGTCTTGAGTTTCAGATGCAACGCTATGACTCACATATCACCCTCATGCTCCAAAAATAAAAATCAGTGTCCAGCCCAGGTTGAAGTGAGAGGGGGGGGAGATGAGAGAAGGTGTGTGTAGAAAAGTATGAGAGGAATCGCAGTATTCCCTGGGTAACGGGCTCTGGCGAAGGAACTGAGAGGTGTTTTGGCTTGTGTTGCATTCGGGGAGAGTGCAGCGTCTCCCAGAAGGAGGCTATAAAAAGACAAAGGAGGCAGGAGGCCATGTGGAGAGACTGTTGAAAGGGAGCAAACACCCACTCCATAATCCCACCACTGCCACCATCCCCACCACTGAGGATGAAACGCACACTAAAATTGAGATCCTAGAAACACTAAATTGCCATTCCGAAAATATACATATTCACAAAAATACAGCAACGCTTAAGTTCAAGTAGAAACTTTAATGGCCGTAGTGGTCGATTAGTGCAGAAATACATCAAATACAAAAGACTGGCACGCCAATGCCAATGCTGATGGAGAGTGCCAGTTACATGTGTGAAAGATCAGTAATGCAAAAGGGAACCGGAGATATGGCTCCACACAATGCTCTCAGGAGGCAACAAGGCGTGTACACGTTCACATTCAGTCCTCAAAACCAAGAAATCCCTGAGGTATTAAGTCACAGCTGACAGTTCATTAGACATTGACACAAATATACAAGAACAAATACATACAGAACACGTAATTACACAGGCATGCTCTCCTCCTGCATAATCCCACATATCTAAGCGGTGAGGTAACACTGGCTTTGTTGTGTGACCAATGAATACAAAATGTGAGTTTGAAGTCCTGATGCAATGCAAATCAAAATCAAATGAATCCAAGCCCCTTCACTGCTTTTGTTTTACTCCCATCTTGGCCACCGTGGCCAATGTGGCCAGTCAAAACATAGACATTCTGATTAAAGTGACGGGGATGAGACGTGAGAAACAGAGGAGGGGAAAAAAAGGACAAAGACAAAAAAAAAGGGAGGATGTGCCACATCCAATTCTGAATATCTGTGCGTGAAATGTGCTCTGCAGTTCTTTCCCCTTGCAGGTCCATGGGAATGCAACGCTCTGGCCCTTTGCCTGGGTAAATGTGTTCCCTATGTGTGGTCTTTCTATCCCTCTGTGTTGTCTTCCCCAGAAAGGGGTGCAACTGGGCAAGGTGCAAGAGAAAGGTGCCTCTGGTTAAAGAGCTTTTTTCCTCTACTTACACATATGGTCTGAAGAGAGAGAGAGAGAGAGGTGGGGTGATACAAAAAAACCATGGCTCTTTGGTTGAACCTGTGTGTGGGAGGTCCAGAAATCCCTCCTCCCCCCACACTCACATACCACCTTCACCACCACTACTATTAAATACCTTTGGAACATCCCGACTGGCTTTTAAAGAGAGCTGCAGAGGGTAACTGGTGGATATGGAGGAAACTAAGCATGCCCAGAAGGGGGGGATGTTGTGAATCGCTGGGTGTCCATGACCTGGCACTGCTCTAGCCCTCCAGCTCATTGTTCTGGGCCCAAGAAATCCTTTATAAGCCCATTAGAGTGTGAATTTTACCAATCAAATTGGAGTGTCTAGGACTAACAAATGCTAGCATTGGATTTTATTGCTGTTTGAGCCCTCCTGGTGCAAACCTTATGGACTATGTGGTCAAGCTGTTAGCCATTACATTGACAGGCATGCACACGTTTCTACATCTGGCCCTCTGCAGTTTTAACACACCAAGCCAATTACATGTTGTTGTTCTTTTTGACATATAATGTTTTTCGTAATCAGATAATTGCTATACCCTTTAAACTCCCCCGTTCTAGTGTTTTTCTCTCACTCTCTCTCTCTCTCGTTCTCTCTCTGCATATGTGCTGCTGCTGAAATGCTTGAACAAAACGGCTTCTTGAAAAAACAACGTGAAGAAGAAAGAGGTGTTTCTACATGTGTGTCTATGTGTGCTGCATTCAAGCAACCACTCTTTCAGGACAATGTTTATTAAGACTTTGCAAGGACTAAAAAGTGAATTGATGAGGGATGGAAAAATAACAATTACTGGAAACCCTCAACTTTAAATTCTACATGGTTCCACTTTGAAAAGTGAGCACACATGGAGAGGTTTTTCCTGAAACATGTACTCCATAACAAGAATCTGCCAGTTTCTAAATACTTGCATGTGAAACGGCCACAAAGTATGCTGAATGTGTCAAAACCTTGATGAAGGGAGGAAATCTCCTGATTGAGTCATGTGGTTGCATATTATCCCTCAAATCAACCAGCATGTGCTCTGCACTCACATCTGCAAAGAGCACTCAAATCCACTGCCCACCACAGCTCTGCCATTTAGCCCAAAACACTTCACACCCTCTTAAGGATATAAACGTTATTGTTGGAAGACCTATAAATGAAATGTGATCCAACGGTCAGGGTGAAACCATGATCTGTCTTTAACATCAGACCTTTCTTCTCTTAAGATTTATTTAACGGCCTGAAACATTATGTATTTATTGGAAACATTTGCAGAAACCTCAGGAATCTGGCCTCCCATGATTAAGACATTTCCATAAAACTCCATTCAATCATGCCATCTGTATGGATGCAGCTGCAATGTATATGCAGACCTAAAATGCAGAAGTGCAGAATTTTGTGTAAAAAAATCCTATATAATAGCAATTTAAGACAGATCCCTCTATATTTCAAATGCATATTTTCTGCTTTATTGAAGTACGCTCATTAGGAGCAATTGCCATCTGCACATAGAGCTACCCAGTGGCTGGGATAATTGTACTGCTAATTATCATGTGGTGTCTGTTGGTTGCCAAGAATAGACAGTGCCACGTGGCCGTGTGTCTTGGGGTTTGTCTCTGGCCTTGATAACTTGATGGGGAGGATGGAAGGGCATTGGTCTCCTCCAATTGAATTAAACAGTAAATAATGTTTCTGTTTTTGTCACGATTTACGGTTTGTAAGTAGTCCCCATTTGGGGTTTATCTTGGAGCGTTTTCTCTCTCACACAACTCTACCGCTCTGTCTCTCTTAGCACTCTCACACACACAACCACACACGCACACACAGGAAAGAAACAGTCTATTTTATGCTCTACAGATGAAACGCATTAGCGAATGCATGGCAAGGGACACTGAGGGAGGGGCAAAAAGGCCTCCTCAGTTCCAACGACATCAGCATTTTTTCGCAAATTTGCAATTAGTCTTAAGGGCCAGTGTAAATTAGGTCTCCTGACAAATGAGCTACGGGGACAGGACATGAAGTTTCAATAAATCTGAGGGGCTGCTCAGGGCATTGGTGTCCTCTTACTCTAGCATCAAGAAAGAGTCCCAACAGACAGCAGGGGGAGATACGTGGAATAAGCCCAAAGAGTACTCACCACAGGGATTCATACCCCCAAAATTCTGCCTCTCCCCTCTCATAGCTCCACGAGGGAGACCACTGCATAGAGAAGGAAAGTATTTCATGATGGAGATGTGAGAAGGGGATGGGTCTCGAAAGCCCTGATAAGGAGCCTCTAATGTGGGTAAACTAGCTCTGGTGCCTGTGTCTACACTCATAACTTCATGGATGAGACCACTTTACGCTGAGACACTGAGAGTGAGAGTGGCGTGGTCCCATTCAGGGGAGTCTAGAGTTGCGTCTCATCAGTGTTTAAACATATTAGAGCGGGGCCTGCGCTGTTGCTGATTTGATCTGCTGCCTCAGAGAGAAGACGTAAAATATAAGGTTTTACTTTTTAAAGACTGTGCAGTTCTCTCACCATGGTTATTGATGATGAATCAGCTTACACATTTGGCCATTGCACAGGAGGCCTTCTGGACATGTATGACAGTTAATGGAGTTGGCTGAGGAAGCTCAAGCAAGGATCAGGTTCAAACGGATTCCAAGTTACAGTCCGTTTAATCCAATTGGACAAAATAACACGCCACAATAAAGTGCTGCTTAAGGTTGAGAAATGCGTTTAAACGAGAGGCAAACTGATGACAAAGCGAGGGAATGTAGGATGGGACCGTGAATAGCATTAAAGCCCCATTTGTCTGCATTACCTGTATGGATGAGAGTTGAGACTTCCACGAGAAGGAACAGTGATGGGAGAGAACAATAATGTGGTTGCAAAGAGGGACTGCTTACTAGGTTACACACAGATGAAGCCCAAGATTGAATTGGGACACTTGGAAAGTACAGATGGAGACATCTGCCTCATGTTACAGCGTGATGCGTACAGTATCACATTATGTGACCATGTACTGTCTATTAGATCGGTTTCATGGCGCTGGAGAAGGAGCGGTAGCAGTGCCTCAAGCATCGGGACTACTAAACAACGTACCGGTGGTTTTGTCAGGCATTTAAAGTAACATCTTATCTGATTCAGCGCTCAGAATAGGAAACCATTCAAGTCAAGTTCCTGCATTAAATTCATTATAATTTTGCACAGTTCAGTTGAATTCTTTTTTTTTGTCAGCTCACACTTGCGTTATTAACCATGTGAACGAGAAAATGAGAACACTTTCTTGGAGTTGTGGGCTCACATGGCCTCGCCCAACACTCTGAATGTGTTTGTACCTTTGCTTAGACTAGAGGGTTCGACATCCCATCAGTTTCTGGGTAATGGAAGTGGACTGTGAAATACTCCAATAACGCATCTGCTCCGGTGCTTCTTAATACCCCACTACACTCAAACAGAAGTGCAAATGTCCACGAATCAACGAAAACACCATTGTCCAATCATATTAAAGTCATCATACATAGATATCGTAAATAGATCCAGATTATCCTCAGCCGTAATAAATCCGTATTCTACAACAAATGCAGCAACACGACAATAAAATGTGATAACATGTGCAGCAGAAGATTTTGTTACATTCAGGGGAAAAGTGGGACACGTTAGTCAGAATCTGAACAAAGGGAAACAACAGGGGAGGCCGGTAGTGAGATGAGAGGAAACATGGGGACAATATGTTGAATCAAAGATAAGTATGTTCTTCCTCTCCAGAGTAAATTATCTGCAGACCTGCACTTCTTGGCTGCCGCTGAGCCGGTTGCGTGTTGCAGACACTATTGATACAAAGCAAAGCTGATAATTAAATTACATGTGCTGTGGCAGTCCTGAGATACTTCAAATTATTAGCACATGTAGAGGGAGGAAGGATGCAGTCGCAAGAGCCAGCGTGCACTCTCAGATCAAGTTTGCAGGATTCTTCGTGTCTATCATGGGCTATATAAAGCTCAGTGACAAACAGAGTGTTAATGATGGTGGTGTAAAACAGAAAGCTGGTGATTTCAGTAAGCCTGCCCACTGAGACGGTGACATCCTTCCTGGACTCGGTCCCACGCATCACTTTCAGGAGGGAGAAATAAAAGAGGAAAGGGAAAAGATCAAGAGTTTTCCAGTTTGGCGTCTGCCCATCCATTACAACTATAAAGGCGTTCACACAATTCCTTTGATGTGCATCACTGATACCTGCTTCGGGGGCTTGTACTGCTTGCATGGGAACAGTCTATCTCAGTGACAGCTACACAAGCTCTCTACTATCACTAGCACACATGAGCACGCACAACCACACACACACACAAACACACACACAAAATACACACTTAGTTAGGCAGCTGCTTAAAAACATTACACCTCGTTTGATGTGCTGATAGAAAATGTTTCCAGAGAGTGAATGTCTTTGGTGGATCCGTGTGGTGTTGTGTCCTCTGAATTTACAAATGACATTTAAATGCAACCAACAGTGGATTTCTGCAGCACGTTAACCTGCAGCTTAGGGATGAACTCTCTCTCTCTGACTGCGGGCTCCCAGTCCAGTCCCCGTCCTAATTGAGTCAGCTCTCCTCTGCTGCTTGGACCTTATCGTATCACGCTTTATAATTGACCTGCGCTGCTTCATAAGACAATGCGCCAGGAGCTTGACAAAAGTTATTAATTTTCACTTTGTCCAAGGCTCTGTCCCAATTAGGTCCCCTGGCTGGGGCCGACAGGGCGGCTAACGTGATTACAGGACAAGCTTATTAGTCTGCAGCAGCATCGAGGAGCAGGAGGAAGACCCTAAATGAGAACACACAATGTCGTGGGCGATCACTAGAAGGCACACTAGGATTGTTCTCTTTTGACACATATTACTCACCATATTGAACGATTTAAGATGTATCCTGTTCCTATAGTGTAATCAATCGATTACTATATTTTACTAAAATCATAACACGGAACTTAAAGTTAGGAGACGCTTAATGGATTATTTATTTAACCGTTTTGATTTCAACAAATCGCTGCGATGCATATTTTGTAGTCTACCCGGTTCTTTCCAAAGGTGAGCAGCTGTAACTGTGCGCTCGGCTCCATTGAGGCGGTAGTCACAGTGAGGCGAGGGCTTGGTTAAGGAGAAACCAAGCGAGCCAGTGCTCAGTGAAAGTTCACCAGATGCCAGGAGCAGTGGCATCAATCCAGCCCTGACTCACAGCCAAATCACTCTCAACTGGGAGGTGAGTGGACAAGCTGAAAGGGAACCAATCGGACCCAATTAAGTATAATTGCCCCAAGTCCATCACAGTTCGGTCTGAAGCTTCTACTTTTGTTTTCTCCACCACCTCAAACACAGGGGACCAAATGAAAATAGTAGCTACCAAATTCGACAACACAAAAATACAGAATAAATTGATGGACTTTGCTGTTCTGTTCGGCTTAATCCACTTCTTCACGTATGGTCTCTATGTGTCCGTTAAGTGCACGAAAGAAGAAGATATTTTCAACATCAAGGATTTCAGCACATTTTGGTTCCTCGAGCGTCCCGAAAAGTAGCTCAAGATTCAAGATTCAAGATTCAAGATGTTTTATTTGTCACATACACACACAGGGTGTGCAGTGAAATGAAAAACAACACAATATTTACAGTAAGTGTGTGTGTGTGTGTGTGTGTGTGTGGAGTTCACAATCCTGATGGCCTGAGGAAAGAAACTTCTTGCGCAGCTGAAACAGTCTGTTGTTGGGGTGGTGAGGACACCTCCTGGTGTCCTTCCTGTCCTGCCAGGCTGTGATGCTTCCTGTCAGGACGCTCTCTACAGCTCCAGAGTAGAAGGACTGAAGGATCCTCTGGATCCTCTGATGCTACTTCTAAAAGAAAAGTCACAGCAGCAGCATGTATTCTGAGCCCCCTTTCAAGTTTAGTTACAGAGCTGTCATGTTCAATCAAACGAGCATTAAGACGGGGGGAAATTTGAAGCCTGCTTGTTGAAAAGCGAAAAATAAAGGAGTAAATCTTTAGATGGCGACTTGAATAGCCCGGAGTGGAAAATTACTAGCGCACCACCATGCCCGTGGGGGCCGTTTTAATGACAGCTCCCGAAGATTGGCTTCACCCACCACGATTAAGGTTACCCTTTATGATCAGAGGCAGAGCAAAACAAACAGTTAGTCCAGGGAAACAAGAGAGAGGTTTCACACAAAGACACCTGCCCACTCAGCAACTCCTCGTACGGTTTAAACCGTGGGGCCTCGCCTGTAGCTACCTGGCTCACAAGTCCAAAGTCCTGTGAATGGTCGAGGAGTGACAGCGGCCTGGCAAGCTACCTCTCTCTGATTAATATTTCATCTTGGAACTATGGCCCTAAGATGTATCATAGTTGTCTGAGTCTTAGATGACTTAGTGCTGAGACTACAAAACGAGGGACTTCAACACTATTTAAAACTTTCTTTGACAGCACGTCAAATGTTTTTACCGACAAAGAAAACTTCTTTTGCTGCGGTGGTCAATGTTTAAATCTGATGGTCATAACTCGTATTCATTGCATTTTTAACCAGCTGTATGTATTTAAAATGTAAAAATTCTAGAGGTATGTCTATAACATCATATTAATATAATAAAAACAAAAAACTACTGAATAAGTATTGTGGAGTAATAGAAATTACAAATACAACCCATTTCCAATTTGACTGAAGATGTTGGGCCACAAATGTCACGTCTGGAAAAGACTCTGCCCTTTGCTCATTCATCATTGGAGGTTTACTGGCAGAACTCTCGAGGTAAATATTTCTCTTATCAGATTTTCCTGGCAAGCATGCCTGGTATATATAGAACAATTTATCATATCCATTTACAGCACAACATAATGAGGCATAATAAACAAGGCGAACCTTCATTTGATTATTTTCACTTTGTGGAAAAATACATTTCTGAGGGTTCGAAAATATGTCCTGTTCAGGGACGCTGCGGTGAATACTGCGTCTCTGTTTAGTGTCCTGGCCTGGCTGGAAAGAAATTTGATTAAATGAGTGTGAAACCAAAAGCACTGACACACGTGTCTGAGCCGCCGGGTGTGTGCCATTACCTGGTGGTCTCAAAATGTGTTTCTCATTCTCAGACGTGGGACGGGTGTTTGTAAAGTGGGAAGTGAAGATTTTTTACCCCAAAATGTTTTATGAAAATATTTACCCATGCCGCTCTGTCACTTGGAGAAAATGAGAAGACAAGGATGCACAATCAATAAGCAGCAAAGGCAAAGTCCAATTATGTAAAAGTGTAAATTATAGATTTGGTGTGATGCCAGGGACATGGACACTCTATTGCTCTCTTACTCATACGCTCTCTCTCTCTCTCTCTCTCTCAAATACACACAGAAGCAACCAAGAACAAAATATGAAATTCTAATGTTTTGTGCCACAAGCTATTTCAAGTGCAGTGCGACTACATAGTGTACTGCACATGTGAGACCGTATTCAAATTTGGACTCTTCAGCATTGGGGCTCACATTTCTGCTGAAGGTTTATGAAAAATGCATCTATTAATTCATTATTTCGATTGAACCTGTATTATAAAACCCAACACTGAAACACAACAGTGATTCTGTCTGCCTCAAGTTTCTATTTCCATAATTTAATTGAGGTCACAAAAGCAGCTTTGAAGAAACTCAAAAGTTATGGGGCAAAAGCTTTGCCATATGTTTGCATTGACCTTTAATTTTGTGAAATATGTGTTACACAATCCTGAGCTTCCATGGGTCAACCTCAATGATTATTCACAGCAAAAAACTAGCAGCTGTTGACTCTGACAGCCACATTCCTCTCTAGCCTCCTTCGTTTCAATTTGTCTTACAGCAAAAAGCCCTTCCGTTTTTAAATACCAAGCAGGGCTTTTTCCCACACAGGTCCTGCTGAGGTGAAGAATCCCACTCCTGCCACCACAACAGCAGATACGCCAGGGTCTTCTGAGAGGTTAAAACATTCTGCCGATGTTGGAGGAGGAGAGATGAAGAGAGGGGGGAGGGAGGAGGAGAGGGTCTCTCTGACAGTCAGAAAACAGTCCCTCTCAGCGTTTGCCCCAGCCTCTGCTGCAAAAAGAAAACACGTGAATTCCTAACAGCGAGTGCCAGGTGGTCACAAGATGAATTCATCGGGGCAATGCATAACGCAAAAGGCAGAGATTATCACATTGCAGCAGCCCTAGGGCCATGGCAGCGCAGGCTGATTGGAGACATGGAAGGAGGCCCAAGAGAGGCGCTGGTCTTCCCTCTGGCCAGCGGAGAGGTGTCGGTCCACTCCTGGGAGAGATGGAGGAGTAAGGGAGAGAGGAGGGAGGGGGTGGGTGGTTCAGAGTGATGGTTCACCTCGCTACAGGCAGTCCTCCCATTGGGGCAGGAGCAGGCTAGGAGAGGCCTGAAGGCCACACACACACACACACACAGACACTCATTCTGCTTTTCATAAGACACAAACACACAATGATCTTTTCTTCCAGATCCTCTGGAAGATTTTTTTCTAGTCATGGGACTTGCAGTCCCAAAAAGATAAGGGTTAATCTCAAACAATAGTGCTTGTGTGCTTTGCCACTGTAACCCTGCATTGTTGAAGAGTGAAGTCTGAGTACTGGTAACTGTGTGTGTGTTTGTGTGTGTGTGTGTGTCTGTGTGTATGTGTGTGTGGGGAGGGGGGGGGGGGGTTGTCAGAGGTGATGGAAATCAAGAATCCTCTTCACTGTCCAACAACACACTGTAGAAACAGATACTGCTGTCATTCAAGAGCTCATCAAAATGGTCATTTGGGAGATATGTAAAATCTAAAAAGCATCAACACTCTGTCAGGGTGAGAATAAGATTTGTGGTTATCTGCAGGGAAGAGGCTTTTTGTGCAAAGAGTCAAACTGTTTCACATTCATATATTGAATGTTGTCCATGATAGCCCGTGGTAAATGGTTGCTTGTCAGTTATTTTATATTAACAGTACATGATTTGTAATATGCCATCTTAACATTTGTTTCAGCAGACACCAGCTCCAATGAACTGTGTGCAAACTGCACAGTAAAAGCATTCCTCAATGTACACAGATTAAATTACTATGTATTTTCTGTGACATCATATATTTTTTTCTTTATTTTCGTGCAAAATGATGATGTCAAAATTGAAGACAAAACAAACCTTAACCTGAAAGATAATATACAAAAAGCATATGGGTCATCTGTATCTTCCATATGAATGTAATGTAATGTTTAGTGCCCAAATATGTGATTTGATGACATGCAAAAACAGCACTGCATTATGAATGTAGAGGGAATTATAAATATTCTATTTACACATCTACTACGTCCCCCATATATATGGAGAAATAAGTAACATACACAATCTATTTGCCCCCCAAAAAAACATCATACTAGGCTCTACCATTTACAGTATGCAGATTTGATACTCAACTTAAAGCCACTTTGTCAGGTTTTATGTGGTTATGGCATATTTGAAAGTGCGAGAATGGATGAATTTAATTACTACTTTAATTAATTATAAATCAGTAAAAATAAGATGGTCTTATTTGAATTCATGATTTGGACTACAATCTTAATATTAAATAAATTGTGTTTGTGATTGCAACAAAGAAATCAACTTATTCACAATAGTCGCATGGTCAAATTCACCAGATTTTATTAGCCTGTAAGTTATTGTCATTAAATAATATAAAAACATTTATCTTGAAATGTTCACGCAGTGCAGCGTCAGGCCAATTACAAGAAACATTGTATTTTCTTTTTCTCTAAATGGTTGATTTCTCAGTTGTTTTATTTATATGAAGGATCATTAGGTGCCATAACTGAAGTGATGATAAAGTGAAATATCATGAAATCACTTTACACTGTCAGGTTATGTTACATCATGTTTAAGACATACAGTAATGACTACCCAAATAATCTGATTATAAAAATAGCTTAGGCTATAAAAAGGAATATGATTTTAAAACACCTCTTTTTCTTATCTCTATCTGTTGTGACCGTTCATTGTTGTTATTTGAGGCCATCAAATCCCACATTGTGCATACTTCACACGCACGGTTACAGTGCACAATGGTAAACAAATCAATGTGGCAAGTGTGCCTCTTAAATATCCAATATGCATGGAACATAGTGCACATACCATCATCAGTTAAAAGAAAAAGAAAAAAAGCTGACCTAAGCGACTGACCTTTTCAAAGCAATAATCAAATCCACCAGTTATTTGTATGTCGCTGACACTTCCACCTTGTGTTGTTTACCTTTCTGCCTGTGTTCCTTTCTCTTTTCTTATTCTACATAAATTATTGACTGGCTAATTTGGTCTGCTGGCCCTGTGAGACACTGCATGACAGCTTTATCTATTCAACTGAGCCCAATGACAGCCTTGTTCCGGCTGCGTGTGTGTTTACGTGTCTGTGTGTGCACGTGTATTGTGCCTGTTCATGCATGTTCGCGTGTGTGTGTGTTGGTGTGCGTGCGTGCATGTGTGTCATGTGTCTGTGTGTCGGTGTTGCAAGTGGGGTGGGGGGGGGGGGGTCAGGCTCATTCTCAGTTGCATTAGCACAGGAGCAGGACTGGGACACATCAACATCTTAATCAATATGCGAGAGTCAATTACTGAGGAAGCGCGTGCTTAAGCAAGATCTGATTATTGGGTTCATGTTCAGTCCACCAAATGGACCGAATCAATGCAATGTGATATGTGCTATAGCCCCCCTAACACACACACACACACACTCTCATCCCTCCTTCTCTCGCCTCTCCTGTCACCGTGCTCCCTCTCCACCCGCTGTCCCCCACCCTATCACATTCCTCATGGACACTTGAGGAAAGGAAAGGAGGCTGATCAAAGTGACAAAGGGGAAGGATTTATGCTGTGGTGCGGCATCTAACAGGACCGAGCTGAACTTGTCCAGAAAGTGTATTAAGATGAAAAGGCTGGCGGAGCTTCAAGCTCCCCAAAGACCCTTTTAAATAAGTCATATTTAGGCAAGATTTATGAAGATAGAAGAGAGTAAAAAAGCAAAATAGAGGATATTTGAATGTGCTCACTCCTCTTGACTAAACCAAAGCACACTTTATGGTGAAAGTGGGTTTCAACACAAAGACGTTGTGGAGATTCACTGCAAACTTAATCACACCTTTTTTTTGTATTGTTTCAACTGTGAATTTTGTTTCAACTGTGGATTGGAATGTGTCTGCTTTTGTTGCTTCTTTGGAGCGTAGTGGTTTCTGTTACTTTTCATCATGTCATTCCAGCGTGTTGTAATGATATCTAGCATTCTGCAACTCCTCTCAACCACCCCAGTTCAATAAGGAGCGAAACACCAGTGCGGAGAGATCCGCCGTTCACAGCAGTACTTACAAGGGCTTTGTCTTTGTGTTTTAGATATCGGTGGGTGGGTTTCTTTTCTCTTTTCAACATTCGGCTGTCATATTTGCTTTTATTGAGGATTCCGTTTGGCATGCTGCTCCTGTCCAGAGTCCGTCAACCCATCAAAACGGATCACACAGTGGGTTCGCCGCACTTCCTCAGAGAGAAATCCTTGCCACACTTCAGGCCCCTCCTTGGCCCGAAACACCACCTCATTGCCGGACCACTCCTATATTTACATGACTGAAACAATTTCACCTGGAACACTGAGGACACAACAAAGAAAAGAGTGAGGGGAAAAAAGAGTGCGATGAGAAGCTGGGTGGTAGGGAAAGGACCAACAAGGCAAGAAATCAATAGCTCAGAGATTTTTTTAACTAAGGTTTTTTTTTTCCTCTCACTCTCTGCCTTTTTTTATCTCGTAAGCTGCCAAACATCACCAGTGAAACTTGCACGAGGCAGTTGTTGCCAGAGGGTGAATCATAGCAATATTGATTTGATTATGTAAAAGCTCGGTGGAACCTCAAGCCAGATGCAGAAATAACTCCTCACCTAGGTCCTATGGGAGAGTACATACACTGGTTTGGAGGAAAAAGAGAGACAGAGCGTAGAGAATGATAAAAGAAAAAAAGAATATATATATATATATTGTTGAGGATAAAAGCATAATTACTGCCCTTATAGCACAAATTAATTTCATACTTTCCAAATGGCTTTTCCTTTTGTGGCTCCCTGCCTCCTGTTCTGTAGTCTTGCTGAAGGATAATTCAAACTGCTCTACTGTACTGAATTAGAAGCTGACAGTTATGAACTCTTCAGATGAATAGGCAGCGTGCTACCTTAGTTGATAAGATTTGTATGTGTGTGAGTGTGTGTGTGTGTGTTACCATGGCTGATAGAAAAGAAGGCAAAAGAAAAGGCAGAGCGTCCTTGGATTCTGATCTATGGCACCCTCTTCTGGACCCACTATCTTTGACTTTCCTCTCTACGGAGAACACAACAAAATGTAATTGTCTTCAATCCTTTTATTGTGCTTTATGTAGAAATGAGCTTCAACATAATTCTCTTTTTTTCTTTTCTTTTAAAGAGAAATATAATTTTCTGACCGAGGCACACATGTAATCTCATATAATGTGCAGTGTACTCTTTCAGTGCAACAACCAACAACATTTTTGTAAACATGACTATGAATTTGCTGTTCAATAAAAATAAAAGGACATAACATTTTACAGACAAAACGTCTAAAATTAAAATAGAGTTGTAAAGGGCTTTGAAAGATTAAGGAACTCCCATACAGGATTTGGCAACTAATTGCTGGCGTACATAAGGCTAGGTTAGACGAAAAAACGCTCCTGGACAACCACTAATTGGGCCACCTTTTTTTATGGTGATGGGAGCCAGTGATCCAGCGGTCTGTCTATAACTGCCCTAAATTATGATTCCTGGAATCATAATTTCCTCGACTGGAACATTGTGGTCAGCTCTCATAATTGGCCTTGGCTGGTATCTCATGTAAAATACTAATCAGATCACATGAGTGGTGGGAGTGTCTTTAAAGGGAGATGGGGTTTCACAGAATCTATTTGAGCGTGTGATTAGGTGGGTATAAAATGGGCCGGAATAACAGACTGGACTGTATACCTACCCTTGCCTTTCTTCCCCTTCCTGAGCATTTTACTCGTCTGGACTTCCTGTGAATATTAGAAAGCATCTGTGCTTGTTGGAAGTGTAATGCAAAGCAGAAAGGTCTGAAATGCTATAGTATGTTATTGTCCTGCATATACAAGAGAGAAACGAGGCACAGACACAAACAATCTCTTTTTATTTTACTCTTTGGTGTACCATGACTTTTTCTTGTACACTGGCACTTCTCACAAGCGGCCGGTGCTGTATGCCCTGAGTGCATCCACCATCACATGCATGACACTACTTTTATACCAACAACGCAATATGTAAACATGTGGCTTGGACTTAAGCCTGCATGGCCTTAAGCCTACTGTGAGGATCAAAGCTTGCACGTGTTTCATATTCATCTAGTCTTGTTTGCAATGCAGGACAGGGGCGTAACGTTTCTTTTATTCATTGTAGAAATGTAATATAATAACGATTTGCTGACAACGGCCGATAAACATGGTGCCACAGAGTATAATAATAAAATGAGGCCAATAGCATAATGAGTAAGAAGACCTCAACCAATAATAATACATATTATTTGTATTGCACTTTAAAAGGAACTCAAAGGCACATTACAAAGTAAAAACAGAAACAATAATAGCATTGAAACAATAACTGACCAACATTACACAAAGAAATATTTTATTAATGCCGAGGAGGAGAATTTGGTTCACAGTTTGGCTTATTTTGACTTTAAATTAATACTGTAACCAAAATCAAAATCTAAATTATTTTTGTAAAACATTTCTGCAGGGCCTCTTTATTCTAAATATATCTTGTTTTTTAATTTTTAAAAGACAATTGGAAAAGTCAGTAATTTAAACTGAGTCTGTCACCAATTAAATTTCTCCCTCATTCTGGATGATTAGCTATTAATGTGATTTAGTGTGAAGGAATGCATGGTTTCATACCTAACTGGTATCGACTGGTTTAAGGGTAAACATCGATTCCAGATGCACATAATCATATTACCAGGATAATCAGCATTGATTTTTACTCGGATCAAGACAATAGAAAAAGGTTGCATGCATGCAAATACAATAAAAAGCATTTTAACCATGAGAAACAGTGTGGCAGGGGAAGCTGAAGGACAGATTTCACTTTGAGGTTTGGAGTAAAGAAATGTAAAAATGTTCCTTTGTTCAAGCTGATAATAATGCTAAGGCTCCTCGCTCTAATGTATCTATTACTGTATTTTCTTCCTGTAGAAGCGACTTTTTGCTATTGCTTGATAATAAAATTGCAGCTCTTAATTAAGGTATGTTTCAGTGAGAAGCCCTCGCTCCAGTAAGCCCCCTCTTCAGAACAGGGATAATTCCCATTCATTTGGAGGATCTCTTAATGATCACTCCCACACCGGACCCAACCTCCAAATAATACCATGCCTCAATCAGCATATTCCACAATCAATTCTAAATGGATTTCTTTTGCTGCTGATTACTTTAATAACTTCAACGTATCTATTAGCAAATGGGCATGTGAATTCTTTGTGATGATTATCATTTAGCTATGAAAGGGGAGGGGTGTAATTGAATTAGAGTCCAGTATTGCTTTGCTCAATTATGGTTCATGTTCCTTTTTATTATCTAAGTTATTGTTTTAATAGTCAAAAAATTAGAAAAATTACTGACAGATTACAATATCAGATTGTGTTGTTTTTGCTGCTTTGCCCACAAAGAAAAGACCACTTTAATGTGCAATGCGAACCAATCTCGAATTACATCAGTGGTGCTCCTAAGATTTGAGCTCTGCGAGGGCTCGCACACACCGGTGGGTACACACTGTTCTAATGAGTTTCGAGCACAGGATATAGACATATTTTACAAGAAGCTGAAACCTTGGAGGGAGAAAAGTCTTGGATATAATCCCACCCACCCAACTCAGAAGTGTTACAAACTCTTAATACACGTTTAACACATCAAAAAAGGGTTCTCAGTGTTCAAATTAACGGTTTCAAAATCAAGAGTTGATGCTGGATTTGATTATTATTGGCGTGATATTTCAATGCAAGCTTTACACAATTTGCATATATTGATGACAAAACATCAACTTTCAGATCAATGAAGGCCTTAAAACAAGAAAAGGAGAAATCACTGCCACTTTACGTAAGACATGTCTTTACATCATGGTGTGAGCCTTTGGAGACCAGAAAAGGCTCGACACAACAACAAAGTGATCTGGTGAAATCTAACAATGCCTAATGTTCTTGTCAATGTCTGAACTTTCAGAAGTGGTGAAAATGACATCACTTCACAGTTGCCAAGTTACTAGAAAGGGACACTGACCGAGGACTCAATATGAATGCATTAACTCCACCACATACAAACACAGGAGCTGCATTCGTCATTTTTTCTGACAGAAACGGTGTCATAAAATGTGGATTTGTCATGGAGCATACTGATTTATCAGGAGACCATCATTCATAGTTCTAAATGTTCGCCCTCTGTCTGCCTATCCAGCAATGTTAATGTTGTTTAAATGCCCAATGGAGCTGCACTACACCAGATAGCATCCATCTCCACCAATCAGTCAATCAGTACCTGGGCGAGCCCCAGAGAGCCTCTGGATTAGGTCAGCTAGGATGCTCTCTTGTCTGGTTAGTGGATTAAGCCCCTCTCTCAAAAGGCTCACATGCAGGAAAAGTAGCATCGCTGAAAAGTAGAGTTTCCTCTAACGCATTTGTGGCTTGTGGCCTCCAATGTGTTCTTAATTCCTTTGGACATACATAATTGTTGTACTGTTGGCTAACTGTGGTTTTGTCCTGTTGGGAGGCTGTGTTGTGTTATACTTCGTCACAGAAAAGAAAAATTGGATTTAAAAATGCTGCTCTTGGACGAAGTAGTCCTGTCTAACCCTTGAACCTGAACTGTTATCATTTCTGAGATCCTTACCATATTAACTCACATGTTACCCCGTCTACTTCACTTAACTGTGGAATAAACAATTCTCGTCATGAAGCCACTTGGCTTTCTGACAACGGTCAATTTGTAACATTTATGAGTATAGCATCTTCAAGAACCTTATTGTCTACTGCTCCACGTATCATGAGCTTTGTGGAGAACTCTGGGAGCAGAGGGTTTCTCGATAGGACACACTTCTTTTGGGAAACTCATGGGGTCATTGAAGGTGCACAGGCTTTTTTCCCCTGACGCATGAATACAGAAATTAAAAACACCAAGGAAAAACAAGCAAACGCTGCAATTAAAGGCCAGTTCTCCTCATATAAAGCAAAATAAAAGCACTGTACAAATGGCAATAAACTGTGGATAATGACCTCAGGATGCCAAAGTAATATTTCTTCTCCCCTTTTTAATTGTAGTTGTATTCGCCCTCACCGTTTCATGTTATGGGGTCGGGCTTTTTAAACTTTTCACAGCTGTATGGAATGGAAGGGGACAGCATCCCGAGGCGCTTTCATGCCCTGGTGAGGGGAGTCACCGTGCCAGCTCCCAAGACTTGGATTCATTAGCCGCTTTAGCAGCGCAAACATTACCTTAAATGGTGAGGCCATGTGCTGGCAAGGACCCTCTCGCCTTGTTTCAATTACAAGGAATCAAACATTGCAGGTATGTTAGGCACAGGGTCTTTGTTGAAAGAGAGAAAGGGAGGGAGAAAATGGTTTGCAAAGCCCTTGCCCTCCTTCGCCTGAGAAAGGCGGCCTTGTCTGATTTGAAACTATTGTACAACAAAAGGAAGTGGTAGTTTGGCAAATAGTTGTGTTTTCAGTAACAATGTGATTTCTTTTCTTTTTGTCTTTCACAAAGCTGTGCTAACTATTATATGCAGAGTTTTACAGTGAGGTCTCTTTGATTTTACATGACTTGTCAGCCTTGTTAAAACGTCTGAAAAGATTAGAGTTGGATTATACGTGTCACTCCCCACATGTATGCGTTTCATTATGAATCCCGGACTGATGCTCAATATGCAGAGCGGCATTCTGGCTGTTTGCATTGTTCTTGGGACTCCTGGAGTGCCCACAGCTGGTGCCAAGACACAGCCTTGAACCTTTTTTCCCCACTAAACAGCTCTAATGTGCTCACACATCGACGAGGAGTCTTTACAGGTAATGAGGTCACTGCATTGGAAAGGGATAATGAAAACATGTTTATAATGTGACCCAACTGGAGGAAATTAGATGGTATGGCAAGTCGGCACAATAAAAAACAAGAAAACACACATTCACATAGAGGATAAGGTGCAAAGCTGAGGTGTTCAAAACACATAAAAATGGCAGCCAGGTTTATGATATGGCGAGCCACTACAGCACATACAGTTATAGTAGTATGTGGGTGTTTGCACACCCAATCTAATGTAACAATCTGCAAAACAAAGCACTCTGTCTTAAACGAGGAGAGGTAAGATGCCCTATGTAGCAAGATGAAACGAGTAAATAAAATGTATGTGTTGTACATTAACTTTTGGAATGAAGTACTCCATGATCATAGCAAAATCAAGAATACTCCCGACTGCTCAAGCATCCAATCGGGTATCACTCTCCAATTGGTTGACAGGACGTTAAACACAAGGTGTAAAAGAGGACCGCAAACGTTGTGCAAAATGTGCAGCTCTCCGCAAGCCTTGCCGCAGAAGTGTAAACTGGTATAAGCAGCCATTTTTTCGGGTTTGTGGGTGAAAAAACAAAATGATTACTGTCTAGTGGTCTTATCTCGCCGACACATCAACTTAACGCATTCCAACACTTGATTGGGTAATAACATAACTCGCTCACAAGGCTATCACTGATATTTACTTTTAAAATTCTGGCTATTCCATAAATACTCTATATAAATAATCTGATTATTTCTTCTATGTGGAGGAAACTATGACAAGAGACAAACCACATACATGTTCGGCTTTTATGTGGAAGTGCTGTAAAGATGAGAAAAGCTTAAGTCAAATCTGGCAGCAGTGCTGAAGATCCACATTTGTGAGTCCCTGCATTGCAGACATATTCTGGACTACATTATATTCAAACGTGTTAATTTGATGTGAGCAAAGTACAGCTATGACACCGTTATAAAAGTGTATAGTGTCTTGTCAGCTCTTTAGCAACATCACTTATACCTCACCATGCCATCCAAAATCAATACAATATTTTTCTCCCAATAAATAATGTAGGCCAGAAAAAGGACCAAATGCACGCATCGACAGTTGGCTGCAATTAGGGGGCGGCGGCAGCAGTAACTGATGACAGTCCCTCCCTCCCTCCGGCTCACACGAGATCAGCAGAAAATGAAGACGCGGAGACCACTTTGTCACCGGCTGAGGGTGGACCTGGAAATGACTCCTAATGGAAAAAGGGCTCCCTGAGCCGCCACTGCATCTGCTGCTCCAAGCACTTTCTACGGGCCGATGGGCCAGCCCCAACCAGTTTCCAGCTCGCTTTATCTAAGCCTTTAATATTCTCTGGGCAGCCAGCAGCGACCGCGAGCTGAGGTCAGGAGGCAATGATAGCTGAGTGTATGTGTTTGTCTGGTCTCTACATGTTTGAGTGGTGTGTGTGTGTGTGTGTGTGTGTGTGTGTGTGTGTGTGCGTGCGTGCGAGTGAGAGTGGACGATAGCATAAAACACTATTGATACCAGACTATTAAATTACGGGGAAATGATAGGAGTATACTGTTGTTATGTCAACACCAAACAACAGAAATGCTTTAGGAGGGCCAAGAATTTAAATAAATCGAGACTAAAAGATTAGCCATGCTGTGAGGCAGCAAAGCTTATTAGCTACACACTAGAAAACCTAAAATATCCCTTATGTCCTTACACTAGTTAGCAACAACATGTCAAGGTTGGTATCACTCTGTGCCAGAAAAACAACCATGTTGTTGTCTAAACCAAGTCTACCTCTGTATCGTGGACTTGAATCAACTTTCATCATCCGGGATGCTAACATGCTAATATGTGAATGCTATATTGCAAGTTAACAAGTGAGTTAAACCCTCAAAGTGTGACACTACATGTCACCTAACCGATTTATTTACACCCATTCATGCACTGATGGCAGGAGCTACCATGCAAGGTGCCACCTAACTCATACCACACATTCACCGAAGGCAAAGCCCACGGGAGCAATTTGGGGTTAAGTGTCTTGCTCAAGGACACATCGACATGGACTAGCTCGAACCGCCGATCTTCGGGTTGAAGGACGACCCGCTCTACCTCTGAGCCACGGTCGCCCCTAAAGTGGGAGTGGTCGATAACACAGCAGCGGTGTGTGTTCACTTCGTTATTACAGAATTTCCTCATTACACTAGTCCACAGTGCTGGGTATAGCAACATGATTAACTCTTAGCTTTTGCCTATGACCTAAGTGACTCTACTTCTCACTTGATTTATTACCTCAGTAAACATTGTTAAAATGAGTTTATGATCTTAATTGCTAGTTTCAAGTCTTCTTCAATATAGCATGATGATAATTTCGAAAAAGATTGTCCCATTTAAAGTAAAAAAAGACGATAAAGACAGGTTTTCTTTTAGGGCATGGCTACCTTGTGATTGACAGTTGCTATCACGGTGTTTGCCGCCCTGGGTGATTTTGTCTTACAACTTTAAACCTTTTACAGTGCGTTTTCAGTTCCTAAAACTTAATTATAACCATTTTGGTATTTAGCTCCAGTCTCTCATGTCATTTCTGGTTGCAAAAAAACCAAGATGGTGCTGGGAGAACAATAATTAAACGTTGGCTGCCATAAACCAAGATGGCTGCCTCAATACCGAAATATGTCCACTTCTTATACCTCCACACATCAAAATCATGAATTTGGAGTGTAAATGTAAGTGTCATGTTAGCCTGCTATGTTGGCATTAACCTCAAACAACAGCTGGGTGTCACAGAAATAAGATTATTAGTTGTATAGGTAAACTGAGTATTGGACATGTTTGACTTGCTGGTGGCTTTCGATGAAAAGTAAGGGATCAGCTAAATTACGAGGATTCATCTTCCGTGGATCATGAATGTCTCTCCCATATTTCATGACGATCCATAAGGACATTTTATTCTGGCTTTTGAACCAACAGGCCGACGAAGGTACACAAAAACCCACCAATGTTTCCAGCCCAAGAGCCATGGCACGAGCGGCAACAAATGAAGGTACTGCTGGATAAAACTGCTTCTGTCACTTGGGATGCTGTGTATACTTTTTCAGTTTTCAAGACATTTTATCTCACTCCTCTGGCTCCCAAGCATATTATTCTCAAAGGATTTTTCTTCAGCTCTTCAATTACTTCAGGAAATTCAGCGAGAGATAAAAGTAAGTACCAAAACTGTCAGATTATGAGGTGTACTTGGACCACGCTACATTCTGGGACTAACTTTCTAAACGGGCTACTCTGAGGGGGGACAGAGATAGTAGAACAGAGCCTCCCTTTGTGTCACTGTACCCCGGACTGCAGGTGTCTCCAAGTGATGGAGAGGGCTCTGGGAAACATTTATATCTCAAATCCACTTTATCGACCGTGCCCCTGTCAGAGTGGAGCTAGCAGCAGTGGTTGGGGGGTTGGAGGAGAACAAGTGGCTCTTAGCACACATGCTGACACTGAAGGAGCCTCCAGCACTCACTCTTTAGCTGTGAGTCTGGAACCTCTTTATGGTGATTGTTTTATCAGCGTTCCTGTCCGTCCCCCGGGAGGCTGGGGCCCAAGGAGGATGACCCTCATTTTCTGAAAGCAAAGTGTTCAGTATTGATCAGTAGGAATGAGCAGCCCGTGACATGGGTTAATTTACTGAACCTAGGAAGGTTCATTGTTTCCTGTCATTCCTGAACTCATCGCACTGACCTTTACCGCCCTGTCCTGCCAGGCGCAGTGTGTGTGTGTACACATTGACACACACATGCACACAACTTCACTGCAGAAAGAAAAAAAGTGAGACAGACGCATTGAAAAACAGACAGATGGATAAAGACAAAAACAACCAACACTTTAACATGATAAGGTAACTTTGTATTCATGAATGTATGAAAAAATGAATCTTTCAAAAACTTGCAGAAAACCATTATTTTCTCCTCTCTGTCAGCTGAAAATTAATGAGGGGGATAAATAGACAATTCTCAAGTCACACGTTTGAAACTATGGTAGACCTCATGCCCTGTGTTATGAAAACAAAATGTATTCCATAGATAATTCACTAAATATGTAATTTCCCATTCAATCCACTTTGAACTGAAAAGGGCTCAATACTTGAGCATCTTAAAGACAAGATATAATCAATACTAAACTCATAACCTGTGCACGGTGTATTGAGAATGACAAAGGTCAAAGGTGAATGTCTGTGGGTGAAAAGGCCAGTTTGGTTACATCAAAAGGTCAAAGCCTTAATGGGATGCTCAATTACGAAACTTATTAGGGGCATGGCCTAACAACCAGACTACAAAGTGTGGGGTTATATCACTTTGAATTATGTAAACTGAACATAAACAATAGAACAAAAGAGAGTATATATTTTTCATGAAAGACCCAGAGCAAGATAGTAAAATGGAGGATGCATGTGAAAATATTTAGCTTCTTTTATAAATTATTATTCTTGCCATATGACTTTTAAACTATGTGTATTAACAATTTACAAATAAACATAAGATAAGTGCATTTAATTTACAACTAAAATTATGTCAATGAATTGTTTTCCATTGCATAATTAAATTGGCAGCTATATTGATAATCAGTTGTTAAAACCAAATGTTCCTTACTATACTCAAATATTCTGCAACTGCTTCCTTATTAAGTTTAAATGTAGTCTTTCGTACTGGATCATTTACTAATTGTACTACAATTACGACAATATTAAACAAAGTAAAGAAAATAGAAATGATGGAGAAATTGGAACAATAAATAAAGGATAATAATTCATATATGCAAAGCAGCAAAAGACAAACAGCTTCAGCTCAAAGGCAACACTCAAGAGGTGTCTCTGGATTCAGGATTTTCAAGCTTGCGTTGCCATGTTTGGTTAACATGGTGGTTAACTTTATTTATTTTGCTCATTTTATGCAGGATTCATCCAGCTCAGGATGCAGATGGGGTGGTAATAAATCCGCGAGGTGCCATCTCACTCCCCTCCCCTTTGCCTGGCATCTGCGAGTGCTATGCCACTTCTGATTAGTGCCGCCTTTCCCTCCCAGAAAGCCAGCAGACAGGAACAAACTGATTACTGCCCATCTTCAGGGGATTGGAGACACCTAACAGGAGGATTACATTAACATATTAACGGACGCCCCTCACCTGCAGCCCCCCTAATATCACTTCCATGCTCCTTTATTTTTTGGGGAGGGAGTGTGGTGTATTTCATCTTCAGATGGAGAGCAAATAAATAAAGAAAGATAGTGATTCCCTCTCTCTCCCAGGGTGCGCTATCTGTCATTGATGATAGGTGAAGAGGAGAGGGGCGCCTTTGAAGTTTTTAGACATAAAAGGAGCAAATAAACGCAAACACATCCTTTCAGCTACTCGCATGAAATTAGGACCTGCTGAAGACGGGGGTAGGAAGCCGGCCTCCGCAGCCACACCTAATCACTCTGACGGCAGCAAAGACTTCAGTCTCTGCTCTACTGGGAACATCGGAATTAAGTATGAGGGGGGAAAAGTAAAGAAAAGTGCTTTAATCTGCCTCAGCTACTTCTCCACTGTTTTAAACAATGTTCTGTTCAAACAAAACAACAAACAATGGGCAGAAAAAGAGAAAAGTTTTGCCGCCCTGTGAAATAAATATGAGGAAACTTTAAATTGTTGACAGAAGAGTGGATGAAGTTGACTGGCTGTGTTCATGTCAATCTTTGATATTTTCACTGTGGAAAAATCATACATGTGTTCTTATGAATCAATTACAAGGGTGAACGGGATAGTCCCTACAATGAACTACCTTGGAGCACACAGAGAGTAACAGCACAGACAGTGATAGTTATCAGAACTGAAAGTGTGAGGGGGGCACTTTCCACATTATTATTTGAAGCACTGCTCCAGACAAAATGAGCTAACTGCCAAAAGAGATAAATGGATTTAGAGATTCAAAAGAATAGCGATTTAAAAATTAATGGCGGAAAGGATTTGCCTTCATGTTTCTACAACTTGTACGCAGAACATGACTTATAAGGAGTCAAGAAGACAAATTGCTTTTAAGGATAAAGTGATGGTGAAAGGGAAAAAAACAAGCAGTGAATATTTAATAGGTACCACAGCCTCTTCACAAACAAATCAATGTGGTGATAGTAAACATAAGGAGGCTCATACTGTGGCATGCAGCCTAGGAAAGGAGGGAGGACAGGTGTCAGCGGGCCCAGCCACATATTTTAGGTTTATGTTGACATTTCTGAAGGTTAAAGGATTGTAACTGTCTACCTGTGTCAATCACTCTGCTCAAAGGTCACATCTAGTCTATTTTTCATTAATTATAACCTCAGATGTCTTCAGAATGCACAGACACCCAACAATCACAACTCCCTAAACAACGGCCACTGAAAGGTTGTAAGAGAGGAATACATACATAAATTTAGAATTCAACATTTATACCGAAGGCTTGGTTAGATTGGATTTCAGGCTGATGATTCATATTTGCTCTCTATAAGGACAGTGATCATCCTTTCTATATGTACTGATATTATAACACATCAATACTTAAAAGGAGTGCTTCATAATATCTTACTGATCAGAATCACAGCATTCTGTCTCTTTCTCTGTGATCAGAAAAGGTGTAGCTGCTGTTGGCCTTTTCTGCTCGTCTAATTTTCAACTGACTTTTAATGGTCAACATGCCCAGAGCAGCATTTCATTTGTAGGACAGGGTGCATAAGGCCCGGGAAGCCGTCTGATGGTCTGACGAGTCATCCATCTCCATGAATAAACACTTAAAGAAAGCCAAAGATGTCTGCAAACTTTGTCATGATAGTGGCTCATTAATGACTTTATCTTGGGCGCCTTCTGGGAGCGACAGGACCTCTGGAGAACTTAAAGTGGAGCAATTAAACAAGTTATGCTGATATACGAAATGGATTGCACTCTAAAAACAATTCTAACAATTACATTACACACAAAAATGTAAATCTTTTAAAGGAAAGATGTTGGTGTGACAGGTTAGTACTCTAACCTGTTGCATTGAAAGGATGGTTGGCTTGGCTGATTTCAACAGTTGTAGAGACAGTGAAAGACAGACACTGAAGAGCCACAGGACAAAGGGGAGGGGGTACTATTGTATTGCTCCTGGACGTAAAAGGAGGTGTTCCAAGTTTAAAGTCAAGGACAAAACAGTCCCTTTTCAATAACTGCCACTGAAACGGAGAGCACAAACCCCCTGGGGGCAAACCAACTGCATTGTGTATGCAATGACATCACACAGAAGTGGTAGCTCACTAGTGAGACAAAAATGACAACAAATAAATGCCATATCTTTGGTTTAATAACTTTTTTCTGATCCGATTTCAAGCAAGTTGTTTTTTGCTAAACTATTTGTACTGGTTGCCAAAGACATGCATATCTCATGTCCTCTTTAAGCTAGCCATAGTTGGCTTCATTTGTGTGGAGCAACCAGCAGAGACAAATGGCATTCCTCGACATATATTTGGGAGGGACTCCAGGATTCTCTGAATTGCGCCGACATCTCCATTAAAAAGTGACAATATGTACATTTCAAGGCTCACTTGATGGGGATGAGGATTGTTTTCTCTGGACCAAACCACAATAATGACTGAGGATAGGACACGTTTGAAAAGCTGCAGTTATAAATTAAATTAGTAAATAAGGTCTTAATTTGCATAGAAGTCTTCCATCGTGACTTGTATTGTCATCATTTCATGACATAAACATTTGTCAGACTTTAATTGACCTTGTGAACAGGGTTTTAGAGTTTGCTTGTCCATTACTCGGCCTGTCACCTTTGACCTCCTCTGGAGCACTAAATGCTTTTCTTGTCTTACCATGCGAAACAAGGCTGAAATAACAACGCTTCTTTTCCGCTCAGGGGGCATGTAAGAAAATGGCACACAACCTGAAGTGAACAATAGTATGTGCACTCAGAGCACCTCTCAGAGCATTCCCCGAGCAGGATGCTACACTGCTGTGACCAAGCCCTAAAGTGAGCGCTGGACTCTTCCGAGGCATGAAATAATAATAACATCGCACTTCCGTCTCCCTGCCAGAGAGGAGGGGAGGAAAGTATATGAGGGCCTGCTATTGTCACCGCTCACTCGAGAGATACCAGTATCTCCGAGACTTTAATGGGAAAGACAATAGGGCTGGCCTAAAAAGGCTTCCCATTAAAATTTAATCAGGGACTTTTGTCTCTCAATATATGTGACGATATGTGTGTGTGTGTGTGTGTGTGTGTGTGTGTGTGTGTGTGTGTGTGTGTGTGTGTAATCGACTACAGGGACAGGTAACAGCACTCACAGCCCATCTTCATCTTCCCTCTCGTGTTGTTTGTTTCAAGTTCATCCCTTTCTTGTACCTTGGGAGAGTTATTTCATTTTCTCCCAGGTGTGTCACTATCCTCCTTTAACCACCCAACCACATGGCAACTGCTCGAAAAAAATGTTAAGGGCAAATTGGATTAACACCACGGTCTATGGTCTGGGCACTTAACAAACACTGATGCACTTAAGGGAGCCCACAGAATGATTTGTGACTGAACAAAGAACTGGAGAGATGGAGCCTGGGCATGACCACAGGACTGGTGTAATATGTCATCTACCGGAAGAGCTATCAGCTCAGCCTACTGGAAAAGGAGTAAACTCCCAAGTGCTGAAGGTAAATTATATAGTGTCTCGTGATTCTCTCCTACTTTTGAAGCTGAGACGAACAGGTTTTTTCTTCACCACATCATTTTGCCTACGGAAGTACTGGAGAGTTAAAAGGAACTTCTCTTGTTTGCATTTTTGTATTATCTATTAGACGGACACTCATTTTGATTATGAAGCTAGACTGAGATGGAAACTTTTTTTATCTCAGGGATAAAAGTTGCCTCATCCTTGAATCTAGTGTTTTCCAAACCCTTTGATAATTACCAACTAAATATATATATATATACACACACACACATTATATATATATATATACTTTTTTAGCATTATCCATTTTATTCTGTTGCGACCAGTGCAACAAATTAATAGTGGAGGTATTTGTATGAAGACCGTGTTGATTTAAAATATGTAGGCATGACCCCAATAAACCTTGAATAAATTCTAACATTCTGCAGCTGTGGCCTGTTGCATTTAAATTATTCAGAAAAAAAGCCAGTTTCTTACTTCCGCTGTCTATGTATCACGTTGTAGGTGTGATTAGAGAATGCAGAATGGCATATGATTGTGTTTAACTGCTCATTATCTTTCTTTTGTTTTACATAGATCATTAGAAGACATACCATATAAACAGCAGAGGGTTGAAGGATAAAAAAAAAGTGCTGTACGACAACAGCTGCTGAAGTGAATTATTGATTCATTAACTGAGGTTCTGCACAAATACAGTTTTGTTTTACATAAATAGCCAATATGGAACGTGCCACTATTCACTATCTTTAGCTCTATCTTTACTTATACTGTATTTCCTTCATACTTTTGAAAAGAAAATCCATTACTACATGCTCATAATACCAGGCCATATCAGTTTGAACTGGTGACATTTCATGTCGAGGTTTAGCCATTGATTAACTCTATGCATTGTAATTGTTTCTTCAAGGTACTGTGATCCTGTGTGCAAGTGAAGTTCCACGTATGGATTTCTTTCCAATTAAGGTTGGAATTATTCACAAGGGGATCACCCTTGACGGCACGCAAACAATGATATAACATTGGAAAAACATTTTTGAACCGATCAATGAGAAACAACCAAATGATGTTGGCTGCATGACAAACAGCTCTTCTCCCTGGACCTACTCCACCAGGGTCCTGAGATGTCGGATGTCGAGTAGAGTGACAAACACACATCCACACACATAAACACACCTCGAACAGGACTGATCTCGTAGTCTCAGAGCGCAGCACGTTCTGCAAGGATTCTGCCCCACCTGGAGAGATGGAGAGTAAGCCAGTAGGGAGTCGAGACCTATGGGGAACACTGTTCCAAAGGAATGGCTTTATGGAAATGAGGGTTAAAGGGAGCATCGTCCGTCCTCTGATAGGGAGCCTATGAAGCGCTGACACATAGCCCCCCGCCACTCTCCAACATGAAACCATGTTATATGAGAGGGGGTCACCGTTCACCCTAATCACGGCCGTGACATGACATGCTGTAGGTTGCCCCTCAGTGTTAAATATTTATGTCAGCACGGCCGTATTGCCTTGATGGCTGTCAAGACGTTGACACATGCTCTCTCTCTTTCTCCATCTCTCTCTCCTCCCGTTTCCATTAAAATGCAACAAAATATGAAAAACAGCAGAAAAACACAAAGGCATAAGCTAAAGGAAGACACTTTTATGTATCCATAACAGCGACTGCCTGTTAGAATTGACACTTCCCCGTACATGCAAAGACATGCACTATGTTCAGGTGCGTCTTTGCTACATTCACAACTCTATGCATCAGCGGGCATGGATGGAAATATCCAATTGGGAACTGTCCCAAAGACTGTATGAAAATGATCTCACCAGACTCCTCGTAAGTTTATGTTCTAATTAAAGTTGTCCCAGTTAAAGAACCAGTGTATCCAAAGCCAACGCGTGGCTTTGTGTCGTCTCTTGATTTTCTTACATCGTTTAGCTCAGAGTGATTTCACTCACATGACCCGATGTAAAAGGTTTTGGGGGTGACTGAGATCACTGGAGACAGTGCTCTCCTCCTCTAGCCTTGGCGGCTCCCCCATGATAGGTGTCAAAGATATTCTAATGAATGTCAGAGTACATTTCAGGGGGCCATGCGCCGTACAAACCACTGGAGTGGCCCATCTTATGGGGCTGCCAAACCCCCTCCACCCAAAGCTCCCCATCACTCTCTTCATGTTCAAGAGGGTTAAGAAGATTAATCAATGTCAATGTCTTTTCCCTTTTGAAGCCAATAAGGTGCACACTGTCTGGCCATGCCCAACAGAACATCACTTTGTTCCGTCGCACAGCCGCCCCTTCGCTGCCCACACTGACCCCCAGCAGTCCCACTTGTCAAAGTCAAGGGGGCGTTTGGCGTTTGGTAGAGACTGGCCTTCCGGATAGTACTCAGCTCCGCCCTGCTTGACCTATTCTCTGATATTTGACCACTCGGTTGCAAGACACTTGCTCTTTCGAGCTGAAATGTCACTGGGGCATCTTGTCAGCTCACAGACACCTCGGCCTGACAAGCGATTTTACTTTGGTGTGCTACAAGGCAGAAAATACAGGGCCCGGGCCTTGACGCACACAAACTGTCAGCTGGCCAGCAGGGTTGCTTGATACTGACTTACTGGCCCAGTGTTAAACACTGGAATTAATTCTAAAAAAAAATAATCTGTGGCTGGGACATTACATCAATATCTGGAAAATGATGCTGGCCATGAATACGAACTGAACCCTGTAGTCCTGTATTCTCTGGGTACAACAGCATGAGTTAAGAGAGGGAACTGTACAAGGCGAAATGAAGTTATATTTTAATTAATATGATGACAACAAACCTAACAAAGCAGGTATCCTGGAAACATATGACACAAAAGGTCAACTGATAACCTTTGACTTCCTCTGCATCAACACTTCCTCTGAGCCCCTCTTCTCCTACCCATCCTCTCTTTTCCTGTCATTTTGATCTCTCGGTGTTCTATTCACCTTTATGGTTTTTACTAAATCAGCATGTTCTTCAGTTAAATGAGGGAGAGCACACTCCTTTCCCCTTGCTTTGACCGCCAGTGGCATTGCAGCATGAAAGAGAAGGATAGGGATTGGAAGTAGCAGTCACATCATTTCTGGTTTGCGCAACCTGCTCAAAGTTTGCAACTAAATGCTTGTCTTCAGTCGAGCTGACAGGGGAGAAGTGGGCGCTCAGTGAACCATGGCCGGGCTGCCATGAAATGACAGGAATCATTGGCATACATTTCAAACAGCCTTGCGCTATCCTATTAAAGTGCCACATCCCCACTTTAAAACAGACAAGAAGGAATCCGTGTTGATAGATAGAGACTAAAATGGCTTATTGATTTTCTCAACCTTTTTTCGTTGCTAGGAACTTTTAAAAATTAGAACCCAAACTTATCTTCTTTTTTTTTATAATTACAATTGATTGGGGAAATAGGTAAATGGTCTCTTGTGACATCACAGCGTCTGTATAATTAAATAAATTGAAATGTTTCAATTCAAAACAGTAGACAGTATTCCACCGATGAATTGTCATGTAATTACTGAATAAATATTTGGAATTAAATGTTGGGCAATATGATGAAATAACATAGTAAAATCCCATTATAAATAATGACGGTATGGCAAAAAAAGCTATTTAATTTTATTTACCGAGAATTATAGTGACCTGAACTTTATAAACCTTACTTTTTTTATTGTTTTTTATACCAGTTCATCACATTGGTACATGGCGTCTTATTTTTTGTATAGTTTTAGTTTTGTTTTGTCTTGAGTATCAGAAAATTCACAGAGTAGATAATAATTATTTTCATCAAGACACAATTTTTCAAAAAGCCCAAGGACAAGGAGTGATCCAGTTTATCATTAGCCACAACCAAATCAAATGCGTAACTGAGCAACAAGGCCAACACATAAAGTTAGAATAACCCTAAAAAATATGTAGTTTTATGTGACAAGTATCACTTGTAATGTCAATGAATCATCCAACATAGATATCTACAGTTCGGTGGTGACTAAAATATTCCACACACAGTTGAAATGGAAATTCAGCTATTTTTTCTTAATGATGTTAGTTTGTAGTTCTCTCTATTAATATCTGTATTATCAAAGATAAAGCAGGATAAAGAAATAGCAATGAAAGAGTATTTCATTGCAGACGTAGTGTTAACTTGATGGCTTATAGCCTTTTAACTTAACTGCTTGACTTGAGTTCTTATAGCACATTTAACCCATTATGACAGAGGAAGTAAAGAGACATAATCATCCTTTAAGCACTTTACACAACTGTTATTGGAGGAGTCAGGAGTCATGAAGGAGAATCAGACAGGGAGCGAACAGTCGGACAATGGTAGACATATTTGAGGAATTGGATTGTGAGAGCGTATCTGATTGCGTTAAGCTGATGCTCAGGTTTTAAGTGATACTCCTGAGGTTTTCACTGTAAGGATAACCATGTGGTTTATTTTAAACACTAAGTGCTAAAGACCAATTTGAGGATTTCTCCAATGAAGCGCATCCAACTATTTTGATTCAAATAATATTTTTAGAATCACTCTAACCTTTTAAAATGTAGCAATGTAGTTCAATGGGATTAGTTATTTGGTAGATATTGTACTGCAGGATAATAAAATCAACATAATTATTTCAGAGCTGCCTGAGGCAAGTGCTGGTTCTTTCTGTGTCAAAGGGCTTGTGTCTGGCTGCAGGGTTGGATTCGATCAGTTATATCCCAAACATCCTAGTACTTATGTCAATTGCCCACATTTTTATAAAGAATTATATTTGTGCTATATTTTGACTTAAATGCAAATGTTGGAACACCTTGACACAAAGCATGTTGATTTCAACGTGAGGGCAGTGATCTGAATGTCTTTTTCTATGCTTCTGCACTGCTTGATACAAACACAAGTCCACAAGCCTAATCGGTGACTGTGGCTGGACAAAGTCCTAACAACCTTGTCAAATGCTTTGTGCGTTTCAGAATAGAGACTGTGTTCTGGCCCATCAGTTTCATAAGGCCTACATTATGGATCGTTGAGTATGTTGAGACACCCGTAGCAGAGGATCTGCTGCCAGGCTTCATTCCCACATTGCTCAGCACAAATATTATAGTCACGGACATGATGTGGTGTAAAACACACAATGATCGCGGGGCCACGACCATCTTCCTCTCATCTATCATTCAATCTTCCCTAATTAGAGTCTTTTTGTCATACTGAGAGAGGGGCACCGAGTAGCACTTCTGGGGATGTGAATGGTACAAAAGAGAGGGTCTCATTTCCATCTGACAGTGTGATGGAGATTGAATGTGAGCTTTAGGAAGATAAATGGCCATCCTGCAACCCTCCGACACGATCTGTAAGCTGCTCTATAACCCTCCCTGGGGAATCGCTTAACGGTGAATATTTGGGGCCTCTTTCGTTAAGTTCAACTGAGGTTTGTCAATAACTTGTCAGGTCCCCTACTCATTGCCTTTAAATTAGTGAATACACTGAGGGAAAAGAGGAAATCAAACCAGAGACAATGGGGATAATGTGCAATGTAGTCCAAGCTATTGGTATTCAATGAAGTTGGTGTACAATAAAAAAATCGGTTCGTCACATTAAATAGCAATTTGAGTCACAGGTCTAAATTTGCATTGTCAATAATTATCTGACTCGATAATATAGAGAGGGATTTAAAAAAATGTCAAATAGTATATTTTCTTTTTACAAATAATTCTATTATGTAAATAATGTTATTTCTATAATCTTCGAAAAGGGATTTAGAACAATTTATGCTTCCGTATGGATGACGTTAATATGTATATATATATATACAAACTTTGCAAGAAAAACAACTTTTTCTTAACTCAGTCAACAGACAATTATTATTACACAATATTAAAAGCAAGTTAATTCTTCAACTTAAGAAAAGGTAATTATTTCCCTTTTTCTAAAATAATCTTCAACTGAGACAGCGTGGGCGTGCACCAGAGGGGATGAGTGAATGTAATTGAGTGTCAATGTGTGTGTGTGTGTGTGTGTTGGTAGGGGTCGGTCTCTCTCCCTAACAGCCCCAGCGGCCCTGCTTTAGGCCCGGTGACAGGGCTCTGTCTCTCAGCCACACTTGACTGGGTCCCGCTGACACTCAACTGTCAAGCCGGCAAGCCCTCAACCACCGCCCTAACATGCTCTACAGCTTCACCCAATTAACTTGCTTTCACTTGACATCGTGGCAAAGAGCTTCATAATAGGTGGTCAAGGTGCAGTGTGTCTGCTTTCGCCCCTCTCTGACGAATAGCAGTGCGGATACACACACACATTCAAGCGTTGACCCCCCCCACCACCACCACCACCACCCTCTGCTACCTCTCAATGCTTGTGTGCCTCTGTAGGTCTAGCGGGCCCCTCTTGGCTGCCTCTGCCTGTTCGCTGCACTGTGACAGCGGGAGAGCATTGATCCAGGAGAGGGGGGATGCAGTGGGGTACAAACGGTCTTGCATGAACACCTACCAACACTAATCCTACTGGACACAACTCAGTCTGCTCACTTTAGAGCACATATGCAGATTAGCACATCTGTGTACATATATGCTTGCATGAACACTTGTGAGCACGTGTTAACATGCATCCATGCATGCTTTGTATTTTGGTGTGCGTGTGTGTGCATGATACCATCATACCAGTGTGTATTGTAAAGTTTGACTGCGCGAGTGTGTGTGTATGTTTGTGAAGCATTGTGCGGCTATCTCCAGCTCTCTCTCTATTAGACATTCAGTACGTTGGACACGAAGCCAGGCTGGGGGAAGGAAAGCGATTTGACCCCCGACTGCGCGTTTGGGGAAGAGGGTCTTGAAGCATGTCAGCTCCGCTCAGGCTCCACTTCCCCTCTGTGTCCTTCCTATTTTTTCCCTAGTGCCAGGCCCAAACTTTGAAAACATCCACCTTAATAGGACCTAGTCAGCGAGAGCTACTCTTCCGTCTATCAAACTGTGATCCAAGGTGTCAGCCTGGGCCGGCTTTGACAGAATGTCTCCAAACGAACAGTACAATGGTGTTTCCCTCCCCAGCACTCGGCTACTCTATTGTAGCTCCCTGACTGCCTGGCCACTCCATCTCACTACACCACTTCTCCCCTAGTTCGCCTGCTCGATTTCCCCTCATAGAACACCTTGCAACAGTCGGTTGACTGACAGCCACAAGTCGGCCTAATTGTCTTCTTTCCCAATTTAGGGCACATTGGAACGCTTCGGTCTTATTTAGCTTTTTAAGGAGATTCATTTTGTTTATTGAAGACAGTTATACAAATATTAAGTAGCCCATCATTATCAAGCTTTTGCCAAAGGATGCAGTGATAAAAGCAAAAAGAGAACCCTGCTGTCGCTGGCTTTGAATATTTTTGAATTATACATGGAGCCGTTATAGAATACAGAAGTTGTATGCGCTTGCAGTGAGTTGAACCAAAACACGTGCCTCATACCCCAAACTCCAAATTGTGTACGTATACAGAAAATAAATATTGGGCTTAAATTCCCACACATAACAATCCAGCTTGATCCATTCTTCACTCTGCCCAAAATAATACAATTAATTGCTGACAGGCCCAATGGCATCCCAAATCTGAACAGCATCGATTGAGGATATTGACCATTCACCAGACGCAACTCCCTGTGTTTTAACACGGTGCACTGAAATTATATCTGCCCTTCCTATTAAACAATAGGCTCCCTAGTGGTGCCCATTACTGCATGTTAAGAAAAACAAATATGAGAGGTGAAAATTTAAATTAGTAGCTATTATACATGCAAACCCTAATAGAAATTACTCAAATGTTAATGAGAATAAATATTCTCAGCAGTTACACCACCTCATTTTGTTGTATTTTGTCATGCTCTAGAACCTTTACATGTTCAATGCTGCGCCCCTGGGCATCATGCTCACGGAAGACTTCTGCAGGAATAACTGAGTGAAACTCGGAGCGCTGAGGCCTGAGCATTGTTTGGTTTGTGATCCGATTGTGCTGTTGAGTTTTACCCATCAATACAAATTGCGGGCTGCATTTGGGTACGCAAGAACCAAAAGAATCTCTCTGATGACTTCCCCGGCTGAGGCTTTGTCCAATAAATTAAAAATAACACAGCCAGCCATGTGTGAATCAGTACTTCTTTTGCACCACAGACCATTTTAGGTAAGGGAAAATAAAGTCCTCTCCCAAGGCCCAGAGTCGAGGAGAGCAACTAGATAATAAGCATCTGGTTTCATCTAGAGTTTCACAGCACACCTGAGCTGCAGTGGAGTGCTAGTGCAGGTCTCACTCCTCTCCCCAAATGCGCCCCTTCGGTTACCAGTATAGTCTGTCATTCATGTTGTATTAATCTACCTGGGATTACCATGACGACTATGCATTGAAGCCTCTTAAAAGAATCACTTGATGTTGTTTTTTCTCAGTTTGTGTGGGTGTGTGTGTTGGGGTGTGTGGTGTGTGTGTGTCAGCTGTGTTGGTGTTAGGATGGCAACACTTGCTCCTTTAACCATCACTGAGTCAACATATTAGTCCACACAAGGTCCTATTGGAGGAGCTCCCGGTGGTTTCCCAAGTTACTGCCAGAGCTGGTGGAGACACACACACACTTTCACAAGCAATTGCCCAGACACACACACTAAAGAACTAGCTGGTCTCAAGGACTCTTGTGAGGTTTGACATTTAGTAAACCACCCAAACAGACCGCTTTGGCCTTCCAGTTCACTTTAGCATCCAGATCCAAGAAGACAGCGCTGGCACGATGTTATTAACACTTAATAATTTCCTCTGACCCAAAGGATTTCTTTATGGTGCTCTGGAAACAGCAACAGCAGAGTCATGAATTGGGGTTTAATCTGGTTTAATGTCATAAATGTTTTCAGTGAGCAGACAGGCGTGCACACACACACACATGTAACGATACATACAGTAGTCGCATAATGAAATATGCTCGTGACAGGCTCTGCACTCAAGCTTCGTCTGTATTTACCCTCTAGCTTTTCTCAGAATCAAACATCTAATATGAGTAACCTTGCTCATAAAAGGTTTTACTAATAGTGTAAATATCGCTGCATCGGCCCCTCAAGTATAACGGCCTCTTTTATGTTTAATGCTCCAAATGCATGCCATGGCTGCTTTTTTTAGTTAATATTCAATTCATATAAGGATAAGCAGTCTGTTCTCATGAGTACCATTAGAATACGATAAGTATTTTAGCTTCAAGGAAAAACCCTTTTAAAAGAAGCCCTCGCTGTAATAGTAGCAGTAACCAAATATCTGAGAGAGGAAGACTCATTATTTGTGGCAACGCGATAAGTTTTTAAGAAAAACTTCAGGACAGATTTTGCATTTAGCGACCTGCATATTTACAGTCCCAGCAATTCCTGTGAATCACATTGTCCAGTTCATCTACTCCATTAAAAGCCATTTTAGTCCAGCTGAATGAATTTCATTTAACATTAAAGAAAGATTTGACCATCTGCAAGGCTGTAACCCCCATTTTCAAGAAAGAAATAACACACTGGAAAATAATTAAGTAAGAGTGGGAGTAAGAAACAGAGACAGACGTGTGTGAATGGGAAAAGAGGAGGAGGGGGCAGTATTTTAATGCCTGTTGTCACCACGTAATGTCCTCACTACGACAAAATGCTGAACTAGAGAAACCGGAGAAGACTTTAATAAAATCCCCCCGCTGCCTCCAACATATCTCTGGGATATTCCAAGAGCAAAACGTATAAATCTGAGTCTTTCCACATCCAAGTCCTTCTCCTTAACACACACACACACACACACAAAGTCCCTCAGGACCTATGACTGCAGTTTGAATACTTACTGCACACTACCGGGCCCTTGTCGGAGACAATGTTATGTTGAGACTATAATAACATGCTTTTAGTAAGACAAGGTGTTGGTCCTCTTTAATTTGTCCTGTTACCAAGTTAAATTAGGAACCTACTGTTATGTTTACTGCTACCAGACTCCGCAGAATGAGTCACACCTCTCAATTATCCTCAGGAGGGTTCAATCTGGACTACTCCTGATGATACTTTAACACAGATGAGGGGGCCAGAGAATCCCGTGGCCATTGTTGAGTTAGTCGTCTCCGCCGTTCGTCAGTTGCATTCCATAGTCATGCCATGATTTGTTTTTGATTTACTTTCTCTTCCCACAGCTTACATTTTCGCTCCATCTCTCAACTTGTTATGCGCTTGCGGGGCGCGCTCTGACTGTTTGTGAATGAATGCGTGTCCTCGCGGAGTTATTTATTTGTTTTGGTCAACCACAAGCCGGCGAGCTCAAGAGGAACTGTCATTTTGCATAAACAGTCACAAAACACTAGGGAGGGGAACAAGCAGGCGAGAGAGGGGGGAAGAAGGGGGGGGAATGAAAAAAAATTGGAGGAACAAAAGAAAGACAGAGGTGTAGCATGTTTCGGAAAGACAGCGACTCTCCTGCAGGGCCCGGGGGCACAGCGGCGGCATACGTGGCCTATTCCCCACCTGGAGCTTGTCGACAGGAATTTAATGCCGACTCTAACGTCTGAACCGCACAGCAGGAAGAGGAGGAGGGAGTTGTGGGATAGGAAATACTCTCCCCACCTTCTTCATGTCAAACACAAGTCTGTGTGTGACTGTGCTGTTGCTGCCACCTGAGGGACACCTTAACATCCTCCCTGCTCCCCTCCAGCCTCATTCCCCTCCTCGAGTCACACGCATACACACACACACAGAGACACCATTACACAAATATAAACAGGCTCTCTTTCACAAACTCACTGACTCTCTTTGTTGCCTGCCCCCGGGGTCAATTAGGTCGCAGGACCAGGCATGTCCCCATATGGAGGCTTTTGGTCCCACGCCCAGTTTGATTTCCCCTCTGCCTCGTTGATTAAATCAAGCTGGACATTTCTGTGGAGGTTGGAGAGAAGGAGGGAGAGTATCAAGGGAGGGAGAGAGAAACTACAGCCAAATTTTAGCCAAGCAGTTCCAGATAAGTCACACAAACTTGTCTTCCTCTTTCTCCATCCATCTTTCCCTCCCGCGCCTCTATCCTTTCTTCATTTTCCTCAAAGCGGTTTAGAAATGAATCGATGTCCCTACTGTGAGATGTAGAAAAGCAAAAATGTCATTTGAAGAAGGGAATGGGAAAGTCTTTAAAAAAGACATAAATCTAAATTAGCCTGCAGGACGTGGTGAGAGGACTCAGTAGTTGCGAACACATTCATGGTCACCGAGCAGCAGGGGGGCAAGAATTGTGGACAGAATCGGCCAGCTGGCTACAGACTGCAGGGCGTTAAGAAATTTCCTCTCAACGTCCATTCCAATATGTTGACTTTGGTGGCTTGTCATTTTACATTATCTTTATTGATGCCAAAGTAAATTTTGTAATATCAAAATAAAGACACCAGCAACAATTATGTCGATAATCAATACAAGCAACTTCAAAAGGGATCCATCAACTTCGGTTTGCTTGTCTATACAGACCATCAGATGAGCCCGATGTCGAGTCAGTTAGTGATGAGTCATAAAGTTGTGTTCTTTTTGGGGATGCAGGAAGACAACAGCAACGAACCGGGCTAGCCCGGTATAGTGCGTCTCAAGATGATGACATCATGACTCAGTGAGTAGGAGGTAAAGAGCAAAACAACAATCATTCATCCACATCAACTTCTGGGACTCTTGCATAAACCCTCTTTGATGTGCCGTCCCACTTTCTAATAGAAATACTGGAATAATAAAAAAAACAGGTAATGCACACATACCTCGATACGAGTGAAATATCACACCGTCATGTCTTGTCCCCAAACATACACAGATCAAGAAAAGTGCTGACAGATGTCAAACACAAAAAATAAACCGAGCGACATTCTTGGGGATATATATACTCTCATCTGAGTATGTACTCTATGTGCATAGACCTGTTTGGGTCCGTGTGTGCACTTGCATAGATAAGACAAAAATCTCAGCCTTTGCCGTCTGTTTTTCTTTTACTCTGGAGGCCTTAAACCAATTTACACACCAACCCCTTCCACCTCCTCGCATACAGCCCCATGATGTTTAAATTAAAGCGGGACCGAGGCGGAAGGTGGTGGAGGGGGGAGCAGTGTAAAGTGGAGAAGGAAAAAAAATGTTTCCTGAACATAGTAGAAAATTATTTTCTCTGGACAGTTTTAAGAGTCGACATCCTGTGCTGGAGTTCTCTAATCATCACCAGTGCAATTTACAATCAGAACACACAGCGAGCCAGTTCAGACCGGCTCATCTGTTGACTTTGGCCCCAGCTGAGCTCCACGTCCTGCTCTGTGTGTGTGTGTGTGTGTGTGTGTGTGCGTCTGTACTGTTGCCATTTGAGACTTGGGTGACTCGGCACTTGGCCTTGACAAGGGTGGGGTGAACGTCTGTGGGGCTGAGGTGACCGCACGCCTGCACATGTTCCCTCTCTCTTTCACATAGACATCTGCATGCTGTGCGCTTTTGCACAAAAAGGCGCACACGCCCCAAAACATCCGCCGACCAAACGTGAAAATACACTTGAGCACACGTGCGTTCGTATGCAATATTTGGACAGAATTGTGCACTTGATAAACACAGATATGCAGGTCACCAGGGGAATATTGCAACATACACAGCCTCAAAAACATTTTAGACATACCACAAAAACTAATACACAGAAAAAACTGCTCTCCTCCAAAATAATCATTCAGTGTGGCCGTGGTTCACAACACACAGCCCTGTACATCTGTGTGTATGTGTGTGCATGACTGTCACACTCAGGATGCTCTCCCACCCACAGTTCCCTTGGCTGGCCTCCACCTCGCCTAAGCCCAGTGCGTTGCTGCTGCCTTGCCGCAGGCTGAATACAGCTCACTGTGTGTCGGCCCCCTCACAGCCCCAGACTGTCCCGACCAATGTGCTTCTGATTAGGTGGCTTAATTACAGCTGTAAAGACAATGTTGATATAAGCCTCAAAATTGCAGTGTGTCAGATACTATTAGCCAACCTTGGACTCCAGCCATTGTTATCCAACTCTTCCAGTGACCCTCCCTCCATCTCCTTCCCTCTCCCTCCCACCCTCTGGCCCCTCCTTTGCTTTTCCTCACCCTTTTTCCTCTCCCCTCCACATGTTCTTCACTCTTTCATGTCACAGGCTGCAACAGAGGCCAAATGGCTCGCAAATAAACATCAGTGGCGTGCCCATTGACCTTGACACAGCAAAGAAAGCCGGAGAAACATCTCTGGAAAACCAACATGTTGGAAACACATGACAATAAAAGCACAAAAAGAGAGAGCGAACATCCACTTTAGCTGATCAGGTGTGAATTACACTTCATTTGTTTAATTGGATCTCTGACCTGGGGTACTTGACCTTTTTTTAAGTGGTTTGTGGTTCTTCTGAATAAGGGATCTGGCTCTCCACCAGAGTAAGAGGATATTCTATTAGCAAACATTGCAAGGCAGCGGAGGCTTCCAGAGAAGGGAGGTCAGACAGTCTGGGACAGGACACAGGCCTGTGTGTTGGGCTCTTTGTGATTCAGTGACAGTGACTAAGGAGCGGGCGTGCAAACTATGCCAGAAGTCTGGTCCAGGGAAAACTCTGCAACACCGTTGAGTAGAGGGAAGTAAGAAAAGCAAAGTAAAAACCTCAAGTATGCAAATCCTGGGTGGTCCCATCTTTGGATTGGTCTAAGAGAAAGTCCCCTTCTTTCGTCTGTCTCCGTCCTTGAGACAACTTCAACATCCACTCTCCTGAGAACCAGGTGTTGTGGATGAACGGCAGACATTCATCAGGCTCACTTACAGCTAATCAGCTGAGTTAAGACAACAGGCAGTGGAGAGTAGAACTTGACAAAAAGGCAGTGGAATGAAGGGAGGGACATGCCAAGGGCGTGTTTCCAAACCCTGCAGGCCTCCACGGTGGCCTGCCTTAGCCCTGTGGCCTTCTCAGCCACGAGCACTTCAAGGTTTCCCAAATATGTAATGCCAAGGCCCCAAAATCACATCGGTATAAAGAGCGAGACACTGAAATAAAAACGAGGAAGCAAATACCCGGGCCTGTATTGATTCTTGTGGACCAGGCAGGATGTGTCTCTGCACTTCCCAGCCTTGAAAGGCCGTCTTGTCACTAAAGGTGGAGGCATACAGTATGCCATCGTTTGAATAATTGATGACTGATTCCTAAGTAATCAGTGTCCTCACAAGACAATGCATTCCCTCTCTCCCTGGTGGAGAGAAAGAGCTTGGCCTGTTTTTGTCCCAATGCCTTTAGAAGCAAAAGGTAAAAGCTTTAATGCACTGAAGCCACTGGAAGTGCTCCCTCTGAAGGACTCCCCCTGGAATCAGCTGGGATGGTGTGTCTCTCCTTATGAGGGGGCTTATCAAAGTGGCCTTCCAGTAAAGGGAGGGAGAAAGAGAGAGAGGAGGAGAGAAAGGGAGAGAGATAGACATTACAAATTAGGAACGGAAGATAGAGCCATTGAGTGAGCGAGTGTGTCGGAACAGGAAGGCATGTGCATGCATTTAGATGTGTGAGTGCACGCTCATGTGTATGTGGTGTAAAATGTATACTAAGTATAAAGTTTGTTTTGGTGGTGCACATAAAAGTATTTGTGCTTGTGTACAAGGATCTCTTCATAAGTGCCAGTGTGTGTGTGTGTGTCCTGGAATGTGCAGCCCCTTCCTTTAAACAGGAAAGGAGTACAGTTAATAGCGTCACCACCCTTTCCCCTCGTACAGAACGGGGGCTGGACCAAACTTTAACAGTGAGCCAATTTGACCCTGAACCTTTTTTACAGTAATATCACACACAATGTCTAGTCCCCCCCCCAGCCTCCAGCCCAAGTCTACAAAGCACTTTACATGAAAAATCCCAATATCCCAATACGGCTGCCAAACGATTTGCTTGCCATATCTTCGAGATATGGGAACACGGCATCAGAAAACAGAAGAAGCAGACAGTTGTGGGAAGGACGAGCCAATAACTCTACAGATGCTTATCTCGACAATGGCAGTCAATTAGTGATTCGGAGTGTTGTTTCTTCAGGTCTCTCACTGGGCCTGCGAGCATTCACCAAAAGACACTTTCATACACACACACACAGTCCTGTTATCACCTCATTGAGCTACACTGAGAGTCCTGGGAACCACAAAAAATGGCATGTATGTAAACACTGTATTTGTCTTAAGTGTACCAAATAAATATTATTGAATTCATGGTTTTACAAACTCCTGCATGAATCCCCCCAGACGGCGTTTTTACTCAGTATTCCATTCATTTGTTCTCTGAGATTCTGACTAATCTTTATAAATCCTTTGATGACATTGTTTCAGGTTGATTGTTTAAGTAGCGGGGGTTGTGGCTAGCACCGTCACAGGGGTCTGGGTTTGATCCCCGATCTGTGTGGAGTTTGCGTGTTCTCCCCGTGGCAGCGCCGGGTCCCTCCGACTTCTCCGGCTTCCCCCCAGAGTCCCGAGGACATGCAGGTTAATTGAAGGCTCTAAAGTTGAACGTAGGTGTGAACGTGAGCGTGAATGTTTGTGTGTCTCTCCATGTTCCCTGCAATGGGGTGACAAACCTTTCCACCGTGAACCCCGCCTTCGCCCAATGTCAGCTGGGATCGGCCCCCACGCCACCGTGACCGTAAATATGATAAGCGGTTTGAAGAATGGAATGCTTCAGGACAAAAATGCCAATAATTTGATCATTCCAGCTTCACAAACGTGTAAATGTTCAGCTCTTGTTTTACATTAGAGTGTATAGTATTTGCTGAAAAAGGAGAAACACTTGAAGGTGTTGCTTTCGGCTTTGGGAATTTGAGATTTGAGGCGTTTCTGAGAAATGTTCCGATGTTTTTAAAAACAAACAATTCATTTATGAAATATTTGTTGGATAATTAAAAAA